>NC_090282.1:41270553-41584053 GCF_037392515.1 Haliotis asinina
GTAACCAGACAGAAGAATCCTAAGAGAGTAGCTGCCGGTAAAAAACGGTGGTGTAACCAACATAAAGTGACCAACCCAACCCGACTGTTGTTGGCTGTAGGCGTAACTGCTGCCGTGGTTATAACATGGTTATACACCTCCCACAGTGAGCCACAACCCAACAGTGAGGTAACCCCCAACAGTGGGGGTATGGGGGTATCCTCCAACAGTGGGGGTATGGGGGTATCCCCCATGGTAGACCCGCATATCATGTTATAATTTAAAATATTTTATATCATATATATAATGTCTGAGGGGAAAACGTTCGTCAATGACGCATACCACGCCACAGTGGTAGCCAGTCTAGCCGTAGGGTACGCTCGGTTGACTAAAATGGTGATTAAACAACCAACTATCAAGCTAGATTTCAACCTGCAGGATATGGGTATGCTCATAATGAACCTTGGTATGGCGATGGCCACAAAAGACATCCTAGTAAAACAAGGAATAATACCTGATAATATAATGAAATAAATATAGGATGGCCACGATAGCTATGATGGTTGGTGGGGCGTTAGTGAATGCCCTGGCATTTTCCGGGAGTAATTTCCTCTTCTCGAAACTACGAGATGATCACGCGGCTGAAATACAGGAAGAAAGGAAGCGACACGATCTCGCTACTGAGAAATTACAAAGAGCACAGGCCGAGTACGCTAAAAAACGCCTCCAGAGGATCGATTTTATTAACGAACAACTCACGCGTGAAAACCATGCCGTTCAAACATTCAACGATGTTGATGAAGCAATGAAAGAATACTACCTACTAACTGGTAAACGATTGGAAGCGCTCAATGAACCCACACTCGCTCAGTACTACACACCATCCAAGGGACAAATGAATCGTGAACTGGGCTTCATAGTGTTGGGTATAGCAGCTACTGCGTTGGTTGCTAAGCAATTAAACTAAAATACCTATATAAGTAAACATGAGACCCGCTCCATACCGATGCGAATATATACTTATGGGGAAGACCGAGGCCTGTGGTAGGAAATGCAGGAATCAGGGGTTCTGTTGTTTCCATATGGGAAGTCCTAACTACACGTGTTCTGTGTGTGGTATCGGGGTTAAAGGGCACTACTGTTTATGTAAAGCTCACGGAGCGAACGTAGTCAGACATCAACTCATATACGAGAATAAAAAAGACTACATAAAAGAACGTAGGCGACTGCTCAAGATAAAATCCAATTAGAGATTGGTTCTCTTAGGTGTAAACATGTCTACTGTACATTCTTGAATATGGAAGCCTATCTTACGGTAAAACAATTAAAAGCTATAGCAAAACAGCTTGGATGCCGGCGTTATTCAAACCTGGGGAGAGCCGGGTTAATCGAATTGTTATCAAATAACCAAACACTGATTCACACAAGCTGTTGGAAGACTTACGAGAATTGTGGCCAACAAACCGAGTTTGGTTAATAAGTGATTACAAGAAATAAAATATTTTTTATCAAGAGTGGAGGAGTTACCTCCCCTTACTGTGAACCAATTAGACATTAGTTCTCTTAGGTGTAAACACAATGACTACTGTGCGCGAGCTCAAGAGGGTCGCAAAACAGAGAGGTGTTATCGGGTATTCTAGAATGCGGAAGCCAGCATTGTTGAGATTACTAGGTTTAGAAGTCCCTCCTACGGTAAAACAGTTAAAAGCTCAAGCGAAACAGCTTGGATACACGGGTTATTCAAAATTGGGGAAAGCCGGGTTAACTGCATTGTTATCACATACCCCAGTAGCACGTCCAACTGTAAAACAACTGAAAGCCGAGGCACACGATTTGGGTTTAGGTGGGTATTCTCGTATGAGAAAACCACAGCTTGTAGAATTATTACGACAGAATAGAGCTATTGACCTACAGTTTGTGCGCACTGAGCACGCCGTAGGCAATTATTTGAGAGGTTGGCGCATGCACATTGATAGAAACATAGACATTACAGATATCAAGCCTCTGATAGCTGATAAGGTCAACCAGGAACTAAATAATCTAGGAAGTATCAAGTTTCAGATCACAGTGAAAATGTCGCTCGATAAGCAGGTTGGGAGTACCACTGAGTATTTTCAACCTTACTTCCGAGGTAAACAAGAGGTCGTCACACATGCAGAGACCATTGACGCATCAATCGATACAAGTTTTCAGCAGATACGAGAATACCTAGAACGCTACACGCACATGGGGTCCGGGTGGGCTGTAGATAAAATCGATAATGTCTATTTAGATATAGCTAAATACGTGCCGTTCAGAGGTGGGTCATACCTAGCCTTGCCTCCCTACTATAAGAACAAACAAGCCATAGTAAACGTTAAGAATAGAGGAAACGATTGCATGAGGTTATCTCTCAGGTCAGCCATATTTCCAGCTGCCACTAATCCGAACAGGCCTTCTAATTATCCACAGGACGATGGGCTCAACTGGGATGGTATAGATGAACCCACCCCAATATCCCAGATTACTAAAGTAGAAAAACAGAATAATCTGGCTATAAATGTTTTTGGTCACGAAGGTAATACAACAATAATACACAGGGTCAGCCCGGTGAAGGATTGTCAAGTTATTAATTTATTCATGATTCAAAAAGGTGAAAAGTATCACTACACGTGGATAAAACATCTCAGCCGGTTGTTACACGACCAGTCGAAACACGATGGGGAAAAACACTTTTGTGTACGATGCCTACACTGTTTCAGTCGGGCCGATTTATTAGAATCCCACCTGGAGGATTGCCAAGGTGTTGGGCAGACGGCCATACGAGTCGACATGCCTAAGGAAGGTGAAAATATCCTAAAATTCGACAATCACAAGAACCAAATGTCTGTGCCTTATATAATATACGCCGACTTCGAAGCTTTAGTGGTTGGGGAATCATCCACTAGTGGGAGTTTCACACACAAAACACAAGAGCATAAAGCCTGTTCGTTTGGATACATTATCGTCCGTTGTGACGGGGAAACGAAAGCTCCGGTAGTGTATAGGGGTCCTGACGCGGCTGAAAGGTTTCTAAAGTGCTTGCAGGAGGAAGAAAAAATTATTAGGAATGCATTGTATAAAATCGCTCCAATGCGTATGACCAGAGCCGACAAGCTAGCTCACGCCAGTAGCACTAACTGCCACGTGTGCGACTCGCCACTTAACGGTGATTCGGTGAGAGATCACTGCCATATAACTGGTAAGTATAGAGGCGCCGCTCACAACGCGTGCAACCTAAAGCTTAAAATCAATCCTAAGACAATAAACATTCCCGTTGTCTTTCACAACTTGAGAGGATACGACTCTCACTTGATCATGCAGGCCATCGCGAAAATCGATGGTAATATAACGTGCATCCCCAACAACATGGAGAGATACATCTCCTTCAGCTTAAACGGACTTAGGTTCATTGACTCGTTTCAATTCCTCCTGTCGTCACTCGACAGTCTGGTCAAGGCCAACAATACCTTCCCTATCACAGATCGATACACAGACGCCGAGACTAGACACCTGCTCATGAGGAAGGGCGTATACCCATATGAGTACATGGATAGCTGGGCTAAGTTCACAGAGACCAGACTACCTCCTATCGACTGCTTTTATAGCAAGCTGAATGAGGCGTCCGTCTCACGAGACGATTACTCGCACGCGATTAACGTATGGAATAAACTGGGTTGTAAGAACCTTGGCGATTATCACGATCTGTACTTGAGGACAGATGTACTGCTGTTAGCCGACGTGTTCGAGACGTTTCGTCAAACATGTTTCAAGCAGTATAAACTCGACCCAGCATGGTATTACACCAGCCCAGGTCTGTCGTGGGACGCCTTGCTTAAAAAGACAGGAGTTAATTTAGAATTGCTTACAGATTACGACATGCACCTATTCATTGAGAAAGGCTTGCGAGGTGGGATTTCCATGGCATCCAAACGATACGCGAAAGCAAATAATCAATACGTGAAAGGTTACGATCCTAACAAACCAACCAATCACATTCTCTACCTCGACGCAAATAACCTGTACGGCTGGGCCATGAGCCAGTATCTACCTACAGGAGGATTCGAATGGGTACCAAACATTGATATTATGAGCATTGCACCAGATTCGAACAAAGGGTATATCCTCGAAGTTGACTTAGAGTATCCCAAGGAATTACACACATCGCACAACAGCTATCCCCTTGCACCCGAACGTATGAAGGTTAACACAGACTGGATGTCTGAGTACCAACATAACTTGTCAGGTGGTCGTGTGGCGGACGTTGAAAAACTCGTGCCTAACTTAATGAATAAGACCAAGTACATAGTTCACTATCGCAACCTACAGCTGTACCTGTCATTGGGTATGAGGCTGACCAAAATACACAGGGTGCTCATGTTCGACCAGAGCCCATGGATGGAGCCCTACATCAGAATGAACACAGACCTACGAAAAAAAGCCACCAGTGATTTTGAGAAAAATCTCTACAAGCTCATGAACAACTCGGTGTTTGGTAAGACTATGGAAAACCTGAGGAAACGCGTAACCGTGAAACTGGTTAGATCTAGTGAGGAAGACAAGCTCAGGAAATTGATAGCCAGTCCGGCATTCAACCGTAATAAAATATTCACAGACGACCTAGTTGCCATACACATGAAGAAAAGCCACATAAAATTCAACCGACCTGTTTACGTTGGGATGAGTATCCTCGATTTATCCAAACACCTGATGTACGACTTTTACTACAACGAGCTTAAGAAACAGTACGGCGACAGGTGCGAAGTGCTGTACACTGACACGGATTCCCTGCTGATGGAGATTCGAACCGAGGATGTATACGAGGATATGAAAAAACACATCGATTTATACGACACCAGCGACTATCCTAAGACCCATACCATGCACAGCACGGTAAATAAAAAGGTCCTAGGTAAGATGAAGGACGAGTGTGCTGGCACGCCAATAGCTGAGTACATAGGTTTGAGACCTAAGATGTACTCCATATTGAAAGCCGACAATAGTGAGATCCGGAAGGCTAAGGGGGTTAAGAAGTATGTGGTGAAACAACACATCAAACACGCCAGATTCAAGGAGGCTCTGTTCAAGACCCGTACCTTTAGGCATAAGATGAACACGCTTAGAAGTGATGGACATAAGATATACGGACTGACTATAAACAAGACGTCCCTATCGCCTATGGACACGAAACGTTGGATAGCTATTGATGGTATAAACACATACGCGTATGGACATGAAAAAATTTGAGGCTATTTATTACAGCCCGCGTGGATATTGGAAAGGAGCTAGCGCAGTAGATAAGCTATCTAAAATGGCACGAGTATCACCAGAGAAAGCCAAAGCGTGGCTTGAAAAACAAGCCCTGTGGCAGATCTATTTGCCGGCGCCACGCTACGTACCTAGAAGGAGTTTCGGAATTAACATACCTAATAGCATTCACCAGGCAGACCTACTGTTCCTACCTCATGATAAGAGGTACAAGTATGCCTTAACCGTAGTGGACGTAGCCAGTCGTTACAAGGAAGCCGAACCCTTGACCACGAAAGATTCGGCCAAAGTAGCCAAAGGATTAGAACGCATATACAAACGCAGCCCGCTGACTTGGCCAACAGAGCTGCAAGTTGATCCCGGACGGGAGTTCATGGGTGCCGTTTCACAACTGCTAGCCAAACACGATACAAAGGTCAGACGTGGCACGGCCGGAGCCCATCGCAGCCAAGCCATAGTTGAGAGATTTAATAGGACTTTGGCTGAGCGCTTGTTCGGCTATCAGTATGCTAGGGAGATGACCACCCCTGGAAAACGATCGACTGAATGGGTCACGAGGTTACCCAAGGTGGTGTCGGCAATCAACCATGAAGTCACCCGTCTCACCGGTAAGAAACCGGCAGACGCTATCAAACTAAAATCAATAGTTGCAGAGTCGTCTGCTCCATTGCGTGGGAAGGAGAAACAGATACCGGATAGGGCCTTAGTTAGGTATCTATACCAGCCGGGGGAACACGAGGGCGATAGCCGTAAGCGAGCCACCGATCCTATATGGTCGGTCAAAACTTACAACATAGATAAAGTGGATATGAAAGCCGACGAACCTAACTTATACTACTTGAGGGATGGGCCGGGTAGGGGTTTTGTAAGAGAAGAATTATTGATCGTACCGTACGGCACAGTGTTACCGCCTGCCAAGTCACGGTAAACGTGATGGCGTGGCTTTGTAGTAGGGGCAATAATAGCAAGAGCTAATGGTCCCACCAAAGCCTCATTTAGTAAATGAGGCTTTTTAGAGGGGTTTTTGAAAAGTGTTTTCGGACTGTCATTCCCTATACTACTCAACTTTTAAAAGGTAACCCACTAATTCAAATTCTGATAATGAAATAACAAATTATAGTAGAAAATAAGTTTACTTGAATTCATAAATCGTTGTGAAGGTGCACATGTTTTCTAATAATATCTTACTCATATTATTTCATTTCTTTTGGCATTTTATATCTTTTTTATATTCTTGTGTTTCTGATAATCTAGCTAACTGAGCCATCTCAAAACTTGGAATGTTTGAAGAACTCTCATCCTGTCATTTTTTTTTCTTTTCTTGGTCCAGAATTTAAGAATATATTAAGAATCATCTTAAGTGTGATTACACAATGAGAAAAAATTGTGAAAATGTGACAGTGACAGATTTTTGTATATTTTAACATGTTGTATATTGATTAGAATTCATGTAAATAAATTCTTCAAAATTCATTACATAGTTTTAGTTGTATTATTTATCCTTTTACTCAGCCCTGCCTTATCTATCACTCACAGCCAGTTCACTGAGCATGCTTACCGCATGTTCACCACACAACACAATAACATAAGCCTTTTCCCACTTAGGTCCTTTTGTCTGCATAGCCAGCTTGGGCAATCAGCTAAGCTTTACACCTTTTACACATTACAAGGTTTGTGGTCACTCCACATTCAACCGTCAGTTGTTGATATGACATGTTGATTTGACGGGACATACATTTGGACACAGTCTTTGGATCGCATTCTGAGGTAATTTGGCTATTTTATTTACTTATTGTTCATTCGATATCATATTTGGACATATCTAGTAGTTGTATAAGTGTTTGCTATTCTTAAACGCATAGTATTGTGTATTTGATGTTCTTATTAGTGTAAATGGCCCAATAAATACTCAGAATCCATTATAAAGTAATATTAATAACGTTAACATGATTGATATAAGGCAATGTGCGTTATAAACAGATGAACATGAGTATAGCATTATAACCATGAATGAATGAATGAATGAATGAATGAATGAATGAATGAGATCTTATTCTTGTATTGTTTTATATCTTGCTCAGCTACAGCCAAATTTGTATGTTTGAATACTGTATCATTGCTGAGTATTCTTTGTATATATTCGTATTAGCATGTCTGTACATATTAGTATTATTATTTCCTCTACAGACAATCATTTGATAGAGACAACAGGTGTGAAATAAACCTAGGCCCACACACCTGGTAGGTTTATGTATTGTCTATGTACCGGCATGATATAACTCAAATGGAAGACATTTTGTACAAAGTAATTGGTTACTGAAGCAACTAGTTTATAACGTTACAGCATGTACATGAATAATATGTGCATATCTGTCTAAATAGCAAGTGTATGTTGCTGCATCTTTTATTGTACACCTGATTGTTTCAGGGTTATTGTTTTCACCTGTATTCATCTCAAATAAACCGTTGGCCATTGAGAAACAACACAAGCAGTTTCTGTTGTCTGTGCGTGACTGACACAGCCCTGCTACAAAAACACAAAATTATGGATGATTATATATGATGTGTCTCACAGTGTTCCCAGAAATTATTGAGAAAATCTTTGTTTTTTTTCTAATGATGCTAAGATTGGAAAAAGGGCTTTCACTATGCACTAAGCATACTAAATAAGGGAGACAACTCTTGAAGGCTTAGAAGGCAGCTCATTACGTCAAGAGTTATCTCCCTTGTCTGAGCAGACGGCTTCCTGTGTTGACATGGCAGAATTTACAGCAAGAGAGAAAAGAAAGCTCATTCTAGATGATTTTGAAAGGGGTGAGGCTGATGCTAAAGTGTTAGCTTGTAGACATGGTATTCCTCTGTCTACAGTATACAGAACTTTGAAGAATATTCAAACAGGAACCGGGATAGAGCACAAAGCAGGGGCAGGTCGGCCTAGGAAATTCAGTCTTGTGGATCGCCGAAGACTTGGGCAGATTGTGAGTAGGGGCAAATTGAAAAGTGTTGAGAACATCAGAAATGGAATGATCAGCAGAGGAAGTCCTCAGGTATGCAATGAAACAGTTAGGCAGGAATTACAGAGACTTAATTGGGTGGAATTCCCTCGCCGTTGATGAAAGATGCACAAAAGGAAAAACGTTTAAACTGGTGTCGGGCTCATGAAAATCAAGATTGGGATAATGTTTTCTTTTTGGATGAAAGTTCTGTTTGGCTTTTCCCTAATTGTGTGAAGATTTGGACCAAAGATACTGTCAAACCTATCTACCAGCGACCAAAATATAGCTCGAAGTTTCACATGTGGGGTGGCATATCGGCTCCCGGAGTGACACCATTGTGTGTTTTCACGGGAAACTTGACAAAAGAAAGATACGTTGACATTCTAAATGGTCACCTTCTTCCGACAGCACAAACATTGTATGAAGATGATTGGATTTTCCAGCATGATAATGACCCAAAACACACTGCGCGCTACACAAAACAGTGGTTGTCGGGCGAAAATGTTCAAGTTTTAGAGTGGCCCAGTTACAACCCAGACCTAAACCCAATTGAGAATGTGTGGGGAGTCATGAAGGACAGAATAAGCCAAAAGGGACTGAGAAATATTGAAGATATGAAGGCCGAGGTGGTCCAAATATTGGGATACCCTGTCACACGATTACCTACAAACTTTGATGGGTAGTGTGCCTAGGCGTATTCAGGCATGCATTGCTGAGCGAGGAGGTCTAACAAAGTACTAAAACAAGACTGAGACAAAGGATGATGTTTTAACATGTTTATGTAAGTAAAACGCCAGAAGTTAATAAACGTAATGAGTTACACGACGCAACATGATTCTCAATAATTTCTGGGAATACTATAAACTTCACGTGCCAACTTGTTTTGAATGATGCGCCATACGTTTGAATGATTGGTTGCGGTGAAGGCAACCAGTTTGGATACTTCGTTTGCGAGATCTCGTGCATTTCCGATCGAAATGTCTTGATCCCCATATGTGCGATACCAAACATTCGACGAAGATGTGCCGACCGCAACAAGTGCGTGGCGTTCAAAGCTCAACACAGCGATACGTCGTTTCCTACTGCCTGTATACTGGTGACCATAAAGGCGTCAAAGATCGCACGCGTTGACTTGGAGCTTATCCGAGAGAGAGCCCAGCTAGTGAACCTTTCTTAAATTACAAAACTGCTATTTTATTGAAACAAAATCATTTTTAACTATATTATTTGTCATACTATGATATAAATTATATTTCTTTTGTATTCATTTTTCCATAAAATAATCATATCTCGCATTGTCACGTTGATACTCACGGAAATTAGACACTTCAAAATGGCGATGTTTTGGGTGTGTGTTACGTGGGCACTTCTGTTGACAACTGTCAACTGCAGAAACTACAAGGAAGGCGAAGAGGTATATTCATTAATTGAGATTCTCAATGTTACTTTTTGTTTTGAAAATGATGCATTTGTAGCTCGCGGCAATGTCACAATGTTAGGTCATGACATGACCAGAAACGTGGTCGAATTCCGAGCCCCTATTCAGCTGTGTGATAGGAAATGCAAGAGTATTTATGATGATGGGATTATAAATTTGTGAGATATAATTGTAATTTTAACCTTTAATAATATGCATTGTGCTTTTTTTGGACGTGAGAGTATGAATAAATGTGGATTGCACATTGTCAAGATGCCTTGCTGATATGTAACAATAAATTGCCAATCTAGATTGGCCTCAAGAAACAAGAAACTACAAAAGTACCATTTGTTGTAGAATCATCCTCTCCAGATTTGCCTGAAATATATCCTCAGTATGCAAGCCTGAATTCGTCATGTATGATTAGTAGATTCAGGTTTCCAAGAAACACCTGTTTGGGAAATGGGCAGTTTAAGTTGATTGTGTTAATGACCCCCCTTCTAAATATTCAATGGAATGTTGCATGCCTGATAAACCACAATGCCATTTGTGTGCTAACTCAGTTTATGTTATACATGCAACCATATAAATATATCAGTCCATGAATCTTGATGAAATCATGACTCCTCATGCTGTCATTGTTGGTTGGAATGTCTTTTCTGTCCAAATGAATTTTACTTAATTTCAAAAGAACACCTTGCTTCATATGTCTGTTTTAATCCATAATAATTTGTTTCATACTGATATTCAAGAGAATCACAAAATACTGATTTCAGCCTTGCCTTCATGAACATTGATGAAACATATATTCATACGGGGTCATCTGGTTTGATCTTTTTACTTGCATCATTAACTATGTTCAGAATTTGTGGACTGCTGAGAGTATTGAAACAGACTTGTTGGTGTTGAAAGCTCATGGGAATTCACAGTTTATCATGTTTAAAACTATGTTTCTCAACTGTGCTTTGACACAAGTCTGGTCAAATCTCTGTTTCAGGATGGTAGATCACTGTCACTTATAATGTAATAGCACTCAACACTTAAAGATCACATTGTACCAAAAAATCAAACATGATTAAAACACTTTTATCACTTATTCATGACATATAATACACATTGCTGCTTTTAAAAAAACAAATAAACAAAAAATAAAAGTATACAATCGCAATTCAAAAGTGCAATATTTTGTACTTCGGCTTACTTCCCCGAAACGAAGCCCTCGGGAGACCGAACCCAGTCGTAGCGGGTGGATCTGTGCTCAAGTGTAACGACGGCCTCCGATTGGCTGTTTCATTTGCTGATATACTGAGGGTTCATTGTGTGTACAGAAAGATGATCTGTTTGATGGGCATTTTAGAAATATAACGAGTCACAAGAAAGTAAGATTCTTTATGGATAACAACTTCTTTTTGTGTACTTGATGCGTCGTTTCAGTATGGATTCATATACTGTTGTCAAACAAAGAATCATATTCACCAAAAGAAGTTGTTATCCAGGAAGAATGTATATAGAGATGTTAGGTTTTGAAAATACATGTTCTCTGAATTTGCACTCGATCCAATCAAAAATCATCTCAGTAGAAGTGGTAAACTACTGCTTGGCTGGAATCTGTCATTCGTCCAAGTACAAAGCAAGACCTGAAACTGACAACAGTTTGCACCAGTCTCCGTCAGATCCACTCATCCAAAAAAAATGAATGTTTGCAACCCACAGACATTAAAACATGCTATGTGTATCACACCTGCCTAATTACATATTGTGTCAGAGACAGGACTCGGGTGCACGAGTCATAAATCAATTTATTTTCTTTATGTCGTATAGTCTGATAGGTGTTAAGTACTAATTGTATGTGGTCAGTGATTGAAGCTGTGTACTGCATGTTGTCTTTAGCAGACAGGCAGGCAGACATAGGTGTGAATAGAGCTTTCTCCGAGACAGACTGCTTACCACAATCAACAAGTTTTTTTATGTAACGAGTAGATTATTTACTTATTTGTGTACACAACCAAGATTAGACTACTGCTCACGACCTCAGACGCTGGGCATGCATACTGTTTCAAGCTCCGCAAACCTATTCACTGCGCATGCGTTGTGGACGCAGCGCAGCACAGCTGTTGAAACCAGTTTTCCCCCCAGCGCTGGGGGGAATTTAGTGAAACGTTTGAACTCCGATTTCGCAGGCTTTTTTCATGGCATTTTTTTTTCAACTTTATAGGTTGAATTGAACATTTTTTATGACTTGTTACAGTAAGTGCATACCGAAAGGTACCAGAATCTCTACAAAGTTGTGTTTTACGTTGCATGTGACCTTTAACAAACACCAGTAATTTGCTGCATCTGTGAATTACTTCCGTGTGTAGGTGCCAGCAGTGTGCTTTCAGTTTGAAAATAACCAAATACTGACCAGGTGTTTGGAGATTCAGCAATGGCAAAATTTACTGTATCCCCAGTGCATGATATTGAAATGTCACATGCAACGTAAAATGCAACTTTGCAGATTCGTATACCTTTTGATATGCACCTACTGAAAGAAATCATCTAAAATGTGAATTCACCCTGTAAAGTTGGACCCGTGAAGGTCCCAGGGCACAATAGGCCTTCAGCAACCCATGCTTGCCATAAAAGGCAACTCTGCTTGTCATAAGAGGCGACTAACAGGATCGGGTGGTCAGACTTGCTGACTTGGTTGACACATGTCATCGGTTCCCAATTGCTCAGATCGATGCTCATGTTGTTGTTCACTGGATTCTCTGGTCCAGATTCGATTATTTACAGACCGCCACCATATAGCTGGACTATTGCAGAGTGCGGCATAAAACTAAACTCACTTACTCCCCTATAAAGTTGAAAAAAACTGCGATGAAATAAAGTCAGTGAAATCAGAGTTCAAACGATTCACTACTTTTACCCCAGTGCTGGGGGAAAACTGGTTTCAACAGCTGCGCTCATAACATGTCCACAGGGAGTAGGTTTGCGGAGCTTGAAACAGGATGCCTGCACGAAGTATGGGGTCTTGTACAGTAGCCTAATCTTGGTTGTGTACATAAACAAGTAAATAATCTACTTGTTACATAAAAAAGACCACATGTTGATTGTAATAAGCAGACTCTGTCACAGAGAAAACTCAAAGTCTGGTTTATTGACACCTTTTGTGTGCCTGCCTCTCTGCTAATGACAATGTGCAATTACAAGCCATAAGCTAAGAGCCGTCTAAGCTTATCGGCAAATGAACCAGTAGCCAGTGAGAAAGCCCGATGCTTCATTTTGAGGGAAGTAAACTCAAGTACAAAATATTGCACTTTTGATTTGCGATTATATGCTTATAAGTCTGTTTATCTGTTTTTTTCACAATCCACAATGCATTTTATATATCATGAACCAGTGATAACTGTGTTTTAATTATGTTTGCTTTTTGGTTGCATGTGACCTTTAAAAGAGAATGATAGATGTTTGTAAACTGAATTCAGATGTGATCGAACTGAGGAAGTTTTTAATACCTACAGAGTGTTATGTTTTAAACTAAGCTATATGGAATGTCAGGGAAGTAGACTGGGTAAGACAGCCAACTGAATATTTTGAATCTCACACTTGTATTATAAGCTGAAAAGTTCTGCCTGTTAAACATCACCAGTATTCTACAATTTAGAGGATTTAGAGGATACTAAATGACCTTCAGTCTAATACCATTTTTGTGAAACGAGTGAATGGTTTGGTATCATTATGTTTGATTGAAACTGCTGCAAAATTCCCTGCAGTGTGATAATTCTCAGCCTTCGATGAGTCAAGCAAGGCCTAGTGCAATTTGCAACAGCAGCATTAGCATTGCGAAATCATAACTGTGAACCATAAAGATGTCATACATCTAGCGGTATTACACTGGTGTAATAATGCAGTGAAACTCTCACACTGTAGTTTTTTCCATGGGCGAGTAATATTCCTTATTTTAGTACTTCCAATAGTGAGTACCATATGGGTTCCATAGTAAGCCTATAGTGCAAATGGAATATATCTTTTGTGGTCATATTGATGTTAATTTTACAATTCTGCATCCATTTTTGAAATGACCATTTGCCTAATTTGTGCTTATTTTGCAGGTCCAGCTTTATGTGAACAAAGTGGGCCCATACTTCAACCCCCATGAAACATATCACTACTACCAACTACCTGTTTGTCGACCAGATAAGGTAAATATGAAAACAACAGGTATTTTAAAGTACAGCCTACCAAGATAACACAATCTAGGTTGTTCTGACTGTCTTCGTTAGATCCCTACATGGGTACGATATGTGTGAAGCCCATTTCTGGTGCGTCTGCCATGATAATTGATATTGCTGGAATATAGGTACAAGACACCCCCAACCCCACCCCACCTTTGTACATTCATTGTGTGGTTTTGAACAGCTTCTTGCAATATTCAAGTAAAATCCCAATGAAACACACTTTAGAAATTAGATGGGCTTGATGCATTGTAACATCATTTTATAAAAGAGGGATAAGTAGATTTGACTAAAGATTCTGTATACCTGTAATGTTTTTCAGATTGAACATAAAAGTCTTACCTTGGGTGAAGTTTTGGATGGTGACCGCATGGCATTATCATTGTATGGATTGAATTTTAGACGTAAGTTTTAAGATGAATGTTGCAATATTTTATGTTGCTTTGTTTGCAAATACTATGAGCATAAATATGCATTATGTAATCTCATCCACGAAATCATTCATCACGTTTTCCTTGAAAATAGGGAGTATTCATGATTGATAAAAGATGAGGAGTCAGAGATGTTTAGTTGCTTCAAATTATAAATATAATTGTGAGTACTTGTTGGCATGAATTGCAGTATGAGCTCAACTCAGTTTAACATATGCACATAGTTTCATAAAGATTTGTGTCATTTAAGATCTAAGGATGCTTACTTGGTCATTATTGAGCATTATCATGATCACTGAAATTGTTAAATGTATTAAAAGGGTTCACTCCCATTCCCAAGGAACAAATGAAATCATTTAGCAACTGAAATACTGCAATGCACAATAGTAGTGGTTGATTTTATTTGTCATCGATTAGAGTTGAAATGCTTTAAATTTTAACAGCAAGCAAAGAAAGATTCCTCTTTATGAATGAAAATAAATCCTTACATGGCTAAGGTTTAATTTGAAATCCTTTCTGTGTATTTTTGTATGAAATATCATTGACAGTACTTGTGTACTTTGATAATTACACTTGCACGAGAGGTCGTGTTATTGTAGTATTGATTGCTTGTTGCCATGGTTACAGGTGATGCTGACAAGAAGGAGTTGTGTAAGGTGATGTATTCAGAAACTGACCTGAACTTACTGAGGAATGCCATCGAGGATCTCTACTACTTTGAGTTTGTTATAGGTTTGTGATTCTATTGAAATGGAATGTGTGTTGCACCTCATGTGATATAAGATATGTTCCTGTCTTTGTCATCCTTAAGGAGTTGCCATATGTTACAGTCAGTTCTTCACTTATGATTTTTACTCTTTTTTTTTATGAAAAGTCCAGATCATATGAAGCGAAAAACTGAAAGTCATTCTAACAATTAGTGAGCTGTTATAAAAAATATCTCAGTGTCTGTGTCATTTTCTTGGAACTGAAGTCATTGGGTCATAGCATATGTATGTTCTTTGTGGTCTGTATATGATATTAGATTCCATTTAGAATCATTTTTTAACTGTTGTCAACAGTAGCCTTTCATGCCAGTTTCCCTGTTTCCAGATGACATTCCTATCCGAGGGTTTATTGGGCACCTGGAGGAGGGTGGCTTTCTGCCCCACAACCACAAGATCTACCTATGGGCACATCTCCACTTCAATGTGGAGTACAATGGAGAAAATGTAAGACATTATGCCTCAAACAAATGTCTACAAGTAACCAGTAGTGTTGCTGTGTTTTTGTTATAAAATTTTGTGTATTTTCCTTTGTTTGCTTTGTTCAGTAGCCTAGTGGTTAAAGTGTTAGCTTATCATGCCCAAGATCTGGGTTTGATTTCCTGCTTGGATACAATGTGTGAAGCTCATTTCTTGAGACCCCCAGTGATATTGCTGGGATATTGTGAAAAGTGAGGTAAAACTAAACTCAATCACTTACACATTGCGCCATTCCGACATCACTTTTCCAAGAGGTGCAATATCCAGACATGATCAGGACCTTTATCAGGTCACTCACTCATTGTGCGCATGGTTATTGCAGTGACAAAACTGGATTGGTCGTTCAGATTTGGCACTTGGCTAAATGTATGTCTTTGGTTGAACATGTGTCATTGGTTAAAGGTGTGTTTTGAATGTACGTCATTTGTTTAATTGTGTGTCATTGGTTAAATGTATGTCATTGGTTGAGTGTGTGTCATTGGTTGAGTGTCTGTCTTGAATGTGTTACTGGTTGAGTTTTTGTCTTTGGTTGGGTGTGTGTCATTGGTTAAAATGTGTGTCTTTGGTTGAGTGTTTCTTTGGTTAAATATTTGTCTTTGGTTGAGTGTGTGGCATTGGTTAAATTTGTGTCTTTGGCAAAATGTGTGTCTTTGGTTGAATGCATGTCATTGTGCATTTATAGTATGGATTAGTGTTCATGTTTTCAGTCATAGGTTTGATTTGACCAGATTTGATTTTGTACAGCTTGTGATTTTACTTGTATGTTTCTACATTGACTCTGGTGTGACATCGTCTCTGTACCTTGCTGCAGGTTATCTATGCCAATGTCTCCACAAAGGAACAGCCACCAGTGTCTCTTGATTCTGTCACCACACCCTTTGAAGTGGCCTTTACCTACAGTGTCAAGTGGCATTTGACTAAGTAAGTCATTTACCCTGTTTAAACATGTAATGGTTTTGTCATCAGTCTCCCTTGAGTGTGCTGGCCAGTGTGTTGAGACCTCTGCCATATAGGAAAATTGGTAAAGGCAGCTAACATCCGAGCATCCACAGTTTGCTCCAAGTCTTTTTCGGAGCAGAACTCAAAAACCGTTAAATACTGTAAATCATTTAATTTTTGCGAGCATGATATTTTTGCGAAAATTGAGAATGACTTAAGCTCGCACAAAATATCATGACGCAATTTGCTGGTAGAATGCAATGAATGATCAGTAACCAACCTGTCCTGTCTTCGCATTATTATTCACCACTTCGTATAAATTAACAATAGATCTAGACAATGCATATATTAAGCAATGACAACAACGGGGAAAATAACTTATTACTAGCATTACTCGTACTCACGTGTCACATGCCAAACAATGGATACCTGAACAAAAGTCATTCAATCAGTACGTCCGATACTCCAGACGGGCGCCATTCACACAACACACATTTCTTGGAGACTGTTTGAAAGGCTGAAACCATCCAGTGGGCGTGGATAGCTTTCATGACACTTATCTGGAGATCAAGAGCCTCGCAGACACTGAGTAAACTGGTCCTTAATCAGTGCCAGTTTATTAGAGTCAGTCCATTTGATTTAATCCCTTTGAACTGTTTTAAGCTTATATGGCCTATGCAGCAAGTGTTGTTTTTAGGAAAACATCACTGACTGCAATCATGCGGAAGTACTCCACTAAATGGTGTTCAAGATTAGCGGCAAACTTTAATATGTGATTGGATTTACTTCAGATAAAACTTTCAGATGCAGGTAAGCTTTGAAGCTGTTGAACTAAACTATGCTTTGAGAATTAGGCAAGTCGCAAAAATATCGGGACGCAAAAACGTCTGTTGGTCGCCACTCGCAAAAAATCATGACACAAAAATTTCGTGATTTACAGTACTTTTTTGCAAAACTTGGTAGATATGTGTGGCAGACCCCAAAGTGGTGCCTTTTGCTATTTACAGGTTTTTGTGATGTATTATTTTCTCGTTTTCCATGGAAACGTTTTGGACTTCGTCTCAAAATGAAGGGATGGGCTTCGTTTCAAGAGCAGAACTCAAAATCCTTTCTTTTTTTTCTGCAAAACTTGGTATATATAGCAATCAGAACCTGAAGTGGTGCCTTTTGCTATTTACAGGTTTTTGTGACTTATTATTTTCTCAGTTTCCATGGAAACGTTTCGGACTTAGTCTCAAATGTGAGAGGTGTGTTTCGTTTCCGTAGCACAACTCAAAAACTTCTTAATGCTTGTCTGCAAAACTTGGCAAATATGTGAGGCAGACCCTAAAGTGTTGCCTTTTGGTATTTACAGATTTTTGTGATTTATTATTTTCCTATTTTCCATAGAAACGATTCTGACTTAATCTCAAAATGGAGATATGGGCTTTGTTTCTGGAGCACAACTTGAAAACTATTTAATATCTTTCAGCAAAATTTGGCAGATGTTTGAGGCAGACCACAAAGTGGTGCCTTTTGCTATTTACAAGGTGTTGGCGTTTCTATTTTTCCCAGTTTTCATGGAAATAATTCAGATTGTCTCAAAACGAAGGGATTGGCTTTTTTTCCGGAGCACATCTCAAAAACCATTTGATATCTTTCCACAGATCTTGGCAGATATATGAGACAGATCTTGAAGTGGTGCCTTTTGCTGTTTACAGATATATGGCTTTTATACTTTTCATGATTTCCATGGAAATGATTCAAACGATTCATTTTGTTGTCAAGCCAACCCAGTTTTTTTCTTCCTTTGTTTTCCTGATATGACATGATTAAGCCTTAACATCTGATGGAACATACTTGACTGTTAAAGTCACCGTGTTATCACCGTGTTCTTATGTCAGTTGGGGTGATGGGCAAGCCTAGATGTTCAAGCATTCACTGGTCATGTCCAAGACCTGGGTTCTATTCCTAATATGTGTATACAGTGTGAAGCCCATTTCTGGTGTCCCCTGCCACAATATTGCTGGAGTATTGCTAAAAGTGGTGTAAAATCATACTCAGTCGCTTATGTCAGAGAGTGGGTTAATGTTACAGGTTTACAATACTGAATCCAAGATATGAAACTACAAAAGATTTCTGCCAGACCACAGGGCTGGTGAGAAACTTGCCAGCTCTGACTAAACCTTACTTGCCCACAAAAATACTAATTTTCTTGGTATAATTCAATGAAAACATGTATTGTATCCCAACCATTGGGCAGGTGAATTTGAGAAGTTACCAGTCCATGTTGAAAATTAGCTCATCCAGTATGGTTGTGCAGGCAGGTATTTCCAACCCTGCTGTGTCTTGACACAAGGCTGACAATTTCATTCATCAGTATACAACTCCATTATCGCAGTACATGGCTATATTGCATTGCAAGTCATGTCAAGCAGTCTTCACACGGCAGACTGAAGTTTGACAATATGTGGTTGGAATGTTCGCACTCTCAAACTCGCGTTTGACAACTTGTGTTGTCAAACTTTAGTTTGTCATGTGAACCCTGCTTTGGCTGAAACTGATCAACAATGAGCTTGATCTGTGAAGTTTCAAAATATGTCGTTCAGGGTTGTGATTAACTTGCAAAAAGGAATTACCCAATGAAATATCAGCACTGCACTTGGAAGAGAATCATATCACATCCACAGTTTCAGGATATGTATCGTATCACAACCTCACTGTATCTTTACATCAGGAACATGTGACATGTTTGTACTACAGATGCGATACGTTTGTGATCATTGATGTCTTGATAGTGCCACTGCCTTGGTGACAGTCCCTTAATGATTTTCAATAATGATATACATTCTTGGTTTACTTATCATTCCAAATATGCTTTAATTCTGTAAACACATATCACGGGTACACAAAGTCTGTGATCTTAACAACCAGTTGTCTGACTTCCTTTTTGTGGAAGCTGCTGTGGCTGAGTGGGTTAGATGGCTGAGTGGGTTAGATGGCTGACTGTGTGCTAGTGATTAGGTGCGTGACTCTCAGGATGTGAGTTGTGAGTTGGGATCCTGGATGGGAGTCAACCCACCAAAAGTTCTAGAATCTGTACTTTATTGGGAAACATTAATCCCAAATATAATGTGTTGTATGCATACAGATTGTGCATATTTATTATGTTGTAAACTTCTAACCATGGCACATTATACATTGATGCACTAGTGCTGGTCCATTGTTGTTATGGTTACAGTAGAACGGTTGTATAGTAAGACTGTTACGATGCACTCACATATTCGGTGAATGGAACGGTAACCCTTCATGAATACAATTTGTTATTCGTGTACACCAGAACTGAATCTGAATGAATGTTTAAAATTTTTCTATCAGAGCATGTTTTACTTGAGTAAAGTGAGATATGCAAGACTGGACTGTGTACTAGCATTGCAGTAGTGTAAGTCATGTTAGTTTGCAATAACTGCACATGGTACTGTGGACTAGTCACTTAACTACAATATTGTATTCGTGAATAATCGTTACCCAATATTCATGATACATATCATATTCGCCACACAGTGTATTCGTTGCAGCGCTTTTGTATAGTGATGTGTACTAAGCCAAAAGTAGACAAAGACCCCGGTTATAAAGGAATGTGTTTTATCACACAGTTCTTAATCTTCAAGCAATATCTGGGACAGTTTCTGATATCTTATTCTAGCAAACCGTTCAATCTTTCTTTCCATCCATGTGAACACAATAATCTGATTACAATCATGATAATCAAGTCTCAACAGTATGTTCCATTTTGGCATACTCGTATACAACAGTATTATTTCATTGAATCTTTGTTATGTTAAAAAGTTGCTACAAATATTGATAATAGGCATAAGCTCATAAAGAGAGTCACAGATGTGACAGCTTGTCAATTCTTTCATACATCTCTGCTATGTATCACTCGCAATTTATCAGATGTCAGCTGTTCTCAAGTATTGATATTTAAAGCACAATTGATAATGGAGTCCTCAGTCTCAAGGGAGACAACTCTGTTAACCCACACAACAAGGTACTGCAGTGTGAGCTGGGGCAATAGGCCAGCCTGGTGGTTAAAGCATTTACTCCCCTGCCTGGGTACAATGTGAATCCAATTTCTGGTGTCCCATGCCGTGCTATTGCTGGAATACAGAGCTATACATAAGATATTGGCAATCTGGATATTTTACCCATGGTGTCTATTATAAATGCGTACTACTGATCTTCAGTGGGTGCTCAAATTTCCGATGCCCACCCTTTCTTTAAAAAATGTGTTTTTTGTATGTCAGTAATTTAAAAAAGGTTTCTTCTTCAGACGTGCACATTGTCAGTGATTAAAGATTAATACAAAAATGTGAAGTTTTGAGTTACTTTAATGTTTGACTTGCACAGTGACTGTTAGGAGCCCTTTGTAATTCATGCCAAGGGCTGTATGTGCATGTGTGCACGTGCCACTCATGCTTGCCATAAAAGGCATCTAATCTTCTTGTAATAGGCGATTAACAGGATTGGGTGGTAAGGCTTGCTGACCTGGTTCACACATGTCATTGGTTCATTGCACAGATCGATGCTTATGCTGTTGATCACTTGATTGTCAGGTCCAAACTAAGCATTTACAGACCACTGCCTTATAGGTGGAATATTGCTAAGTGCTGTGTAAAACAGAAGTAACTCACTCACTCAAAGACATTTTGGAAATAGAGTACTTAAATCATCTGTGAACCTGCCTATTAAATCCTTTCTTTTACTTTTAGGGTTATGGCAAATAGTACTTGATTTTATATTGCTTACTTTAAAAAACTGTTAGGGATGGATATAATTCGTTTAATACAATTGCAATAATTGTGTATCAGCTTATAGATGGAAGCATATCTTGTGTATATGGTTATATTTTTGTTCATACATGTTAGTTATTATGATTAATTGTTGTTTGTTGTTTTTCCAGTTTGAAATATGAAGAGAGAGGAAAACGACTTCGTGACAACAGCTTCTTCCCCAAGACGCTGGAGGTAACACTGAAGAATTGAGAAACAATTTCATTCACTTTTTATATACATTAATGTTTTGTCTTGATCTGAAATTTGTCAACTTTATCTGGAACCATCATCTGCCATGGAGAGAGAGAAATGTTTTGTATCATTGATGTTGTTGTGTTGTGATTCCAGATCCACTGGCTGTCCGTCATTAACTCCATAGTGCTGGTGTTCCTTCTCATTGGTTTTGTGGTGATCATCCTGGTATGTCAGATCATTTAGTTGTCACCGAGGGCTGAAGTAGGCCTCATATAATGAAGAACATAGGGACTTGTCTCGTACGTCGTACAGTGATACGTCATGTATGTTGTATAACATGGATAGTATTTTGTCTTTGCTGCAGCCTGGAAAACAAGGATAAGTTGAGCACCAAACTGGCAATTGACTCAGCATGTCTGAGTGCCATCCACTGGCGCTTGCCATTGTAAGCAGATGGGCCTAAGGTTATCTGGCCACTAGAGAGTTTAATGAACAAGGTGTGTGCAGCTACGCAGAGTCAATATCATCATCATGCACTGCACATGCACTAGCCTACAACTGCTCTCCCTTATTTAATAGTTACATTTTGAGCAGATGCGCGTTCATGTGCAGTTTGAAACCATAAGTTAAAATTATGTAGTAGCGCCACCAACAAGTGAGATACCATTATTTGATTGCCCAAAATGAAAACTTGTCAGGGGCATCATCAATGGGATTTTTTTATCCCGTGGAAAGTTGTTATGCAACAATGCGGCTATCTCTGTCATAATTTTATTTGACTTTGCTTGACTTGAATAAAAAGCTGAGAGTGATCACACTTAAGGTCTGTTTCGATCCTTTGATTTTGGAGAGTAATAAACAGAATACTAAACTCACATCTGTGAAATACCAATGCACAGGTGATTCAGCACCATGTATCTATATCACAACAGGTTGTGTTTTCTGTTGTGTTGTAGACACGTGTTCTGAAGAGTGACTTCGCTCGCTACAACTTGGATGAGGATGACAGTGAGGATCTGGACCAGGACGACAATGGCTGGAAGATCATACAGACTGACGTGTTCCGCTTCCCTGCAGCCAAGAATCTCTTCTGTGCTATCCTAGGTCAGTTGATGGAACACTTTTATGTGGCAGTGTACCCATATGGGGAAACGAACACAGGTCTTCCATGTGACCAGCTAACGCTTTAACCACCAGCTTACCCACTGTGCCGCATGTTGATGGCACCTGGAGACCAAGGCCTGACAGTGTTGTTTGTGTTTGTAGGTGTATCAATTCACTGTGCCGTATGTTGATGGTACCTGTAGATAAAGTCTTGACAGTATTGTACACCAGGTTTTGACAGTATTGTTTGTGTTTGCAGGTGTAGGGAGTCAATTCCTGTGTCTGGCTGCTGGTATCCTTATGATGGCACTGATGGGGATGTTCAACGTACATCGCCATGGCGCCATCAACTCTGCTGCCATTGTCCTCTATGCCTTTACTTCATGTAAGTACATTTGAGCCTGTAGACTACCTTGGATTTAGTACATTTGAGCCTGTAGACTACCTTGGATTTCAGAGAAGAGTATGTACTGAATACCGTGAGTTGTTGTCACCTCAACTGTGCTAGCCACATGAGGAATCAGTGGTTACCGTGGATGGTGTGTCATCATTGATTTAAATCAGTTACTTCCATCTGCTCATGTGTTCTTTTGAAATATTTTGATCTTCCAGGAGGACAACGACCCAAAACATTGTTTGAAGCATTCACAGGTCTAGTTTCGGGCCCAAGATATGACTTTATTAGATTGACCAAGCTATAGTCAGACCTACATCCAATAGAAAATGTTTGAGAAGTATGAAGGAAAGTGTCAATAGGAAATCTCTGACAAATATTGCTGAAATGAAAGAAGAGGCTGTCCGATACTGGGACAAAAAGGACCAACTTCTTTGATCAGTAGTATGCCCTGCTGCATGGAAGCCTGCATTGGTGCGCATGGTGACTTGACAAAATACTATCTGTTCACCTCTCTTTGAGTCTGGAGTTATGTCCTGCTAATATTAGCATTTTATACATGAGTAAAGAGTGAAAAAAATTAAAAACTGACAATCTTTAAATTCTCAATAATTTCTGGTCATACTATAGCACCTTGGTTACCATGGCTACATGTTGTTGCAGTAGAGGAAGAGATTGTAGATTGTACTCTAATAGTGGTTGGTTGCAGAGAACCCACTTGTGTATGAATGTTTATGTTGCACAGGCATCAGTGGATATGTGTCCACCAACTTCTACAAGAGAATGGGAGGCGACAACTGGGTGTGGATCATCAACCTTACATCAGCCCTGTTTGCATGTGAGTTCACTGGATTAATATAAACCTGAAGTGTGCTTCTTACCAAATATTAGGTCACCTCTTGTTTTCCCAGAATAACTGCATTTGAGGTTTTTGTTTTGGAGGGACAGGTTTTACTTTTTGCTAGAATGACCTCTTCCCAGGTTTTACTTTTTGCAATCATTTTTCCTAACATCAACATTCAAATGATATATGAGTGTTTGAAATCAACAGAAAAATATCGTACAAGATCAGGCTCAAAGTGCAATGGTTTCCCTAGCACAATTGGAACTGCATCTCTCAAATTTGTAGATAAACGCTCTACCACATAGGGTCACTATGCTGGCGAAGGAAGTGGGATAGAATTATCTATTTATAGTTACTGTTATTAACTTGATTTTATGTGCACTTCAGTTATTGTTAAATAGCTTCATTAAATGATCATCTACATTGTAGCTATCTATCACTGACGGTATGTCTGTTACAGAAAACACTTCTACTCGGTTTTGGTAGACAATGTAAAATCCAATTTTACATTGCCTACCAAAACTTCAGTGGCATGTTTTCTCCTAAACATATAGCACATGGGCTAAAACTGCAGTGTGTTGTGTCTGGATAAGCACATTGATATCATGAAAACTTGATTGTCATGCTAAGTATGATTGTGGTGTTGATGTTTTATTTAGCGATAACATGTCACTAATTGTGGGCACAGCAAACTGCAGTAGATCTTGGACTAAGCATTGTGACTATGTGTCCCAGTCCACCCAGCTGTGATTAGGTACCTTGTAAGGATGGGAAAGTCATATTAACTTGGTGTAGCTGTAAGATTTGTATGGTCCCAGGGAGATGAGATTAACATCTAATGATCGAAGGGGAAAATCATGCTATGAAACTATTAGTATGATCATAAAAACTAATACTGACTAGATTTTGTTTGGATCTTCATTATGTTTTAGAAGTAGTTCTGCTATAAATGCCTTGTAGTAGGTATGCATGCTTTTAATTACCTGAGTTTGCAAACTCACCATTCTGATATGAATATCTTATAAACAGAAAATAAAACAGCAAAAGTTTTATGCATTGTCTTTTGCAGTGGTACATTTTAGAATAATATGATTCCCTCCTACAATCAGGAAATAAAAGCTAAAGCTGCTATGCAGATTGAAGAAGATGCGACACCATTGGTGTAATAGTCTGACTTTGACATTCTCAAGATCACACACCTGGATTATTCATCCGGCCAGCTACTCTAACTGTTTCAGAGAATTAAACCCTTGACTGTTATTTTCAGTCCCTTTCTTCATTGTGTGGTCATTCATCAACTCTGTAGCATGGGCATATGGAACAACACAAGCCCTCCCCTGGACCACCGTTGTCATGCTCATGGCACTCTGGCTCTTCAGTAAGTACTTCGTCACCATTCATCAGTAGGTGAGAGTCATGGAAATATAATATCCAAACATATTATGCCTTTTCAATAGGCTGACTGAACACGTTATGGTTTCCTGTGTCAATTTGACACTTATCACTGGAACGGTAGGATTTATGTGATGTTGGTATTTATATCGCTGCCAATAATTATGATTGTATTTAGATTTGTTTCAGGCTTTAGCTATTAATTGTTTTTGGATTGTGAAATGATGAAGATATTATAGTACTGTCGGAAATAGAAAAAACTCTGTTTTTTTCACGTTTATCTCTACAATTTATGTACTTGATATGCAAAAAGTGGGAAATATCTGTTAAAATAAGTGTGGCCTAACTACAGTTCTAGTGATAGGGAGATAGGAAATGGGAAAAAGGAACTTAACTGAGGAGAGATTAGTGCAGAAATGAACAATGCAGATTTGGAACAGACCATGGCTTTAGGCAAATGACATTGTATTACAAAGGGCACTTTTTAAATAATTATTTTGAAATTACACTTAGCTTCATTATAAACAGGAGCTGACGTAAAAAGAAAATTTTCATGCTGAAAGTATTAAGGATGTAGCTACCATGGGGTACCTCTATCACTATAAAAAGAAACAGGTAGGTGGGGGTCATCTCAAAAGCAAAACCAGGACGAGTGTCGCAGATGAAAATTGGGGTTGAGCTAGGAGACATAGATATCAGCTGAGATATGATAATCCAATAGAGGTATTAAAGTGGGGAAGTACACGACATGTCATAACATATATAATAATATCCAGTCCTGTCTATCTCTGGGTGGTCATGCCATTTCTATGTTTTGAGAAATTTAATACGATGCTTTTCTATGGGTATCAGGTATCATATTATTTTACATATCTTAACATAAATTTCGTGAATGAAAGCCATGTAAGATTTTAACCAACAGACAAGACATATTCAACACACATGAAAATGCACAAAATATCATTTAGATGGTCCCTTGTGCCAGTAGGCAGCGCATGCATTTCATGCTAGGTGAGCCGACTTTCTGTCGTCAAACCTGGTTGAGCAACCTAATCGCCATCTATAGTCTGATCTATTGTTTACAGCAGCTATTTGTACTTTTTGTCTAAGTTTTGCCTGATTTTATGAGTAAATATGGTTTTCTGGATACCCTCTTATGCATCACACTGAATGCTCAGTTAGGCTGAAGTGAGTTATTTCAATGTATCCCATTTGCAGTTGTGTAAATTTGAGGGATACAGAGTAATGGCTTGAGAAGAGTTTTCTGTTCTATTTCCAACAGTACAGATAGTCTAGGCTGGTTGACTAGCAAAATGTCCTAATTATATGCTCTTCAAAAAAGTAGGGGATCATGAACTTTCAATTTGAATAGGAAGTGTAAATGTTAACAAACGTTTCAAGGACAGACATCTGATGAACGCACCACCATTTCCCTCTATTACCACCCCTAAACATAACACATGATATGCACGTGCACAAGGCAACAGCCCCATACACGTGCATGGGGTCCCATTCTTGAGAAATCACTTAGAACATTAATTTTGACAGTTATCTTGCATCACACATTTGTTAGTGTTTGTTTCTAGTTCTTTGCTCTAAAATGAAAATCATATGCATGCAAATTATATGCCATACACCAATCATCTTTCAAAAGAGACTGCATTCCAAATAATTGTGGT
Organism: Haliotis asinina; assembly: GCF_037392515.1. Classification (NCBI taxonomy): domain Eukaryota; kingdom Metazoa; phylum Mollusca; class Gastropoda; order Lepetellida; family Haliotidae; genus Haliotis; species Haliotis asinina. The sequence goes on from NC_090282.1 coordinate 41,297,485, forward strand.
TGTAAGGAAGTGCAAATGGTGATGCACTCTCAAAACATTCAATAATATCATATCAGTGTTGATTGACTCCGATAAATCCGATAAAGATCCCCTACTTTTGTTTTAAGAGTATAGTTGATCTGTTCACTATCCCCAGGCTGTTCAAACTTTTAACACAGGAAAATGATCTCCATACTGATTACACTTTTCCATACAATGATTTTACTGTCTTATATTGTCCCTTCAGTTGGCTATCCACTGACCGTCATTGGTGGAATATTTGGAAAAAACTGGGCTAATGGGTTTGATGCACCTGTGAGGACCAAGAATATTTCTCGTGAGATCCCATCTGTGCCATGGTATAGGTCTGCCTTTGCCCACTGTGTTGTAGGAGGATTCCTACCCTTCAGGTGAGGCATTGTATTGTCTAGGGCTGACCATTGGGGGAATCTTTGTAGCAACTAATATAAACATCTCTGCCTGAAACATTGCTGTATTATTGGAAATTTCCTGAGTCTTAACATGGGGAATTAGATTGATTTAATATAAGGAACTGGAGATGGATCTTAGAAAATGTCAGATTTAAAATTGAACAGGATTAAAGCAGCAATATTTTTGTACATAATTGTTATGTGGGGGAAAAAGGCAATAGTGGGTGTGGGTGTGTGGTATGTTAGTGTTGTGATGAGAAGGGCTTTCTTCATGTTGGGGACTTCCTCTTATTTGTTTCATAATTCATTGGAATGTGTTACAGAATTCGGGCATGTACTTTCATGCAGAAATTCGAGTTAGTTAAACAAGTGATTCAGTGAGTTTCTGTGTGTCTAATTGCAGTGCTATATCTGTGGAACTGTACTACATATTTGCTACACTATGGGGCAGGGAGCAGTACACCTTGTTCGGCATCCTGTTCATTGTGTACGGGATACTGCTGAGTGTTACTGCTTGTATATCTGTGGCCTTGACCTACTTCCAACTCTCAGCAGAGGATTATCGGTGGTGGTGGCGGTCAATCTTCAGTGCTGGGTAAGTTGTCTCCCTTACATTGGTATTAGTTGTACCCCAATGCAAATGCAAATAGTGAGTTTATTTTTATGCCATTTTTATCAATATTCCAGGAATATCATTATTTATTGTTACAGGATATATATATATATGTATATAACAAGCAAATATCTAGCACACATATCCATGCACCTAGTGCTTGCTCAAGGCACTGGTATATGGTTCCCTCGATCATTGGATGTCAGTCTCAACGTCACATCGTATTATCAATCTCAACTTCCTGGGAAGTATACAACTCTTGCTGCCACTAGGCACTCTGAGTTTTGTTGTGGCACTCTCATCCTAACGAGGTACTCCTAACGAGGTACCCAATTCACACCTGGGTGGACTGGGACACATAGTCACAGTACTTTGTCCACGTTTACTGCACGTTGCTGTACCCGTAACTAGGTGTAGGCACATATTCACATGGCCACCATCTGGTCATATACCAATGGATTCACAGATTCTTTTAAGTGGATGGGGTTGTGTACTGTACACTAGGGCCTGTGACAACACTGAAAGAGTCTGCACACATTGTTGACCCCAAGGTGTTTACACATAGGTGGGCTTGATCCTGTCACCTGAATCCCACTGGATCACAAGCCTGGCGCTTTAAGTTTAACAAGTTCACCCACCGCGCCCCCGGACCATGCCAGACCAATACAAAGAAATGATTTTCCTGTGTTTTATTACTATTCTGAGACTTAGAACTGTGATTGTAGCATGTAATATGATGTATATGATATGCATAATTTCATTATGAATATATTTGCATTTGTTTTCACTTTTAGCTGGTGAAATGAAAACATTGTTAGTGAAATAATAGCAGGCACCTAGTCTGGGCTGGTTAAAAATGTCCTACTTATGCTTGATGTGTTTATTATACCCTGACTGTTCAAACTTGAACATATTTAAAGCAAAGTTATTTCTAAATAAAAGAATTCCAAGATAAGCAGCATTTCTGTTGTGTAACCAGATTACTTCACTATTTGTACATGTGCTGATATGTTTTGTTTCAGATCGACTGGAGTGTTCGTGTTTCTATATGCCCTCTTCTACTACTTCAAGCGATCGAACATGTCGGGCATGCTACAGACTGTGGAGTTCTTTGGTTACACATTGCTGGCCTGCTTTGTATTTTTCCTCATGCTCGGAACAGTCTCCTTCTTTGCGTCACTCAAGTTTGTCCGCTACATATACGTGAATCTCAAGATGGATTAATATTTGGTTGTCATTTTAACGTGAGTGCACTTGTTGGGTGCTCAGGGTGCAGATGTTAGTTCTGATGAGTGAAAGGATTGTGGTGGAGATATGAATTATTATGAGGGTGTAATTGTGTGGGACTCGACTTCTTCAGTTTATTGTTAAATCTATTAAGTTTTCTTCCATGATGTTATTCTTTGCAGTTGAAGAATATTTTATGAAATGTGGTATTGTGATATGAAAATTGTGTTTATGTGAAAGTGGGAGCATAACTTCTGTTGGCACATTTATTTTATGAAATTATGGGGAAGTTAACTTTTTGAAAATCATTGAAAGGCTTAACAAAAATATATTTATCTGTCAGAAAGTGGACTCCAAATGCAGCCATGAATGCAAGGAATGGATACCTGATGTTATTGTGCACCCAAATCTTCCTAGATCTTAACAGCTTGAAGTACGTTTGAACCTAGCAGTGGCACAAGTGTCTCCGGTTTCCAGTGTTGGATGTGTGCTTATCATGCAGTATTTCAGGATGTCTTGGTAATATCTGTTGTGATTGAAAGTTAATAGAACTGTTGTAGTTCCCTACTCTTACTTGCAGTGTGCGAAATAGTTTCCAGATTTTACTAGCCCGTTGGGTTACCTATGCCTGCAAGTTACTATCCCACAAAATAATTCACTAGCCTGAAGTGTATAACTAAGCAAAAGATTACTAGAAGGCAAAATACCATCAGAAACAAATGAGACAACATATCTCTAAGTTTCTGAAATATTTTACTTTTGCTCAAGTACATGTAACTTCAATAAGTTACCATTAAGGTGATAATATATGAACATTTTTATCAGGTCATAATCTCGCATGATCTAAAAGTGATCAAATCTTAACAAGTCAGAGAGAGTGACCCCATGAAATTCACTAGACACTCAGGCCAGTGACTGGTGAGATTTAGTGGCCTGACTGAATTTTTACTAGCCACGGTCCAGCGGGTCAGTGGAGTTTGGTTTTTTTTCGCACACTGCCCATTTGTATGACTATATTATCAGACTGGACCCATGTGGGATTTTGCACAATAGGTCCATGTTTGTATCAGTGAACTCTTATGATGTTGTTATATTGTAGAATACAGTCAGCACCCCTTTTACTTACTTCCAGTTTGGTGTTTTATTTATTCAACATGCCCAATTCTTTTGTGAAAAGATGCTCCCCATAGATGCTGGGATTTATTTGTAATGGGTTGGAATCCCAAGTTCGCCAAACTATCAAATTTGGTTAGAAAGTTCTATCCTAATTTCACCTTGTGTTTCTTGGATATTTGTATGCCAGTCACAACTTGGCTTCTTTGTAGGACCCTCACACATTAAGCTGCCAGGCCAGGATAACACTGACAAACTGTCCCAAATTGTGTTATGCTGTATACTGACACCGTCTCAGCATTCCAGGCCAATAATTCCACGTCTGGAAGCTGGAGCTTCATTACCGAGTGAATGAGTTAAACACCGCACTCAGCAATATTCCAGCTATATGGCGGCAGTCTGTAAATAATTGAGTATGGACCAGATAATCCAGTGATCAATAGCATGAGCATTGATCTGCACAGTTGGGAAGCGATGAGAAAGTCAGCTAGCCCGTCTGCATGATCCTGTAAGTTGTCTCTCACGAAAAGAATAGTTGCCTTTTGTGGCAAGCATGGGTTGCTGAAGACCTATTCTTCTCAGATCTTCATGGGTCAGAACTTCATTATTAGTTTATGGTTTGGGACGTGTGGTTGAAGCTTGCAACTTGCTGTCTGTGTTCTTACATTGATCATCATCCATTGTTATCACCAGTGTTTCATCATAAATGTGTTTGAATTATGAATATACCCATGACGAATCAATCTCAGTTACATGTATTGACAGAATGAGTCAATTGCATATTTTTGTGTTTAATGTGAGCCCAGATTTATTTGGCTTGAGAGAGACGTCCCATATTTTTCTTATTCGCACGTTGTGAATTAATCCTAACCATTACGCTTAAAACAGTGTCATTATTTGTTTATTACATGTTTGAGCCAAGATGAGAGACTGGTGTTTGATTATATGAACAAATTATATTATGGCTACAAATTTATGAACGTTTGTTTTCAGCACAGTGTTTTAGTCATGAGCAACAGGTCATTACTACGCAAATATGCAAATATCATGCCAGGAGATTTGAATAAACATGAGCCTAAGTAGAGATTGTTTTGTGGAAGTTAGTGAGGGACAGGCAATGAGCTGATTCTGTTGTGGCCTTTGTGTTAATGTGAGATGAGTAGGTGTGGATGTTGGAACAAGGGAAATAGCTAATAGCAAAGGACCAGAAAAAATGGCTCACTTCCAACCAAAGGAACTAAGGGATAGCTTAGTGGTTAAAGTGTTAGAAACCTGGGTTCAGTTCCACACATGGATATGTGTGAAATCCATTTCTGGTGTCCCTGAGCTTGAAATGGCTGGAATATTGCTTAAAGCTGTGTAAAACTCATCTACACTGACGGAACTGTGGATTTCAGTTAGCACTCAGGTCAATGGTCAAGTCCATTTTCTGGAATGTACTTATTTCCCCACGAACAATATAAGTGGATTCATCTTCAAAAATTTGTAAATGCTGATTTACAATGTTTATTCCCTTGTCGGCACATTTGGAAACATTCAAATTTAGGAGTGTTTGAATTTAGGCAGTGAGCTGTTAACACTTCCAGTTTGTTGAGCAATCAGACAAGAACAAACCAAGTTAAAATATCAGTGTACCTGTCTGTTCCATGATTTAGTAGTTGATGTTTGCATGCCATCATTTATCTGTGATTCAGAGACATTTCGTGCAAGTTAAAAAAGATGTTTAATACAAAGACTGTTGACGGCATGTTGTGCATTGTACTTTGAGACAGTAATATTCATGGCACCAAACTAACTTTTAGTTTGACGTTTGCTTTGCTTGTGAACGCCTGTTTGTGAAGCTGAAAATCTGTGTACAGAAAATGAACTAGGAGAATTATTTTGCCTCCAACATTGCCGTGAATATTCTACATCATACTGTCACTATAATCAGGAGACCTAGGACATGTTGATTTGTTGGAGTACATCATTTACCTGACACACGTTTTGTGCAGTACATTATCCATCATTCAGTATGGAGTTGTTCACACTGGTGTGGCTCCAGTGAACTCAGAACTGTTAATGATTTCCTTTAATCCATGCATTTATACATAATCCCTGGGTTAATTTTCATATGTAATATTTCAGGTTACTTTGTGGCTTCTTTTCATCTTTTCATGTTTTCCTTCAGGAGAAATGCTAATCAATATGTGTACTCATTGTGCCTCCTATAGCAAGCATTATTGATGAGACAGAAGCATGGTAATACAAGGTTGTCTCATGGAATTGTTTTTTGGGGGCGATGGGAGAGTGGTATAAATATATGCCTATTACTTAGTTATTTTAAATGGGCAGATCAGTGTCTGTATCTATTGGGATAGCTTATGTATATTGGTCACTGACATGTTTACAAGTTTTAAATCCAGGGTTGGGCTATCCAGTAGTGGCAGCTTGAATTCCTACTGAGGCAGTGACAAATATTTGCCTTTCAAAGTTACGCCCCTTAGCTGCCGAGATTTTTCTGACAAATTTACACCAAAGAGATAATGATATCCTCAGTATTTGTCTTTAGGTCTTTGCTGTAGATATCCTTCAGTTTCACAGTAGTATAGTAGGCTTTTAGTGATATCACAGCTGTGGCTTCCAGCAAATTAAACAAAAAAACTAAACTCCGGTGGAAAACTTGTTGGTATAGCTTCATATCTAATTCAAGTGTAGATAAGGATGCTCTAGCAGCTCAGCAATTCCTGACTAATTTGAACTTGCTTTTGCAGAAAAGGTATTGGGGTATTATTTTATGAAAGACTTGTAGCATCCAAATATGGGGTTCTTTGTCAAGGACGAAGAGGGTGTGTTCTGCTTGAAACATTCTCTGCTTAACACTAGCTAGTATCCTTGTAAATAGGCACATTTGGGTGTACATTTTTTTCATTTGTTTAAGATGTTTTTTTCAATCACATCATAATCCCATTGCCATCACAAATGCCTGTATATCACTAAGGTTGTAAATATTGGAGAGGTTACTCAAGTGTTCTTTGCCGAACCTTGTCTAGTATCACTAGAAGATAACTGTTTACATCATGGTAACTTATTATTGTATATAATCAATAAAGGCTATTCCAAATAGATTGACGTGTGTTTTATCACTTAGGGTTGTTTTTATATTATACATATACATGCTAAAATCTGGTATATTAGTTCCAGAATCTGTATGTATAGTGTTTCAGCTTACAAGGGAGTATACAGTTCAGGCTGCCAATAGGCACTAGTGAGATTTGTACAGTTTATTCAGTGTTAGGTGAACACAGCCATTTGCCAAGGGATCAGACCACACATTATGTTTTGGGGATTAGGATGACGAGTGAATACGTTGATCATTCAGGGTGCCCGATCCAACATTTTTAAATGTTTCAGGTGTGTTAGTCCATGGCATGACAAGTATATTTTTTTACCACAACAGTCCCAACCACCAACTTACTGATTGGATTTACTGCCACTTAAGCTTACATGATAACAAGGTGCAAGAAAACTCTTCTACCATCAAGCACATAGTATGAAAATGCACTGCAAAGACTTGTGTAGTGCCTGGTGACACTGCACCATCTAAAATGGTAGTAATGATCATTGAGAAGCAAACAATTGTCTTTGTAATAAAATATTTATTGAGTGACACATGTACAAGGAAATGAGTGGGCTGTAGAGATGCTGCAATGAGCTGAATGATGGGAGCTGTCAGGTCAACTTAGTTCAGTATAGCTTAGACTACATACCAAGTCGTCATGCTATTATGCTTTCCAAACAATCCTCTATCAGGAATTTTTTTTCAATTATTTGTCAGAAAATATTATCTCTGGTTTTACATGTCAATCAACACCGCCATAAACAAATCAGTGAGAGAATATATTAGTGTTCATCAACAAGCAGGAAGCATAATATTGAAATGTAAGTCTAGACTAGCCAGTCTCCCTACAGCCAGTGACAGAAAGACGGATGTACTACACTCCACGGTTTTCCAGACTCTTCACCTTGTATATTCTAACCAGCCAGTGTTCTGTGGTATAAGCTTCCTCCAAGACATCCAACTCAAAGTCTTTGTTACCGATCTCTGTATTCCTCACTCTGTCGTAACCAGTTGGCTTTCCTGAAACACAGTACATGTGCACTTGATAAACCTGCATCAGCAAAGGCATTATTGGGGTAATATGCCAGTCATTCAGCTGTTGGACCAGGGAACCGATGGCCAATACCATGAGCATTTTAAATGTCAACATGACCTATTTTTTATGTAATTTATCCCAAACTGTCTCAAATCAGAGATATCATGGAGAACACTTTCTTCAAGCTATTAATGAATGCTCTGCAGACCATTGTAATGTCCTGCAATGCCATGAAGTCACCATAAGGTCACGTCACACAATCCTTTCTACTAACATTGGTTTGTTGTAGTTACAAAACTCTGGTAATGTTTCAAACTGAAAAGTTTTACATGATAAATACTATTACACCCTTGTTTCATGCTCTTTTATTAAAGTTTATAACTTTAAAAGTGACTTTTTCTAGTACTTTTCACAAAACAAAACAGTTGTCAAGATTCTCCATGTCAAAAGAGCTCGGCAATAGCCACCCTTAGTTTTTCTCTCCATTCCCCACACATTACTTCATACAACATAAACAAAATGAGTATCCTGAATATGGCACTAGCAATGTTTTAGGTATCTAAATCTGCTTGTAAAAAAGCAGAACATAAAAATTGATCGAGTACTAAAACTATCCCATTACGCCAGTCAGCTGCTCCTTAAACGTTTCCTGTCCTACTTACCAGCCTCTGTGTAGACTGAGCCGAACCTATAGTAGCACATCTTGTACATGAGACAGTTCAGCAGGATAGGGGAGCCCTCTTTGTCCACGCGGAACTCACCGCGAGACGTGTAGTAGTCACTCTCCTTGATGTGTTGACCTCGATCAGTGCTGCCACCAATCCTCACCATCCACAAAAACTTGTTGATATCTGAAGTTCATGAAACAGTGAAATATAGCTTGCAACATGAATCAAATGATTCTGTGAGGAAATATTTAATGGATCAACTTTGATCAAAAAGGCGTGTGAGAATGATTAAAGTTGGTATACACACCATTCTGTAACACTAGCTGTATCACAGCAGCCTGTGAACTTGTTGACTCATTGACACTTGCGACTAATATTCTTAGATTGAGTGAGTGAGCAAGGATGGTTTTACGCCACTTTAAGCAATAGTCCATTAATATCATGGCTTGGGACAATAGAAATGGCTTATTGCACCCATGGTAGGGTGGAAATCCAATTCTGGTCGTCAGTGTGACAAGCAAATGCTTTAACCAACAGGCTAATCAACCTCCCCAACATTCCCACATAATGTTATCCAAGTAACACACTGCAACTTGTAATACCATCAGTCCTTGATGAAAACCATCTTTGGACAAACAGTGTATGTAGAGAATGGAAGAATGATTTATTACTTGTTTTCAGCATATGACTTCATACATCGCAGTCCAGTTTGTAAATGTCACTGTGTTGTCAGTTGGTCTTCAAACATAATTTCTGTGATTGTGCCCAATCAGAAATCTGCATAAAACCTGCATGTCTGGATGCACCCCAACTACACTGCCCACAGACTCAGATACACTGCAGAATTTTGGCAAACACTTAACTCCTATGACTACACTCACCATCAGAGGAGTAACCTGTAAGGCCTCCAAATATTACCAGCACATAATTCACGTCTAACTCTTGCATTATCTCGTATGCTTTTTCTTCTGTACTGGACATGGCCTGTAACCGATGAAAGAAACACTTAGTGATCTATTGCATTTCCCTCTTGTAAACGATAAAAAAGTATCATTTGATAGGCATGACATTTTTATGGTAACAACTTCTTTATTCTGAAAGTATGCAAAGTTATGAGTTCTTAGATAAGACATGAAAATACAGAAATTCCAAAAGCCATGAGAGGAGAAAAAGTTGAGTTGAACATGTTTTACCTGGCCAACCCGTGAGATATGCGTGTTATTCCATGTGTTGTTATCCACTAATATAGTCCGATTGGCCATAGCTGTTATCTGATACCCATAATCCCACCAGGACATCACCTTGGCATCCTGAAAATCAGCATGATCAGTTGGTTCAGTGTTGACAGATTCTTGGATTTGGACAACAGTATCATATGATGGTTTATTGATACAGAGGGTAACATACAGAATTTGATTGCGAGTTATTTCACTATTTGATTTGTTGCATATGATTAATGTTCATCATTAGTACTGTGCCCTTAAAAAGTCTTCCTGTAAAACTTACATGTTGGCCTACGATTTAAATGTGACTTCTCATTTAACGTATTAACACAGTAACAGTTATCATGTTGCATCAACATACAGTTAAGAATGTCATGAACATGTTTATAACAGATAGATATAATAGTCAAAGCTACTTGCTGTATACTCTCTACTTAAAATGCATGTTACGACCATAGTTATGACCTCAAACTTGTGGTTCCTTTGAGGTAGTTATTACAACAGCGTACTGAATAGACATCATGACATCAAAGGAGAGACTGAATCAGTATTCCAAGTCTCAGAGGTAACAGCTTTTTTACATTAAGGCCAGGACACTAACCTCTGGAGTGTTGTGCCTAAGCCAGTAGTACGCCTCCCTGAAATCGTCAAAAATGATCCGGCTTCCATCACCACCGCGAGCTGAGAGGACAATGGAGGGGCTTGAGTAGGCTTCAGATGTCACCCATGTGCAGTGGAAGGTGTACATAATGAGGAAAGCCGTCATTATCATCACAACACCAGAGGCGATCTGGAATTGTGTACAATAACATGATGGGATTTTGCAGCTTGCATACAAATCTACAGTTCATCCATCCGAATAAATTCACATTCTTCGAAAGTCCTTGAGTTTTACAATGGATAATGACATCACAATAATGAGTGAGTGAGTGAGCGAATTAGTTTTACGCCGCACTCAGCAATATTCAAGCTATATGGCGGCGGTCTGTAAATAATCGAGTCTGGACCAGACAATCCAGTGATCAACAACATGAGTATCGATCTGCGCATATTGGGAACCGATGACATGTGTCAACCAAGTCAGTGAGCCTGACCACCCAATCCCCATAGTCGCCTTTTGTGACAAGCATGGGTTGCTGAAGGCCTAGTCTACCCCGGAACCTTCACGGGTCTCACAATAATCAAGTTCTGTTACAACATTTGCAGGCAAGCGAAGATATTTTAACAGTCACAAAAATCAAACTGTAGCAAGTGAGAATTTAAAACAAATCAGGTACAGCATCGTAACATCATTCTTGTCAATACAGCGCTGACACACAACCGAGGCATACTTTATGGTTACATGTCCTTAATTCGTAACCAACTCTGAAATCAGCATGGAAGCACTGGGACTCATTCTGCTGGGCAACATCCACAGGGATGAGAAGATATAGAGAACTGAACACACGTTAAAAAAAGTCCTTACTTCATTTTTCAGAGGATACGAGCCATCTGCACGTTTGGGCTTCTTGTCCTTGCGGGCCACGTCAAGGTTCTTCATGTAGGTGCTAAGGATGGAAGAGACGCCGATGCCAGACAGCACGCACATGACCGGAGCCAGAACCAACATCAGACGAACCATCACTCCCTGGAACAATCAAATACTTTCCTCAAACGACTACCTTAAAACCCATGTGCACATATTTTCTTTCATCATTATCACATTGAAGACTCAGGTTTGAATCAACACACCGGTCCCATATCTGCTGACCCCAGGTAGGATGCTGCTGAAATATTGCCTGAAGTGACATTTCATTGAAATCACATTTATCAAGGCTGTTTTCTTCATGCGTCAATCATTTTATGAATCCTATGAACTTACCGCAAAGTAGATACTGGTGACTCCGTACATGATGATGAAAATGTTGGCATCCGTCAGCTTCGAGAAACAGAAGTACAGACCAACTGCAATAGAGGGAGTAGTAACTCAACACTGATGACACAAACAAGGCTGATTCATATTTGAAGAAACTCCATCCTTGTGATTTCACTAAGGCTGTTACATGCATGAATGCTGGATATTGAGGTGGTTCTGTAATCTATGGACTCCTTATCTTTCACAAATCTCTGCTGTGAAAAAAACCCAGACAAAAACCACAAAGACAGCTCCCAAAGAGAAGGTTAACCATAAGAAAGAAGGATGATGTACAACGTACAAAATCCCCCACCCTGTCACTAATCCCCACCCCACTCTCCGACCAGTTACCGGCCTCCAACTATTCATCCCACATGAAGATCCACATGAAAACTGGTCTTCAGCAACCTATGCTCGTCATAAGAGGTGACTTACAGGATTGAATGGTCAGATGTGCTGACTTGGTTGACACATAAAATCATTTACCACTTGCGTAGATTGATGTTCAAACTGTTGATCACTGGATTATCTGGTCCTACTTGGATTAGTTACAGGCCATATAGATGAAACATTATCTATGGTGGTGTTAAACAAAGAAGCAAAGATTAAGACTCACCTGGGAACATGAAAACCAGGAACTGCAGATCGAAGTAGAAGGAACTCCATGTGGTAGGCTGATGCTCAGAGACAGAGGCAATGATGGGGATGTTGTTCTTGGCATAGGAGGGGTCCAGCAGGGAGTAGAAACGCCCAGTCCAGGGGGATATTTCTCACATGGTTAAGGAACGTAATATAATTAATATTTTAATTACTAACATTCCATTCTATTGTCTTCCTAATCATGAATAACGCCCTCATAATGTGCAATCAAATCAACAAGAACAATTTCAGTACAAAGAGAAATCATCTCCAATCCTTTTTGAGATTCACATACATCTTAAAATCAATTAGTGCAAGTCCTCTGAAAAATTCTAACAAACAACATTTCTAAACAAATTGGCTATATGTGCTAAGGAGTTGTTAAAAAAAACAGGTGTCTGAATAGCTGCACTTAACTGGTCTCGCATAAAAAGTCATTTTCCAAAAATGGGTTAAACGAAGCTTGAGAGTGTATTTTGCCAGTGACACTGATGTCCACTATGCAGTGTGGTTGAAGGATACTGCCAAGAGCTGTGGCGATGGCAGCAGCAGCAAACACAGCAGAGCCCACAAAAAGAACCAGGCTGCGGAACAGGAGGGTGAACTGTTCATATGACAGCTTAGAGCGCAGGTAGTCCACGAAGGCATGGACCTGACACAGTCCAAACACACCTAGAGCCTGCAACACAGACAGTGAAGTTTGTACATACGCTGCAAATATGTAACACATACAATATCAGAAATCCTATGTACATTTTTCAGTGTATCTTAATTTCATTAGCATTAATTCCCATACACATTTTTCAGTGTATTTTAATTTTCTGTTTAATAATGAAGTAACCAATATTATACCCTAGACGGTAATTAATCAACAATGGGCCACAGTATCCAGTGATTGATATCAATTCCATCAATCCATCGCGACTGAGGGATTGCACATCTGCATACGTTGCTGGGGATTGATTCTAATTAAGATGATAAGTATGCATGTACTTACAGCCATGTGTTCACTGGACTGGACTGGTTGGAAGCCGACAAAGGGAATCTGCATGGACAAAATGGTCCCCAGACAGTACACCTGAAATACAATGGCCAAAAAGTTTTACCAAAACTAATGACGGTAAGTGCATATTGTGTATGTAATAGTAAGCGTTGCCATTACCAAACAAAACCTGGGCTGGTGACATCAGATTGTAACCACTTGAATAGGTAGGATCAAGGATCATAATCTGGACTGAATACACACTGAATCCATCATCAGCAGATTCTGCTGCATACATGGCAGACACAGACTGTAGCATCCTAGACAACTGGTCAGCGAGTCTTAACTAAAAATAAACTGTGGTTTGCTCAATATTTCAAAATAACATTTCAAATGACTTGGTGCAGTGGATAGAGTATCAACACGGAGAGTGATAGGTCATGGTTTGATTTCAAAATAACATTTCAAATGACTTGGTGCAGTGGATAGAGTATCAACACGGAGAGTGATAGGTCATGGTTTGATTCCCTGGACAAGATAAAAAATTGTTGCCCTGCCTACTAGAAGGCATTTAGGACGGGTAGACTTGGAGTGGAGTACCCACGCAAAACTGTGGCATGGTACCTGAGTTGGCAAGCACTATAAAACCAGCATACGATGGGACTAGCTCAAGCAGCAAAATGTACACTTGAGTGTAGAATCAATGCAGTATATGATCTCACCATGCAACATTGTACAGTCTGAAAACAGTGGCAGTAACCACAATCAACGTGGATGTCTTACCGTAGTGTACGAGACGTAGATCCTGTGAGAGTAGCGGCCAGTCAGCATGAGGGCCAGGACGTGGAGGGGGATCAGGTTGATGAGGAAAACATAACCTCCCCATGATGACACCTGCAGGAAATCAATTCATTCATACGTATCATTTATGAGTAAGTTTACTTTTACACCAACTAGATGGCGGCTGTCTATAGATGATCGAGTCTGGAGCAGACAATCCAGTGATCAACAGCATGAGTATATATCTGCAAATAGGGAACCAATGACATGTCAACCAAGTCACCCAGCCTGACCATCCGATCCTGTTAGTCACCTCTTATGGCAAGCATGGGTTACTGAAGATCAATACCTGGACCCTAAACGGGACCTTCATGGGTATATCACGGGTGTATCATTTATGCAACAGTAAAATTACATACAGAGAGAATATGTGATGCAAAGTGCTGTATCTTTATTGCATTTTCCTAAAGCAACAAATCAGATGTACACTAGTTTCTTACCATGTAAAAGTAGGCCAGAGCACAGAAAACAGACCAGTAGATAGAGCCAGTTTTCACACTCTTGATCCAAAGATAGTAGGTAAACAGCATACAGAAGATGGCAATACCCTCATTATCATAGGAACCTGCCACAGACCTGGAGATGTAACCAGGGACAATGGACAACATGGCTGCTGCAACCAGCCCTGCCCCAGCATCCTGAAACAAAGCAGTAATAGTGATTCTCTACAGGACAAATACTATGTGTTACCATGGTAACACAACACTGGAATACATCTAAAGATTGACAAAAAACAACACCACTCTCACCATAAGGGAAGCATTAACCTCTTAACATAAAAACATAATAGAATAATTTATTTCTGTGCCATGTTATTTCAAAATATATATGTAAAACGTATGTAACAACCGGGCCTCACTTGAAAAGACTCCTTCTGACAGACACATCAACTCACACAAACAGATATGACTTACTCGGACAGACATACTGAGTCTTTCAAACAATCACACAAACTCACTCGCACAGACACTTAAACTTACTAATAGATGCTGACTCCCTCAAACACACTGACTCACTCAACACACCAGCTCACTTGCAGAGACATACCAACTCACTAGAACAACACACTGGCTCGCTCAAACAGACATGCCGATTCACTCGAACAGACATGCCAACTCATTCGAAGAGACACATCAACTCTCTCAGACAAACAATAACAAGTCAAAATTTCAAGTGTCCCACTATCTTTGCATAGAGGAAGTACATAAGCGAATAACCATGAGTTAGGATAAAGAAGAGTTAGGATAAAGAAAAATAAAGAACAATGCACAAACATGTGAAATCAAACTTGCCAAGGAAAAAGTTGTTTTGTAGTCTTGGGTGGAAAGAAAAAATGTTACCATGGTTACTGTATGTTAAAATACGACAGTAATAAAACACTACCACTTATCATATTCATGTACTTTTGTGACAATGGTTATCCAATCAATACACAAGCATGATAGACAGGATACGGTCATGACAATATAACAATCATATTGTTTCTCTTAACCTTCCCAAACTTTGTAACTCCCAAAATGGAAATGTGCCCTGCTACCTTGAGCTCCTTGGTGAGAAGATAGGTGACAATAGTGGTGAAGCTGGAGAAGAGTGGGGCCAAGAACACACACACATTCCTCACATCAATAGTGATGTGAAGAAAGTTGAGGATATGGTACAGGATCGCAGATGTCAACATCAACCCTGAAATTACATTGAAAATTTATATGTTGCTGCATTCCACAATAAGTGAGTTAGTGAGTTTATTTTGATGCCGCACTCAGCAATATACCAGCTACACTGTATATGATGGCTGTCTGTAAATAACTGAGTCTGGACAAAATAATCCAGTGGTCAATAGCATGAGCAATCGGGACATCACAACTGACACACGTGTAAACTAAGTCAGCTAACCTGACCACCCAATTTTGTTAGTCGCCTCTAACGACAAGCATGAGTTACTGAAATTCAATTCTAACCCAGATCTTCATGGGTTCAACAATTAATGACAACAAAACAATTGAAGTTTTCAAAGAAACTGATTACCAAATATTGCTTTTATCATGTGTATCATACTAGTATATTACTAGTAGTATCACTAACTAGCAACTTATCTTGGTCGTAACAGGTAGCTTATCAGATCAGATGGTTTTACCTCACACCAAGCTAAGTAACGTAAGTACTTGCTCATAATTATATGTCTTTAACACAATATTATAAATTTCACCATTAACCTTTATTGCTATGAGTAATCTATCTTCAAACACAAAACAGCAAAATTTAAAATAAAGACTTACCTGGGTAGATAGTCCCTCCAATGATACGACCAAGAGGGTACCATGCCCGATCATCAAACCAGTTGTGGAAAGAGTAAAACCCTTCTTCAGCCAAAAAACGAGTTGTGCGGTAGTTGAAATAAGGATCGAACTCGTGGATAACACTTTCAAACCGCAACACAGAAAACAGTCTTGTAGAAAAGGCTGAAATCAAGCAAAAAATGCTTATCAAATGATTTCATTTCAGTGAGAAATAGCATCACAGGTTAAATGATGTTTATTCATACATTTACACAATCATTATTCATAATACATCTAAATAAGGAATTTTTCCCAAATAAACAGATAAACACCTTTTTTTCAATAAAGCTGTATTATGATGTGATTTTATAAAAACGGCTAATTAGTAAATAGTAAAATGTATCTATGGTAATCAAGTTAATGATACTGCCAAACATTCAGTATATTAGTATTATTACTCAGCGATGTTTGCAATCAAACGGTTCCTACAGTCGCTGTAGCTTCATGTCAATCTTCTTGTATTTAAAATTAGTGACATTCTACATTTTCGAGTTTGAACACCCGGGCCATAAATAGGCTCCTTTCTTTTCACGCTTAATTTGGAACACTGTGTGATATTTGGTTATATACATGTCTTTCTATGTAACATGAATGTTTACATTAGAAACATTTCCTTGTTGACAATTAAAATCTACTTACACAGAACAGATGCAATGGCCAAGACCATCATCTTCAGCAGGGTGTCTTGTTTGTCTGGCGACATTCTCAGCAGCCACTGTGGGCCCCATGTTGGGGTAGCTGTTTTCATGGTCAGAGGATCTGTAACATCATACAATCCTGAATTTGTCTTGTTTAATTAATGCTAACTCAGCAATACTCCAGATACGAAACAGAGATGGACATGAGCTATGGTTCATTTCATTGGTGCCATTGGAATAGAATCAACCACATCACAAAGCAACAGTACTGATTTCCATCGAGTCACAGGTTTCTCAGGGGCTAGATAGACAACATCCTCGATATCTCCAGGGGTCTACGTTTCGAGAAGTCTCCACTATACCCTGGACACATCTACGGGTTAATTTTATTACCTCCCTTTGCTGACTCCACTTTCTCACAGTAGCCAATCAGAGTGGTCGCCGTTATAACCGAATTTGCCAGTGTCAACAAAGGTAGCAGTTGCAACTGCGAAGGTTTGCTCGCCGTGCGACTCTCAATTTGGGGAAACCATACATGCAACTTTATAGGTCCGAAACCTTTTTTAAAACATATGCAAGAAATCCATCTAATACTTTCAGAGAACCTATGCATGGTTTGTTTGCCAAGTTTAATTGGTTAGAGAATTTAAAAAGCGAAAGTGAGTTGTGATTGGTTCGCTCAAATTCCCAGCGTAGACATCTGATTGGATAAAAAGCTAGCCAAGGGAGGTAATGAATTTATCGGGCCGACCCGTAGATGCATCCAGGGTATAGTGGAGACTTTTCGGAACGTAGACCCTGGAGATATCGAGGATGGATAGACAAGGTCTTACTCAGAAATACAAAACTCACTGTTGATTTGCCTCTTTTTGAAAGTAAACAATATAAAACATCACTTCAGCATTAATTTATGTAATTTTGTTCCAACATATCCAAGGTGCATTTATTTTTTCATTAATCACAATGCTAAAGTTGTTCTACGGCTTGACACATACTAGATGAGCCTGCACAGTACACGTTTGTGACAAGGGAATGTAGACGAATACACTTGGTTGCTACAGATACATGCAGTACATAAGGGATTAAGCTTGTGCAATACACGCTTAAACTCAACGCCGCTTCTGTTTAACACATGTCCAGTAGCATGATATAACAATGAAAACATGATTTGCACAAGGAAATTGGACTTTTCAATGTTTAGTCAACAATTTCTTTCCCTCTTGTTTCAAATGGAATATCTTCGAGGGTGTTCCTATACATGCAAATTTGGGTCTTTTGTCAGCTTGTAGCTCATCTAATATCTGTCAAGCAGTAATACTTTTAAATTCACTTGCAGGTGATCTATTTACTTGGAATGAGTGAGTGAGTTAAGTTTTATGCTGCACTCAGCAATATTCCAGCTATGTGGCGATGGTCTGTAAATAGTCGGGCCTGGACCAGACAATCCAGTGATCAACAGCATGAGCACGGAGCTGCACAACTGGGAACCGATGACATGTGTCAACTAACTCATTGAGTCTGACCATCTGATCCCGTTAGTTGCCTCTTCCGACAAGCTTAGTCATCTTTTGTGACAAGCATGGGTTGCTGAACACCTCAAGACCTATTCTGCGCCGATGTTTTACTTACTCAGAAAAGATTAAGACTTGTTTGATGGTCTACAATAAATGTAGCGTCAGTTAAGTACACACCCAAACAATGTTGCAGTTGAACTTGTTAATTTCTGAATGTGCAAACCTATTGAGGCAGCTAACTGGGAAGATACGACGAATGCTGATACACACGAC
Organism: Haliotis asinina; assembly: GCF_037392515.1. Taxonomy (NCBI): domain Eukaryota; kingdom Metazoa; phylum Mollusca; class Gastropoda; order Lepetellida; family Haliotidae; genus Haliotis; species Haliotis asinina. Next base: position 41,315,991 of record NC_090282.1, read on the forward strand.
TACATTCTAGTGATGCTGATCGTTAGTACTGCACAACAAACATTTCTTATCTGCTACATGAGTGCTTGCCACATCATCAGAGCGGTCGCACCATCGGCATTCCGGAAGGACACGTGTTTACTACCTAAGCATTACGCTACAAGCACAATAAGCTGTAATTTATGACGAATGCTCCATTAGCAATGCTCACCAACCTTGTAGACACTTGTTTTTCGAATGCGCTACAATGATAATCTATGAACTCTAACACAACATGCACCGGCGGCTTGGTAATGGCGACCGGCAGAAGTGACACGCACTACGATAGGTGCATGAGATAAACTGGGCATGGGCTACATTGTGAGATTTGCGTCGCATTTAATAAGTAATCCCAGTCAGCGCCCATTCACTACACTTGGTACTGTCTACACAGGGGATTTTGACCAAGTGCGCAAAGGATCACGTCGTTTGCTTTGCGGAAATAACAGTCAGAACGTAATGCCATCGGATATTCTCGTACAGTTCCGTAGAGGACTCTGAGTATCGAAGGTGGGCGTGACACTCATTTGACATATGCGTTTCGTCCACATCATCCTGCAAATGTTGATGTTAGGCTACATACACGAAAGAGTTTATAGTTTACACTGGATCTGAAAAGTCGTAGATTTTCATGTTGCTGTTATCAAAAATAATCATTTCAATCAAGTGAAATTGTCGAGGAAACATTTTGACTTTAGAAGCAAGAAATGTTTCGTACGAATTTCTTTTTTTCTTAAGTTTATTAATTGTTCTTTTCATATATTTACAACTTAATTCGTGGAATTTCCATGGGTCTTGTTTTGGTTCTCTGAAATGTAAAGAGTAACTTGGGTATTGATTTGGTTCAAAGAAGCAACTAAATACTAAGGAGTGCCCAGATCTGATTTAGCTGCTTGCGTGTAAGCGAGGGAAAATGCTATTTGCACCAACCACTGGTTTGTCTCGCCCCATCTAGATCAGTGAATAAGCACAAGTTACAAGGCACTGTTGTGGAAAAAAATGAACACTAAGTTTGAAAACAAATATTGTATTACATACGTTTTGTTTATCATGAGTTTTTGTTGTTGTTTTTGTTTTGTTTTGTTGTTGTTGTTTTCTTTTTGTTATTTGGGGTTTTTGGGGTGTGTGGTGTGTGTGTGTGGTCGGGGGTGGGGTGGGGGTGGGGTGGGGGTTGAGGTGGAGGGAGTGGGGGGGGGGGGTATGACTCCGTTCTAGCGTAAAGCAGATATAACTGATGACTTGTTACTAATATTTAGTTGGTCTCCGAAGTGGGTGACGATGACACGTGCACACTTTAACTTAAACAATTTTACAGTTGCAATACAAGTGAATTCTACAGCTAAACAGTCATTTCTGAACTGAGTGGGAACGGTGGTGTGGTTTAGTTTTTAAAGCATTCACTTGTCATACTGGAGACTCGGGTTCAATTCCCCACATGGGTACAATGGGTACATTCTCGGAAAGTACAGTCCATGTCAGAGAAATATGGCTAAACGTGACGATTGGTGCCTCTCCCCCCTCACGATATTTTATCACATTTTACAAAGATTTAATATTTGAAAAAATAGCATTGTGTCACTTTTTAACGGGTCATCTTTAACGGGACCCGGCAGCAAAGAAATTTTATTTCAGAAGCGCTCGTTAAATCCTCCACTAAAGTCTGTTTAAAACTTAGGTCAAACGTGCAAATTTGCAAATTTCCGAGTAAGCTGGATTTATACATAAGTTCGTTTCATGCTCCTTAATCTTGGATTCTTACAAGAAAAACACACACACACAAACAGATAACCGGAATGGGTGATACACTGGAATGTGAAATTCACTGTGTACATTCAGCGTCTATCTCACGCCCACTCTATCGCTTTTTTATAGGTAGGTAGGTAGGTAGGTAGGTAGGTAGGTAGGTAGGTTATGATCGCTGCATGAGCGCATTATGCGGCCTATTGCAATATACACTTAACTCAGACAATCTCTCCATCGATATATACATTCAAATTTACAAAGTCAGTCTCGATGATTGAATGATCATCAGTATTTATTATAGTGAAAGTTATGTGTAGAGTCCAAATGATTAAAAGAGGATCTCGGAGTGTCGGTGCATTCTATTAGACAAATGCTTCGAATACATTTACATACATTATTTCGAAATGTGCCCGTGAAGCGTTATATTTGTCTACTGACGTCAGACGTAATGTAACAAAACATTACAGAATGCGACAAATTAATTAAAATCAACTATGCTTTTTGAACAATTCTGGTACTTCTGCTAGTAATATAATGTAACAGTTGACAGTGTACTGTATGTCACGCCGGCAGTTAAGCTTTTAATCTATATGCGTTATTTCCGGTTTTGGACTCACATCACCGTGAAGCGTAACCCCGACCAACCACCCACGCTGAGGACATAAGTATAGAAAGTAGTCTTAGTGTGTCTACAAGGTTTGCCAACACAGCTGTTTGGTGACGTTCTACAGATATTGATGAAGAAAAATCAATGTGGCCCTAGCGAGCCCGCCCAATCAGACGCCAGCAGTGCCTGCATTGTAATGTGTATTATGTACTATATCGATTCTAGCGTGCATTCTCAACACGCCTCGGTATCGTAGATATGTTGTTCGTTTAGTGCACTGCCCTCTCGCCGTGCCTGTAATTGTCATGCTGGTTAGTTATGAGAATTAGCGGATGATTATTCATGAGCAAGTTTTTGTGTTAAGGGACAAATCTGCACGAAGGCAGCCGGCCATAGATTGTCGTGGTCCATGGATTCTCCATCTTGAAGCTTATAACCGTAGGATGAGGCGTGATTTTGCCGTCTGAAGTGCACGACACACGGCTGGTGTGAGTTTCGTTGTGTGGTGAATGTTGCTTACCACGGACATTTGACCTCGAACACCTTCCTCACTGTTAGGCAGCTACCATTTTTCCTCATTCCCAGGCACTAACTGACCAGTCTGCTGTCACTATGGCAACCTAAGTTCTAGCTGATGTCAGGGTATGTGACAGTTGAGTGAAGCCAACACAAGATGTCCGATATGAGTGACAGTGAGCATACCAATCTGATGTCTTCAGGATCCCGAGGTAAAGACAAGAAATCACCAGATTGGAGTCGGTATGGGTTAAGCACAGAACAACAGCAGGCCTCAAAGTCAGCACCGATCCCTCCCACCTCCAACCCCCACGATGATGCAGGGGGATTTGAGGAAGGAAGACAAAATGAACTGTTCCGAGAAGATCAGGTATGTTCTTCAACATGACATTTTAGCATGGCAACATGTCCATCTGGTATGCTACCGGTAAACAGCCCACACAACCTGAGACCAAACAGCATCCGAAATTAGGCCCAGTAATCCTGCTATTGTCTCTGCACATTAAACATATGGTCACACTAGTCTTGTTTATCCCCCATTGTTTGGGGGTCACTAGCAAACCTGTATCAGTGTGTTTAATATAATACTCATCTCAAGTAAAGACAGCCTCGAAAATACTTTGTTTCGTCTGCTAAATGTCACGTTCCGTCATGTAGTAATTAACATATAATTGTCTAATTATAGTCTTGCTCTCATTACTGTCATGCTGAGATCTGGAGTATCGACCTATTTTGACAGTATATATTTAGGTTTGAAATATTTGATATGATTACTATCTGTGATAATAAACCATTGTTTGTATCTACTTCATTGTAGTCAGACAAGGTTATCGATAAAAGAACAAAAACATCACAGAAAAATAACAGAATTTGTTTGGTTGTGTAATAGGATACTATTTTGGGTTTACTATTGACCATTTTTTTAATTATACTGAAACAAAAATTTTTTCAGTATTTGGGATATTGCAGTTGACATAATATTAGTTACCAATATGTTACCATGAATTAAGTCAGTTTAGAGGTTATCAAATCACAATGAACTCCTACTTGTTGAACCAGTCGATCTTCCACTTCACATCAGAGTTAGTATTTGTGGAAAAGTACCTCTTTTCCAGTCAATTATGGCCATTTTTTTCCATAATGGTTAATAAGTTAAAGGTGAAATAGTCAAATTTTGTGGTTGGTAGAGTATTCAGCAGTATGTGTGGCTGTACATTTTGCACGGAAACTGTGATGGAAATCTGCAATAGGAACACCTTAATAATTTGTCATTAAAGTAATGTGTGTATGTTTTTTGCTGTCATCTTTGCGTATTGTAATTCTTCCCTTGTTAAGAAGTTGCTGAGTGACTTACTTTCAACATCTGTAATATGATCAAGTTAAGTATTAATGTTTAAGTGACATGTTACTGTTAACGTGTCAGATTGCTATTTTAGTGACGTATTACTGTTCAAGTCATGTATTACTAGTGACAAATTACTGTGAAGAGATATATTACTGTTTAAGTGATTTATTGCTGTTCAAGTGATGTATTGCTGATTAAGTGAAGTATTACTGTTTAAATCAAGTATTACTGTTTAAGTGATGTATTACTGTTTAAGTGATGTATTACTGTTCAAGTAAGTACATGCATTACTGTTTAAGTGAAGTATTACTGTTTAAATGAAGTATGGCTGTTTAAGTGAAGTATTTCTGTTCAAGTGAAGTACATCTATTACTATTGAAGTGAAGTATTACTGTTCAAGTGAAGTACATGTATTACTATTGAAGTGAAGTATTACTATTCAAGTGACATTGCCATTTAAGCAAACCGTTTCAGCTTATATGTCGTGCTGTCTTTAGCAATTGGCTGTCATCAAAGATGACACATTGATGACCTGTTCAAGACAAAGCACTCAAGCAATGCCTCTTTTCTTACAAGTTACATACGACATAACAGCAAAAAGGTCACATTTCATCTAGATGCATGTAGATACTAAACCAACATCAGAACTTCCCACTGTGCATTTTTAGTTCTAAGTTCAATTCAGAGTAATTAATTTAAATCTACAGGTCACCTTGCTATATTGAAAACACAGTACATTTATCTCCTAAGTGAATTGAACTTGCTTGTTAGGTATCGCCAGGAAAGGGAAGTGACAAATTCATCAGGCCGTAGATGCATCCAGGGTATAGTGGAGATTTATCAGAAGGTATATCCTGGAGATATGGAGTATTAACCCCTGGGGACTTTCAATGATATATTTCATTGGTTTCAGAGATAAAAAGGGGATCATGGAGTGAACACTGTACCATCAGCATGCAGAATACAAACTATATGTGATACATCATGCTTGTTGTAGATTTGAATTTCCTTGTTGGGATTGAAATAATGTTTGAATGAAGAAAAGCTGAAACAGTCTTTGAACTGTCAATAAAATCAATAAAATCAGTGTACCTGCTTCAATGTAATTAGTCTCAATTGTGCCATTATCCAAAGTATTTTATGCCCAAAGTGACTTAAATATATCTACAATGTCATGTTTTGTCGCTCAATGTCATATTTGTTGAAGCATGACCTTTACATTCCAATATACTGCATTTCAATTAAAATAGTATGGTTAAGGGAACTCGCTACATTGTCTCATCAAGCTGTGCTGAACATCAAAATGCGTCCTGCTGTTGAAATCAGTTGCACAAACCAACATGACTCAACACTGGAATGTACTATTTTAGATATATAATTAATTTCAGGTGCAATTTATTCTGCACATACCAAACCGTAGGATATGAGAATAATAATGCCAACAGAATATATTCACCAGTAGAATATGAGAATAATAACAGATATGAATGCTCTTTATGCATTATATAATACACATTTTCTGGGTTTTTTTGCTCATGCATACAAGTTACAATTTTGTAGTGTTTTTTCATATTTTGTCAGCTTGTTTTTTGTATAATACTGCGCTTGGCAATAAAGCAACTACATCTGGGCCCTTTTTAAATAACTGAGTCTGGACAAGACAGTCTAGTGACTGAAGTCATGAGCAATTGATCTGTGCAATTTAGATAAAATGACATATCTGCCAAGTCACAAACCCAGTCATCTCTGAAACAAGAATGACTTGTTAACTTGGATCTTCAACAATCCAGTACTAGAAGTGAAGGTAAAGACACATCCAGAAATTTGTTTACATGTACAATATTTGAAACAACTGAAGTGTCCACCGAAGCAAGATTTGAATGTATAAATACTGCCACTTGTATGCCAAGATAGAGGCTCACAGATTGAAAAATTGAGTTAAAACTGTCAGAATATGTATGTTATTGTGTGGTCCTGTACATGGAAGTCAGGTCACAAATTTATAAGTTAAGAAACCTTGGGTGTAGAGATTTCTTGGATGGATGACCATGTTTGGCAGTGTGACTCCTGAGTGTTTAGGGTACTTCAGTCCTATCCCAAAATGAAGCACACGTGATACATGTGGTCTCACTTTAGGCAAGTGCCTCTGTTCACCCAACAGAGAATAGTTATCCGCCAACTCAGTGGGATAAGTCATGTGACTATAACCTTCTAGAGTTGTATGCATAGACTATGTATACTACCTTCTAATGCTTAACAGTCACTATGGGTTATCCTGGGTAATATTACTGTTTGTGCTTCGAGCATTCACAAGTGTGTGGAAACAGGTGCTTTGCAAACAGCCATTGTTATTAATATTATAAAATCATTCTGCTGAGTTGGTAGTGATCAAACATCAACTGAAATATTGCAAAGTGTTTGAATCCCAATTTCTGACTTTTTTTCATCAACTCTTTGTTAAAATCATTTTAATTGTCCGAAAGGGAGGTAATTATGTTGGCCAGTTACAGAAGTAGATTATGCAGGGTGTTGGACTGTACAGTGTTCCTCCAGGGTATTGGTCATATGGACAGGCAGATGGGCAGACATGTCCTCTTTAAGATTTGCTTGATGGGCATAGGTCAGCTTTCTAGGTAAAGCAGTGATCAATTCAGAAAAATGGTAGCAAGTTGTCCAGATATTGTTATAATGCTTGCAGCCTATTTGTTCATGTATGAACATGTCATTTGATAAGCATTAACACGTGGCATGTAAGAAATATGTTTCCAGTGTCGTGGTGGGTTTTCCATCTGGCATCAGGTCCATTTTTGTGTTTTGCACATCTTCCCAGAAACTTGAATGCAATGAAAATGAAACTATGGTTTCAAATCAGTAATTGTCTCATTTATATCTTCACAGAATCAGACCAACTTCAGTAGAACTACCTAGGTGATAATGCTGATAAAATTATTCATGCAGATTACTTACAGTGTAAAGTGTGCTCAGTAAATGTGAGTTTGTGGGACTATACACGTTTTTGATGAGACGCAAATTTCCATTGTAAGCGCTGACCATGTCAACTTGAACACCATGCCTACAACATTTATGAATGTATTTATACTGATTGCTTCCCATTATGCTTATGCATGGTAAATATGAAATAGAGGGACTGTACATGTTTGTGATTAGGTGTAGCTTTCCATTGTGAGCACTCACCACACTTTCAGATTCTGTTCCATGTCATTGTGCTGTTAGTCATGTAACGTGTGTGAATTAAATTTGAAAAGTCACTGGCCAGGAGTTAAGTAAATGTCTTGATGTATATCATGCTATATGCCTTGATTTAAGCATTGATATATACCATGCTATAAGCCATGATATAGGCCTTGATATATACCATGCTGTATGTCATGATATGCCATGGTACGTGTTACAAGTGGAGAGGTCACACAAAATTTTAATAATAGTTTTAATGCTGGCAAAACAAGTATCACGGTGTTTGGTTAAAAGTCTTACTTTGTTAATCACATAACAGTTCCAACTGCTCCTGTTCCATCTCCTTGCTCTGAATGTGATCACATATATCCAAATAATTGTTATAAACTATGCCGACATGGCAGTCTCAAGTAGACAAAATGAAGATAGCCGACATGGCCAACCTCTTCACTCCCGACCTGGGTACTGGTCACCTTTGTTTGTGTTACCCTGCTTAACCAAGTCAAACCCAAGCTGCCGTTATAAAATCTTATTGTATTTTCTTTACTCCAGCTTAATTACATACAATAGAAAGTGGTCAGTGGTAAGCAGGACTTCTTAGCTTCATGGTGTAACATATAAGCTATTCTCACTACATACTCATAACATTTGCCGTGATGTAAGCCTTAATATATACAATGCTATATGCCAAGATGTAAGCCTTGATATATACCATGCTATATGCCATGATATGCCCATGATGTATGCCTTGATATGTACCATGCTGTATGCCATGATATGCCATGATGTAAGCGTTGGTGTATACTATTCAATAACATGCAATGATGTAAGCCTTGATATATACCATGATATATGCCATGATAAAGGTACTGATGTATTCCACTTTATTTTCTGAAGTAGGTGTCCACGTAATGATTTGTGGTACACTTGCATTCTAATTAGTTTTCAGGAACAGCACACACATCTGATACAGGGATAATAGTATTAGGAATAAGATCCTCAGAATGTTCCATTAAGCTCCTGTCTGTATCATGCAGCCATGGCCTCCTGTTGGATGTTGGCTGTACAGGAGGCTTCATGCACTCCACAGATGTCAGGAGGCTCTGTAGGATGAGTCATAAGAGTCATTAACAACAGACATGAAACTATGAAGGTGTTACGTTATTAACCAGGATGACTGTCTGGGGTGGTAGAGTAGCCACGTGGTTATAGCATTTGCTCATCTCGTGGAAGACCCAGGTTCGATTTCCCACATGGGAACAATGTGTGAAGCCTATTTCTGGTGTCCCCTGTCGGTAGGTTGCTGGGATATTGCTAAAAGCAGCATAAAACCATACTCACTCACTCAAATGCTGTCTTAATTAGGCATACGTGGTGTGTAAGCTGCACAGGTAAACATACTATTAATGTCTCTCAAAGAATTAAGTGTCATAGTGTGTGGAACAATAGTGAGTGAAACTGTAGCAAGAGGATGAGTGACATGATCTTAGAATATTGGGTATAGTGATAATAAAATAATAAATAAAATGATCACAAAATGAATTAAGTGGTAGTGAAATAACAAAATCCAAAATGAGTTTATATTAGAATGGATTATGTTTTTATGTTAAAACAGGACTACATTCCAAAGTTTTGTGTTGGTTACAATTAAGGCTGGTTATATTGTTATAATGTTAGTTATAACATTGGTTATACATTTGGCAAAATATGGATTATTTTGTTATTTGCATTGTTGGTTGTAATGTTGGTTATAATGTTGGCTATATTGTTGGTGATATTGGTTAAAATGGTGGCATAATGGTTGTGTGATGTTGGCATAATGGTGGTTGTAGTGTTGGTAAATGTTGATTATATTGTTGGTTGTATTGTTGGTTGTAATGTTGGTTATAATGTTGGCTATATTGTTGGTGATATTGGTTATAATGGTGGCAGAATGGTTGTGTAATGTTGGCACAGTGTTGGTTGTAGTGTTGGCAAATGTTGATTATGTTGTTGGTTGTGTTAGTTATACTGTTGGTTATATACTGTTGCTTATGATGTTGTGATGGACGTCTCAGAATCATGGAAAATGAATAGGTATTGCTAGTTAAACTTCCACTTGAATCTTTTTAGATACATAGTGTCGACATGAGCTGTGCATCCAAGTATAATCACCTGAACATTATTGATGATATGTAACTTAAGTTACAGCCATATCTGCTTTTGGCTGATGTTACCAGGAATCACGCTCAATATTTGACTTGTGACATACTGTTGCATTCCCAGAGTTTGCATCTGCTTAGGTAAGGCTAAACCCAGACCAGTGCTTGTCAAGAATAATTTTGAAAATGGATAATCAAATAGTTTGTAATTACTGATGCCATATAGTGTTCAAAATGTACAGCAGTGAACCTGAATCGTTTCGCTTTACATGTCTAATGAGAAGCAGTTTAGTTTCACCTTTGCCCACCTTTGCCGGGGACACCAGAAATGGGCATCACATATTGTGCCCATGTGGGGAATGGAACCCACATTCTGATGAGAGGGATAAATGAGAAATATTCATGACATAAAGTATAACACAACATCAGTGTTGTTGCAGAAACAAAGCAGGGATAATGAAGCATATGTCTTCATGGAGAATACCTTTTTGTCTGCTGCACAGAGCAATGTTTTCAGGGGAGGTTCCTTCACCGTTTTCAAACATTTCGCATGAAAACGCTGTGAGAATATGTATGCCTGAGTATTGTTCAATAACTGGTAGAATGCCAGTGAAACAAAGAGAATAAGGATGCCTGCAGTGAGTTGATCCAAGTTGTATGATACATACAGGTGATTATAGTTAAAAGTCACCCAGGTATCTCAGGCCTAACGGTCTGCATCATGCCTGCTGGCTAGCTGTGCTCTATCACTAAGAACATGTGGCACATTGCAGTTGTGCTGTCAGCATATTTTTACAAGGTCTGCATTACAGCATTGCAATAGAAAAGCGTCCTGTTATCAGCAACTCATAACATTCCTGGCCTAGATTATAGAAGCTCACTTAGCGTTAAGATAGTCGTAAGTGCCATTCGTTAACATAAACTCACGACTATCTTAGCACTAAGAGACCTTAGAAAATCTAGGCCCTTATGTGTATCTTTTTTGTGGCTTATGTGTAACTAATTAAATGTTAATATCAGTCCATGGTAATCAACCACAATGTTCCTGTGAGTAACCATAGTGACACATGTTTGACTTGATGAATCAACTGTTTACAGTGAAAACAGGACTGATTAATTTTGTATTAATAGATTTGTTACTGGCTCTTTGATACATTGTGTACAGGTTACCTGGAGCTGTATGAGGAACACAAAATGACATCCATCCCAAATTTCTGGTACAACCAACTGATGAACAAACTATATTGAGAAATGGTCCAAGTTTCTTGCATCTATCTGGTACAACCAGCTGATAATGTCTTTAGTAAAGTTAGAATTACATGTACATAGAACAGAAGAAGATAACAATTATGTTCTATTCAGCTTAGATTGCTAGTTACAGAAAAACTAATAATTTTAGACTGATAAATTCACAATTATGTGAAAAACAACTAGAACTATGGTTCCCAAATTTGCAGGAATGTACCAGATTACTCAGTGTATCTTGTATTCATTCTTTGAAGAGACTGTCGCAACACAGTTGTGACTATTGCCTTGTTTTGTGTGCATTATCAAAATAACCGACTCTAAAATATTACCTCCAATCAAACTATGCCCACAAGCAAGTGACATTTTGTGCAAACTTGTTGTTAAGAGAAACATATAAACAACGCTATGTCAAAAATGTGTCTGTGGTATTCCATGTAATATAGCATAATATGATATGATACTTTTTAATTAAGAACTCTAAAGACATGAAAAGTGAAAATATCACATCTGAAAAATAACATTTATGTACCAGATAATGTAAACGGTAATGAAAAGTACACTTCCTTTGGATTCCTATGATTTGACGCCAAGATCATTCATAGAGGAGAGGTCTGTGCGAGTTTATTGCGAAATGTTATATTTCTTTTATTATTTGGTGTTGAAAAATGGCCACCATGTTGATTTTTTATGTGGCTATTGGGTTTTATCAAAAGAGTTATCTTTTAGGAGTATGTGTGTCAGTTTTGGTGCTTGTTTCCAGATGTGAACGATTCTGTTAAAATTTTCAGTTATCTGCTCCACTAATTAGATTGCAATAGGTTATATAAACAGACAAGTTTAATTAACATCACATAACTGTTAAAAACCCTTAATTTTATCAATTTTGTGTTTAACTGCTTGCTAGGATTTATGCCAAAAAAGGGTGTGGTCTTATTCACAGCCTGGGAGTCAAGACTGCAAACCTGTGTTAGAAGTTACTCCTTGTCACAAATATACAGCATGCACAACTGTTGTCCATCACAGCTTGTAATTGTTTCCGAGGACTTGTGAAGTGATTGTGCTAATTACATTGTCAGTGCTGTCAATGCTGACATCTCTTCTATTATTATGGTATGGAACACTCAATGGAATCTCTGCTGATATATATGTTTGGAACATCTAGTTTAGAGTGTTGGAACTGATATCAGTGTCACCTCCCTCAATGATAAATGTTGCAAGCATATATAGTCCACCGCTGTAAATCAATGTTTCCTTATGGTACCAACAGCTGTGGGGTGGCTTAATGGTTAAAGTGTTCACTCATTGCACTGAAGACCCAGTCATGAATACAATACATAAATCCCATTTCTGTTGTCATCTGCCGTGATGTCACTAGAATACAGTGGCGCAAAACCAGACTCCTCTTTATAGAAACACATACAACTTAGTATCCTCGAAAGACCCAAAAAGTTATCTGCAGTCAAAGATATAGTTCTTAGCAAATGTAGAGCGTTGTACGTTTATTGGCAGTACTACACACTTAAACTTCTACCAATGACAGCAGGTGTGAAATGGTAATTGCATGGCTACCACAGTACGTTCACAATTGGTGGCAGAATACATATATGGATAAATATTGATTTGTTAATATTTCTTTTTTAACAAGGTATGGTAATGGGAACTGCTGTATTCACAGTAATAAAGCAACCACAGTGACAGAATCATTAAGGAAATTGATATTGTTGTAAATAATCACAAGGCCTGAGGTTCTGTTGCAGCATTAATCCTTGACTCAAATGCTTTTACAGCTTCTCAGGTATAACTGTAGTTTGCCAACAGAGTTAGCTCTATGTGCCACTGTGAGCTCTGGTGAGAGCTGGTTTGTTGTGGCTATTCAGTGACCAGTTACATATTAGTGTTGCAATATGTTCAGTGTGGATCATTCATATGTTTTGAAATGAACTTAAGTGAACTTTATTAAGATATGGAATATATGCTTGATATTCATCAAGAATATTACCATATTTGTGGTATTGTGACCTTTTGCTATTATGCTGACTTTTTTATTCTTGTCAGATATGTTTTGTTGTGAAGTATTGAATACTTGACGCTGAAATGACAATACTGAAATAAGTTTGGCATGTAATAGGAATCTTGAAATCATCTGTTATGAGGTTGCAGCTCTTCCAAATCTTTGATTGAACCCTACTTGAACTGGGCTGAATCGTCCTCTCCCCTTCACAATGGCAAGAGTGTCTTCCATTAAAGCTGACGGCTATCATTGTTTTCCAGTCATGTTTAGCAATTGCTCTTGATCACTGGATCATCTAGTCACTGGATCACTGGAAGAGGTGACTAACAGAATCAGGTGGTCAGGCTTGCTGACTGAGTTGACACATGTCATTGTATCCCAGTTGTGTAGATCAATGCTCATGCTGTTGGTGACTTGCTGTTTGGTTCAACCGCCATGGTTTGTTGCATGTTGCGTTAAACAGCAAACCAGCCAACAATTACGTATAGTCCGCTGCCATGTAGCTGGAGAATTGTTGAACGCAGCATTAAACAAACTAGCAAACTAAAGCTGACAGCATGACACAATGGCTGACTGACGGAGACAGCTCAGTCAGTTGGAATTACATGACAGTAGCTTGACAAGGTTTGTCCAGATCTTGTCACAATGATGCCTGCGAAAAATATGCTGTATTGCTATCATATTATGTGCTACATTTCTATAGCACTATTTTTGAACTACTTCTAAATTACTGTAAGGCACTTCACAAGTTGTTTTGCCCCTGTTCATGGATGTCAATCTCAAAGGGCACATTATATTATCAATCTCAACTCCCTGCGGAGCATATAACTCTTGCAACCACGAGGTGCACTGAGTTAATTTGGTTTTATGGTTGTAGTCGGTTCAGATGCAAACTCTAAGCATAGAAAGTGTTGTAGTTAGTAGTAGTACACATCACTTGTAGTTAGACCAGGATATTTCATCCAGCTTTCCTATTTCCCCCACCTTCTACTGAAAGGATAGGTCACTTTGTCATCCAAGTGTATTCCTCCCACTTTCCGGGATATGATACACAAGTCAATAGAAAAGTACAGGTGAACAGATGTTATTGACTTGTCAGTCATACTGAAGTATGGCAAACAGCAGATACAGTTGTAAAAGCACTACCCATCATGTCATTTGTGTCCCAGATGGTTTTTGTTTGTCAGATTTTGCCAGTAATAAATTTCATTTTTGTTAATTGTTAAAGCACTTCAACACTAAGAGATCATGATGATCCATAGATATTTCTTATGTTATGTTTACACAAATCAAATTGAAACAAATATGGGAAAAGATTACTTTTAGATGTTTCACTTTGCGAACAAGATATGGATATTAAAAGCATGTTTAGCTTCTTATATCCCACATGAACTGAATTCGACGTTCTGGTGATTTTGACGATTGCATTGCTAGTGCTATATCTGGGAAGTATGTGCGTGATCGGAGTGCACAAACAGTTTCATTGGTAGGGCGGATGCCCAGTTCCTGTTTTATTGACAATAGAAATCCGGAAGTTAAGTTATGTAAAGAGCAAGTAAACATCAATATTATTTACCCTAGATCGTTAATACCACTTCAGATGCAAAATCTGTATAACAAAAAATAGGGAGCGAAATTCAGCAAAATCAGTCTTCTGCTAGTGACAGGTTATGTATAAAACAGGAAGCCATGTGATCAAAACACTCTCTCGCAGTGCGGAGGGAAAAGTATGGCTCAATGTCGAAAATACATACAAAATACCCGGATGTGGCAAGCGGCTACAGTTTCGCCAATACGATGTCATCAATGCTATTTTTGATATTATACATGATATAGTGAAATAGATGAATGTATCTTTATCACTCAAGGTTAGCAAAATCAAAACTTAAAATGATATTAAAGATAAAAATATGTTTTTGTCTTACATTGAGGAAAAGCCCTAAGAAGGGAATAGTGTTATTTTTTCATAAACAGGTAATAAGACTATTACTACTAACAAAAAATGAGTTTACTTTGTGTTTCGAAGGACCTAATAGCAGATTTATATAGTGGCATAATGATATGTTTAAGGCCCACGATCCTGCTAGGTATTTTGTCCATGAACCATGGGCTGATGCGATTATGAATAATTGATGATTGAGTAGGAATAAAACATGCTGTTACGATGAGCCATGGTAGATGTATAATTAATAGCAATAGCATTCAGGATAGATTTAACAGCTGTTAGTGTTTGTAAATTCCTATGTCTGCTTGTCGCCTCACTGGTTTGCAGGAGATGATTAAAATTTGTTTCCATGATATTGAATTTATTATTGCCATCACCGATTATGCTAAAACTGACGAGGCTGCTGCAGTAAAGAGTTACCTACTATGTCGGAGAGCATTAGGAGAAGAATAATTAATCTGTGGAAATCTTGACAATGTCATCTCCTAGCTGTCTATTAATCATGTTGCTAGTCATACATGTTTTCATGTATTTTTAATGTCCATCCACATAAGCAATCAGTGATACAATTTTTTTTTTTTTTTTTGTTATTGTGTGACATTTTCGTATGAAATTGAAAATTTAGACTGAAGAAAGATGAAGATAAAGTTTGCAAGGGTAAGAGTATGCTTTATTACATGAGGATGTGTATGTATGGCACTGAGTAAACTGAAATTAGAAAACTTTCAATCTTTTCACTTTGGGGAGGAAATTAAGCACAGACAGAAATGGGAAACAAGAATAAAACATGTTAACAGCCTAACCCTAGAACTAGTATTACCTGATATCTAACTTGTTTTGAAGGACCTCGGCAGGTTCATAAGGGTTGGCAATAATGACCGGTACATTACAAACTTCTCAATACAATATACTGTGGTACACTTTTGAATTTTCGCGAGCTGGTTCCCCATGTACTATCGGCAATTTCTGTGACCATGATCTGTAATTTTAATGATGATGCATTTCCTTTATATTGTTGTACATTAATAGTTTTGAGAATGTTTATTGGTCATATAATTGCATTTGCATGACTTTCAAAGCATGCAAATAAAAACGTTAGACTGGTGCTGGCACTCATTGATAAACAAACCAAAATGGTGGATGTCTGGCGACTCTTTTTTCTCAAGTTGCAAATTTTACAGTGCAGTCTTCACATGGAAACATTTTCAAGTGATCTCTTGTACAATAGCATCGAGGTCCTTGCATTGTCAGGTGGCATTGGAAACAAGAGTTTCATTACCTTAACTATGTGTTACATTTTCATAATACATTGCAGTGTATATTGCAATGCACCAAAGCATATCGCAGTTTATCGCAATTTGAAAATTTTGGTGATACTCAACTCTACAGGTTCATTTCAAGTTTGTGTGTCAAATGCTTTAAGCAAATGTATTAATTATGTTTGTTTGCTGTGGACTTGTTTGTCGTGGATAATGAGGCTGTTCAAAGTGATTTGTTTCTCATCTCTGAGTGTCATACTTTCATTACAGCTTAAGAGAATATGTGTTAATTATGCAAAAGAGGGGTTACACTGAATGGTACTATACAATATGACTGATATGGTGTCTGATGTGTAACAAAATAGAAAAGGATAGTGCAGAAGTGTGTTTGATGACATGACAGTAGTACAAGGGAAGTCTATTTGGTACTATAACAGAGACAGTATGGTTTGGTATTGGACAAATGCTACAACATAGAACAACATAGAACACAACTTTGCAGATTCTGATACTGATCAATCGAGATCACAATATTTACCTCATCAAATAAAACATTGAGATTGTATCAAATCAGGACTTCAGAGTTCTAACAACATACTTGAATGATGGTACAAACTTTTCATTTCAAAAGTTCTTTACCTTTCCCAGACTCCAAATGCAGGGACATCCTTTACTTTGTGTGAGTGAGTGAGTGAGTGAGTGTATGAATGACAACACGATAAAGATATTACCTTACTTTACAGTATTTAGTAGACTTGGAATGACAACACGATAAAGATATTGCCTTACTTTACAGTATTTAGTAGACTTGGAATGACAACACGATAAAGATATTGCCTTACTTTACAGTATTTAGTAGACTTGGAATGACAACACGATAAAGATATTGCCTTACTTTACAGTATTTAGTAGACTTGGAATGACAACACGATAAAGATATTGCCTTACTTTACAGTATTTAGTAGACTTGGAATGACAACACGATAAAGATATTGCCTTACTTTACAGTATTTAGTAGACTTGGAATGACAACACGATAAAGATATTGCCTTGCTTTACAGTATTTAGTAGACTTGGAATGACAACACGATAAAGATATTGCCTTACTTTACAGTATTTAGTAGACTTGGAATGACAACACGATAAAGATATTGCCTTACTTTACAGTATTTAGTAGACTTGGAATGACAACACGATAAAGATATTGCCTTACTTTACAGTATTTGGTAGACTTGGAATGACAACACGATAAAGATATTGCCTTACTTTACAGTATTTAGTAGACTCAGCATGACAACACGATAAAGATATTGCCTTACTTTACAGTATTTAGTAGACTTGGAATGACAACACGATAAAGATATTGCCTTACTTTACAGTATTTAGTAGACTTGGAATGACAACACGATAAAGATATTGCCTTATATTACTTTACAGTATTTAGTAGACTTGGAATGACAACACGATAAAGATATTGCCTTACTTTACAGTATTTAGTAGACTTGGAATGACAACACGATAAAGATATTGCCTTACTTTACAGTATTTAGTAGACTTGGAATGACAACACGATAAAGATATTGCCTTACTTTACAGTATTTAGTAGACTCAGCATGACAGCATGATAGAGATACTTCCATGTTTTACAGTATTTAGTTAGCTGTGTGAGTCAAGACGATGCATTGTGTGGCCAGATGTACATACAAAGAGCATAATGCAGCTCTTACTATTATCGTGGTCATTAGACACCTGTGTGATTGACAAACGAGGCAGGTGCGAACACTACAGGTGTGATAATTCATACACCCACTTACCATAATTGATAATTTTCAGTTATATATGGCCAAGGTATTCTGTGAGCTTGCAGTAATGCTGAAAAATACATTTATGGCATTAATGAACAATCACCTGTTGACTTTCAGGTTGACAGGCTCCATGAATAGATTCTTATGCTGTTGTTTCAGTCACTCACCGCAATTAAGCTATAGAAGTAACCAAAGAAAAGCAGAGTTGGGTCATATAGATTAGAATTTTGTATGGATATGCCACTGTAAGGGCAGATTATATTTTTAGTAGTAGTTTTAGTAGTTTTAGGATATTGATGTGTCTGTCAATAACTTTATGTTAAAGTGGCATGTAGATGCTATCAGTAGAAGATGTATAACACAAAGATACATTCAGTATGAAGTTAATGCCTCATGAAACTTGAGTTTATTTTGAAACCATCTATAAATCAGTATAATGTTTTTTCATTCATCTTAATGATTTTAATAATTAAAAATCTTAGTAATTATTTTGAGATGTACATCCCATCATTGCATCTAATTTACAATTTGTCATGTTTTACTGAGGACATAAACATTCCTGAATGTTGATGCAGAATTTCTGCAATAATAAAAGCATTTAGTTTTTATGTATTTCATGTGTATATACAAGAGATAAGAGATGGAATTATGATATGAACTTTTGTAATATGAGAAACACAACATTTCAGAGTATGGACAGCAAGACTATGATGAAGGTGCAAGCATGAAACAGATCCTGACAATACAAAACTAGCATCCATAAATCTTGTAGTTATTTGTTACGTTTGACCTTTCAGAACCTGTCTCAGCAACCATGGTGGAAGTCAAACTTCTTCATCTCGGAACCAGTGCTGTTTGGGACATGGGACGGTGTATTTACGTCCTGCCTCATCAACATCCTCAGCGTGGTCATCTTCCTGCGTATGGGATGGATTGTGGTATGTCCGCCATTTAAACATCAGTTTCTAACTTTTTGCATTTCACAGAATCAGAATATTTTTGAAAAGATTGTTATGATGTTGTTTGGGTTTTTAATAAGCAGCGTGTCTGTTCGTAATCCAACGTATTTGTTTGACATCATTGTTAGATGAAGGCATGGATTTGGTTATCTGTATAGTGTTATTGTAGTTACCATTCATGTACGACATTCATGGGGATGTGGATTTTGTGGTAACTTTTCCTGTAGGAGACCTGTTTTTAAAACTAATTGTTGACCCAACAGAATATGTGTTTTCTTCCCATGAAAACTAGGTGAAAAATTTATTTGGGTTGCTGATATGAAATATAAAGTTAATCTTCGTAACCAGATTTTCCAAGTAATTTCTGAAGCGACATGTGTGGCAAAAATAAATGTGTCATTATATTTTGAGAATTACTCATGGAAGGGCTTCTTAGTTTACCCTTTTGAAATACTTGGTTTTTTTAACCTACTAGTTAATTTGTTTACATGATCAACAGGGAGAAAAAACATTGGGTTTTTTTTGGGGGGGGGGTTTAATATGCGTAATACTTCATATTTGTAAAATTATTGATCAAGGAAAAAGTGAAATGCTACTTATCAAATGGGAAAGGCTATCATGTGCCTGTGACTATGAGCTAATTTGAAGCTAAACATTGACTGATTTCACTTGTTTTTGGATCTGAATGATTATTTATTGCAGGGTAATGCTGGAATCGGACTATCAATTGTGACAGTGCTGCTGTCAGTGTCTATTGTGATGATTGTGGCTCTCAGTGCTATAGGGGTGTGTGAGCGATGTCGTATGGAGAGCGGCGGTGTGTACTTCCTCATCTCCCACGTCCTGGGTGGACGCATTGGCGGCAGCATTGGCATTATCTACTGCTTTGCTCAGGTAAAATGTACACTGTTGTCTGAGGTTACAAGAGACAAAGTCCTAGAGCCATCATGTCATATACAGTTTTCCTTAGTTGTGAGGCTGAAGGGGATCTCATACAATGACTTGTTTGATTTTCATTTAGATAAATTAATCTTCATTGGGCAAACCGATAAAATATGATGGTAGTACAAAGTTCTCACCTTGACCTACCTTGAATTTTGAAGTCTGTTTGAAAAGTCCAAGAACTGTTCAAGAACAGTAAAACCATACTCACTCACTCACTCACTCACTCACTCACTCACTCACTCACTCACTCACTCACTCACTCACTCACTCACTCACTCACTCACTCACTCACTCACTCACTCACTCACTCACTCACTCACTCACTCACTCACTCACTCACTCACTCACTCACTCACTCACTCACTCACTCACTCACTCACTCACTCACTCACTCACTCACTCACTCACTCACTCACTCACTCACTCACTCACTCACTCACTCACTCACTCACTCACTCACTCACTCACTCACTCACTCACTCAAAGTAAAGGATGTCCCTGCATTTGGAGTCTGGGAAAAGTAAAGAACTTTTGAAATGAAAAGTTTGTACCACCATTCAAGTATGTTGTTAGAACTCTGAAGTCCTGATTTGATACAATCTCAATTTTTTATTTGATGAGGTAAATATTGTGATCTCGATTGATCTCTCATGATTCTGTGAGTATTGTGTCAAAATTGAATATAAAGAAAACCAAAGATTGATCTCCTTTGCCAGGATATTGCGAAATCCAGTATAAAACACAAGTCACTTATTTCAAGCACAAACATTTATTTGCTCAAATTTTAAATTGGAAGAGGTTTTTTTCTGCCACCGACCCCACTTGATTTTAGTGACCTTGATCTTATCTTCAAGGTCACCGCAACATTTTGAACACTTTTCAACCTTATGTAAACATGTCTCATAAAATGTTGCACCCAGTTGCTTGGATTATGTCCACAGTCTGAATTGGGTGATTATGCTGATTCGTCATTTCAGGCATATTGTATGTGACTAAAAAATAGAAAGTAGTAAATATGTTATAAATATTTCATTCTTGAATGGGACATGGCCACATTAGTGGTAAACACTTGTTCTGTATGGTGATCTCACGAGACACAGTGATCAGTGTGGTATACATGGTGGTGTTTGGTCCTGTGTATAGAGCTGAGGTCACAAATCAGTTGAAGTTACAACATGTTTGGGATGGGTGAACATGTTTAGCAGTGTGACCCCTGAGAGTTTACAATACTTCAGTCCTGCCCACAGCAAAGCACATGTGATACATGTGGTCTCACCATAGGCCAGTGAGTTAGTTCAAAATTGCCTTTGTTCACCCAGAGTGAACGGGTACCCAGTGGGATAAGTCATGTGACTATATAACTATATATAACCATTCTAGTATGTCTGGCAGGTTGTGCTATCTCGGATAATATTTGTCTGCGTTATTAGCAGGCTGTCAGTGTGGATTTAGTGAAGAATAAATGGACTAGTAAATATTATACAATGCCATAATCAGTTCAGACTCTTAACAGACAAGAAATCCACATTGTGTCACTGAAACATGGCCTGGCTAGTATTATCCTGACTATATAATGTTTAAATATACACGCAAGTCCCTCAGAGCTGTTAGCTATTGATTCCAGGGAGAGTAAGTGGAGCTTTTGTAAGCTATGAAGTTTTCAATAGACCCATTTGTCATTTTTACTCATAAATGCTAGTACCTGTTAATAAAAGGAGATAATCTATTTCGCTGTCGTCTCCTTATCATCATTGTGAGATGTCTGCCTGTTACTGTAAGGGGGTGATCACTAGGAATTATGGGTAAATCTGCAGAGAGGTTGCTGGGAGACATCTCATTGTAGTGGCCACTGGGTGCAAAGGCTTACTTACATTTGTATTCATGTTTCAATCGGAAAAGATATGTCGGTATTCATTTAGTATATTATACACTGGACAATATGAGATGTCTTAGGGTAAGTTAGGCTCTGTCTTCATGGTGAACATTCCAGAATGTAGATGCTCTACTTCAGCCCAGGCACATGCCATCCTGTACTGCAGTATTATTACAACAGTCTGTTTAACTATCACTTGCGATAGTGAATATGCCGTGAATAATAACTTCTGCCTCTGTGCCAATGAAAGACACATTTGTCCAGCTTGGTATTAAGTATGAGCACCTGATTGTGTATCCGTACTGTATCCATACATGAAAGAGTCATGTCTAAGACATGCATCACCTAGTGATTTGTTTCCTTGTCAAGTCTGATATGTTATGAAACTGAAAAGAAGGGTATGGTTTGATACCCAACTGCGTCTTCTTAAAACATGCTACTTGTTGTTGGCCTGTCTATATCAGTTTAAACTGTTGCACAGTAATTCAGTTGCTCTGTCTAGTTTTAGCAGACATGCACACAGTTATAAAATGAGCATGCACATGCGCGCACGCACACACACACACATGGCGTGTAACGACAAGTACTGAGGCTAAGATACTAAAACTGCTCACTCCTTTAGAATAACACCTTCTACTTTCCTAGCAGCATGGCAGACAACTTCATTTCTCATGATTTGCCAGAGAATCAGTCTCTGTTACTGACATTAATCATGGTGAAAGCAATGTTAAAAGCTGTTTAACCCCTAACTATACCAGGGAGGATTGTACAACGTGTGGGTCTCCATGTTGGGATGTGCAACATGTATTGATTTTAAGCCAAGAAAACAACCAGTGGTCTTTGTGGTATACACGATACATGCAATTTCAAATCTTTTGATGACAACCTGCATGCCATATATATAATACTACTGCCTCTGTTGGAATTTCACTCCATGTTGCATGATATAGAGTGAAAACAAGGAACTGCTTTGGATGGTGCCATATCCAATGTCATGTGAAGGAGAGTGAGTAAGTAAGGTTTAATGCTGTTATGAAGTACTGTTCCAGCAGTGGCACAGCAGAAGAGACAACGAAAGTAGGCTTCTGAATGTGGGGAAGTGAACCATGGTCTTCAATGTGACAAGCAAATTGTATAACTTTTTTGATTCACTGCCCGCCTTGTCGACAAAGACGTGTGTTTGTGTGGCATTGATGTGTTTAGAGGATATGACAGCTCTTTCTACAGTAATTTCAGTACACTTGCTGTATGCGGATTTACAGTGCTTTTATAATAAATGGAAGAAACAGGTGTCTTGAAAATATATTTTAACGATTGATAGAACTTGAAAATGCCAAGAGAAATATTATATTCATGTTAAGTCTAGGTAGGATAATATGTATGAATTATGCTGTTGTATAATGACAGATTTGTGAGTTCCCTGGTTGATTCCAGTGTTTAACAAGATTGTCTCCCTTGCAGTCTGTCAGCTGTTCCCTCAGTGTGATGGGTTTTGGCGAGTCTATCATGGAGCTGATTGGTCAATCCAATCCCTGGATAGCCAGAGGCATTGCTTTTGGGGTTGTTTTACTTCTGCTGTGTGAGTACACACTAGCTGTCTTATAGTTGGTGGAGTAGTTGCAGACATTTGAATCATTGTTTAATTGTTGTCAAGTGATTCATCGAATAATCAATCAGTTGTTTGATTCCGCTTGCGTTAGAAGACTAATTGTAATTCATAAAAAAATGAAACATCAAATTATACTTTAGAAAGTGTGTTTGTTATGGTTATGTTTGTTAAATCATGACACAAACAACTGATGCAGTTTTCAGACTTGTAAACATAATGTAAACAAAATACTTGCATGTGTGTCTTAACAGGAAGTATCCTTGATGGTCTTGATCGTAGTATTAGTTAGTTAGCTGTTTCCTTTGCTCAGTGTTATGATTGTGTTCCCTTATTTTCCTCATGACTGATTTGGAGTGATTTATCAGATGAGGACTATACATATATTAAAATGATCTTACCTGTCATACAAATAATAATGATGATACGTAATATGAAATTCACTGAATTTCGCTCTCCTTATCATGGTCAGGTGAGACCTGAGAAGGTAAGGGGTGAAATAGGTATTCAGCAACCCATGCTTCCCATATAAGGTGACTATGCTTGTCGTAGGAGGCGACTAACGGGATTGGTCAGGCTCGCTGACTTGGTTGACACATGTCATTGGTGCCCATTTGTGCAGATCGGTGCTCATGCTATTGATCACTGGATTGTCTGGTCCAAATTCGATTATTCACAGACCGCCACCATATAGCTGGAATATTGCTGATTGCAGCGTGAAACTATACTTACTCACTCATTGTCAGGTAAACAACCTAGGTCTTGCAGTGCTATGCTTACGGATTAAAATATGTGCTAAGAAGCCTGTTTTTGGCTCTTCCAAACATAGTAAACTAAGGAGGTGATGTAACTGAAACATTGGTATTTTGAAAGTGTTCAGGTTTACTGATTGTGTGCTTTCTTATTGTCCCATACAGGCATCAATGTGGCGGGTGTAAAGTGGGTCATCCGCCTCCAGCTGCTTCTCCTGCTTGTTCTCTTCTTGTCTGCCATGGATCTCATGGTTGGATCATTTGTACATACAGATGCAGGTCAGTAGCATGTTAGCTTCTTGGTACATAAAGATGCACAACTGTAGCTTGTTAGATTCTTCCTATATGCTGACTTAGGTCAGGAGTATGTCTACTCTTTCATAGTCTTTCATAAGACTGTAGCTTGTTGACCTCTTCATACATATGTGTGTCAGAAGTCTTTCTGCTCTTTCATAGTCTTTCATAAGACTTTAGCTTGTTGACCTCTTCATACACATGTGTGTCAGAAGTCTGTCTGCTCTTTCATAGTCTTTCATAAGACTTTAGCTTGTTGACCTCTTCATACACATGTGTGTCAGTAGCATGTCTGCTCTTTCATAGTTTTTCATAAGACTGTAGCTTGTTGACCTCTTCATACATATGTGTGTCAGGAGCATGTCTGCTCTTTCATAGTCTTTCATAAGACTTTAGCTTGTTGACCTCTTCATACATATGTGTGTCAGAAGTCTGTCTGCTCCTTTGCACATACAGATGTAGATCAGCAGCTTGTGACTTATTTTGAACAGAAAGATATATATCCATTTAATTATTTAGGTCCTTTAATACTTATCATCAGTCCTTGGTTTTTAATATACTTATGATTGCAATTTTCCATTAGTTTTTCTGACACAAGACAGTATTGTTTGAATACACTCCTAAATGAAGGAGTATGCTGTCAAGAGCCTTAAATCATCCATACTGTCATGTTCTCATTATCTGTTGTCTGCATAAGGTGTACAAATCCATAATCCATTTATTTTGTTGTTTCCAGAAAATGGAGTCATAGGTTACACTGAGATGAACTTTGTCAACAACTCAGGTCCAGATTATGCCCCAGGGGAGAACTTCTTCAGTATATTTGGCCTTTTCTTTGCCACGGTTACGGGTATCCTGGCTGGAATCAACATGAGTGGGGACCTGAGGGACCCCTTCTACAACATCCCACGCGGCACCCTGGCTGCTCTGGGAGTTGGGTACGTTCACAGGGGACCATAATACTCCAATATCATAATACACTGCACTGGTCCGTGTCCTTGTATTCCTGGTTAGGTTTTGCTTTTTTGTTTGAAATCAATTTAGTTTATACTGTTAATATGACAGCGAGTGGTAAATAATCAAGTGTAGACTAAATAATCTATTAACACCATGAACACTGATCAACTCTGCTTGGTCATGATGATGTGCAGTCAGGTCACTGTGCACCCTTACCACCCTGCATCCTAATTCACCTCTTAATACAAGAATTGATTGCCTTGGAACCTTAGTCTTACCTGCAATCCCCACTCCTACCTGCATTCAAAGTAACCTCTAAGATTTGTATGAGGAACATGGCCATATTTTCAGTGAATGATTATATATTGTCATTCCTATAAACATGCCCAAGAATTTACGAGTATGTTGTTGTTTGGTATACTATTTCACTATCATTTCAGGACGTTCTTGTACATATCGTTTATCCTCGTGCTGGGGGCCACATGTTTACGTGTGTACTTGCTGGAGGACTATATGATTGCTGAGAAGGTAGGTCAACCCCAGTGTGCGAAATAGTTTCCAAATTTTGCTAGCCAGTCAGACTAGCTCTGTTACTAGCCCACATTATTCACTAGCCTGACATTTAAACGTAGAGATAGACATTTGTATTAGACTATAATCTTGCATGATTAAAAGTGTATTTACATAATAAGTCAGAGAGAGTGATATATTTACAAAATGCTCCCTGTGAAATTTCAGTTGGGCCTGTGACTGTGGATATTTACTGAGCCAATTGGACTTTTAATACCCACAGGCTACCAGACTAGTGGCTATATCGTACACTATCTGCCAGTCTAGTCTCCTGTGTGTTGCATATGTCTGGTATCTTTGTGGGTGATCTGAGATCAACTGATATCTTTGTGTTGGGGGGTCATCTGTTTATTGTGTGTCTTTGACTATGTGATTAATTTAGTATTTAGTGCAAGTGTCTGTTATCTGTTTTGGGAGTCGTATATGTCTTAGTAACTAATATGGGTGTCTTGTATATATCTTATTTTCCACTGCAGGTATCTGTTGTCTAGCTATGACAATCTTATAATCTTAGCATGTGTTGCAGGTGTCTGTTATAGTTTCCATCTTTGAAAGTCTAATATATCCTAGTATCAATGCTGAACACACAAAGATCTGGGTTAGAATTGGTTGTCAGTAACCCATGCTTGTCGTAACAGGCGACTAACAGGATCGGGTGGTCATGATTGCTGACTTGGCTGACACATGTCTTCGTATCCTAATTGATCGATGCTCATGCCATTTATCACTAGATTGTCTGGTCCAGACTCCATTGTCTACAGACCGCGGCCATACAGCTGAATTGTTGCTGAGTGCAACAGTAAACAACGGCCAAATGAGTATCAGCTGCAGGTGTCCATTTTAGTGTCTATCTTTGACCATCTGATGTATGTGATTTCCTCGATGGTCTTTGAGTCTTATACATCAGTGTGTGTTTATTACACATGTCTGATGCATATATGCTGAAAATGTATATGGTAGTGCATGTTTGTGTGGCTTGGTTACAGGTGTCTGTTGTGGGAGTGCTGTGGTTGGCAGGACTCTATCTCTCCTCTGTCTCGTCTTGTATGGGAAGTCTCTACGGGCCTCCAAGGATTCTCCAGTCTATAGCCAATGAAAATGTTATTCCAATTATCAAAATCCTTGGTCATGGGGTAAGTATGTCCCTTGAGGGTTGTGTTCCCATTATACCACATCATGGTCTTCTGCTTGACTTGCAGCAGTTATTCCATACACAGAGGAAGTTCCAGATCACACTTATGGTGATTGCATATTAGAAACGGTCCCTTGCCAAATGGATCACATGATCAGGCCCATGTATTTGAATTGTCGTATCCTCATGACTTGGGTTGTTGCTCTAAATATCAATCACTTGTTTAGTCTTAATTAATAAAATAGCAATAACAAACAAACAATATGTTTTCATTTTATTGTGGGCGTATTGGTTGAAAAACCAATGTTTTGTTTCAGTGCACACGTGGCAACAGTGATAATAAGGTTTAGACAACAGTGATAATGAGGTTTAGGCAACAGTGATAATGAGGTTTAGGCAACAGTGATAATGAGGTTTAGGCAACAGTGATAATAAGGTTTAGGCAACAGTGATAATGAGGTTTAGGCAACAGTGATAATAAGGTTTAGGCAACAGTGATAATGAGGTTTAGGCAACAGTAATAATAAGGTTTAGGCAACAGTGATAATGAGGTTTAGGCAACAGTGATAACAAGGTTTAGGCAACAGTGATAATGAGGTTTAGGCAACAGTGATAATAAGGTTTAGGCAACAGTGATAATGAGTTTAGGCAACAGTGATAATGAGGTTTAGGCAACAGTGATAATAAGGTTTAGGCAACAGTGATAATAAGGTTTAGGCAACAGTGATAATGAGGTTTAGGCATTAGTGATAATGAGGTTTAGGTGCACCACAATATAGCATTGTGCTATGCTGAGTTGATCTGTTTCGCAAACTAGGATCCACTAGTGTAACCTTTATGCACCATTTTCTTAGAAAATAGATGTAATTATTTTTCTGAACTAGCTTTCACGTCATCATGCCTTGTGTTCTCATTAATCTACAGACTCTGATTGATAGTTATGCCCTTCATCAGTTCAGCTGCATGCATGTTACCATCATAAGCCATAAGAAACTCAGGGGCGGTAGGGTAGCTTTGTGGATAAAGCTTGTGCCTGTCATGCCGAAGACCCTGGTTTGATTTCCCACATGCGTACAGTGTGTGAAGCTCATTTCTGGTGTCCCCCCACTGTGATAATGGTGGAATATTGCTAAAAGTGGCGTAAAACGATACTCACTCACTCATAAGAAATTCAAGCATTTTAATCATATCCCTACTTACAAGGTTATTTTTTAAGCATGTTGCAAATATTTTACCAAATGCCCTTGTGTCAAAGAATAATCAGTGATTTTGAAGCACCTGTTTTATTTCCAGCGAGGACCCAACAAGGTTCCTGTGTATGCACTGATCGTGATTACCCTGGTAGTGCTGCTGTTTATCTGTGTGGGGCAAGTGAACACGTTGGCACCGGTGGTCACAACAGCTTTCATGTTGACATACGCTTCTATAGATTACTCCTACTTCGCTCTGGCCATGAGCTACGACCGTCGCAAAGACAGGGATGCCCGGTTCACTCACAGTGGTGCCGGATATGGGGATAAGGTACGCAAGTACAGTGCTGACAGTGAACTGCTTAACGGAAGTATCGGGTACGGGGCTACTGGGAAATCGGTTGATGTAACCACTCATAAAGACTCATTTGAAAAACTGGCTAATGACCTTGACAAACTGTTTCCTGAGCGTCTTGCACAGAGGGGCCAGCACCATCTGTTGAGACAAACCAGTACTAACAGCGGAAGTAATGTCACAACACCAGAAGCAGACTTTGATGCCACGAAGAGGAAGATTTCGGTTGATGCTACATCAGAAAAGGGTGATGATGGAGACACGTCTCAGTTGCTAGGTAAGTCCCAAGTCTCTGCCAGCGTGTTCATTTGAAAACAAGAAAAGTGGAGCTCAGTCACACCTACCTTTCTAACACTTAGTAACATTTAATGAAACTGAACACACAAGTATTTTTTAAAGGAAGCATTCAACTTGTCAGTGTCATTTTATTCACATTGTGTTTATTCACTTTTCAAAAGTAGTTCTGCCTGACAGTAAAAGAGCCTTTCTTCAGTATTTTTTTCCTGCAGGCACATTCTACCCACCAGTTTTGTGTAGTTCTCACATACCATGACATGTAAAAGGGATACACACTGTTAAAGAAATCTTAAAGCCAGTTATACCTAGTTGAAAATCAAACTGTGTCAGTTTATCATCAAACCTGTCCTAAAGCTTGCAAAGTGCATTTTAGGCTATAAGAAATGATTAATGTATTCCATTTGCTAAAATAATTAAACTTAGTGTTGAATAAAAGTCAGTAGCCAAAAGTAGGATCAAATGTTTTGTATCAGGGAATTATAACGTTAACTTGAGTGAATGACATTAATTATTTTGCACCATTGAGGAATTTAATGAGTAAGAGACCCATCTATTGCACTTAGGCTACAAGCACCCTAAACAAGTTTGACGGTTTTGAAATTGCAGAGTATTATTCAATGATAGTATTATGGTACTATCTGTAATTCATTTTGTCTGTCAGAAAAACAGATTTTATTAAGAAGACAAATGAACAAATGCATATCTGTACTGCCTATTGTATAGACTAATCAAATTGACAACCTCCATCAGTTTCTTTAATAGACATTGTTAGAAGTTGAAGTGATGAAGAATGATGATAATTTTATGGATGTGCAACTCTATTCTGTGAAAGGCATTATTTCGACATAGATTCTAATGTCATTGTCAAGCCGGTTATGGCAATAACATGAGAGTGTATGTCAAAACGTTGCCTCTCGAGAATAAAGAAGTTGTATATTAAAAACTTATCATTCTTCAGTCTCCATCAAAGTAAGACATGTAGGGTTGAGTTCAAGTTTGAGTAAGTTGAGTTGTATGTTTGATTACCAGAGCGGCTTTGATTGTGTTTGACCTTTAATGGGTGTCCTACTTACTCTGTCTTCCACTGTACATCCTACAACCTGTCTCACTTCAGACTTCCATCCTAAATTAATCAGATAAACCCAGATATCCGAGAGCTAGAATTTGAAAATATGAGAAACGTGATATAAATGAAGATAACAAATTGATATAAGAGAGGATAGTGATCAGAATAGCAGCCAGCAAGAGGACACTGAAACCCATTCCTAGTAGCCAAGCTTCACTTGATATCAAGTGATACCTATATATTGTAGTAATTACACCTGCCAAGGTATTGCCAACACTTTGCAGTCTACAATGTGACCATTCCCTCATGTCTGTGGACTCGTTAGGTTTAATTATGTTGGTGTTATCTCCATACTAGTTGTTCAAAATGTGCTCATTAACACCAACTGTTGTTTCACCAGGTGTAAAGAAACTGCCTAACACGGAGATCACTAAACAGCCGAGGTCATGGTACTCTGTGCTGTGTAACAGATGGCTGTCTCTCCTGGGGGTAAGTACAGGGGGATGGCAGGACGACTGTAGGGCAAAACCCCCTGTGGACAAAACCCCCCTGGGACAAAAACCCCTTGGACAAGAGCCCCTTGGGACAAAACCCAATAAGGACATAAAACCCAAATGAAGACCTGTGGACAAAACCCCAAAACATGTTTTAACTACAGTGATTGGCTTAAGTGACATGTTTTTTATTGAACCAGTAATAGAGGTTATAAGGGATAGGGATTAATAGGCTTTATTGATTAAGTTAGTATTTTGTTTTTAAACATTACTGAGGATGAAACTTCATTACTGATTAGGATTAACTGACTTCAAGAGTATTTAAAGCTTAATTAGTCAACTTAGTATTTAGATATGAGGCAGATTAGTGCTCTAATTGTTATGGACCCAGATTGTGCTAGTGTCCCAGGGGGGTTTTGTCCACAGGGTTTTTTGTCCGCACACCAGCAGGACACAAGTTTACATTTTGTGTGATGTACATGATTTGATTTGCTCAACACCATCTGCCATATAGACTGGCTGTCAATATAGGTCATAGAGATCTATATTCATTGATGAATATAAA
Organism: Haliotis asinina; assembly: GCF_037392515.1. Taxonomy (NCBI): domain Eukaryota; kingdom Metazoa; phylum Mollusca; class Gastropoda; order Lepetellida; family Haliotidae; genus Haliotis; species Haliotis asinina. The sequence continues at coordinate 41,346,879 of NC_090282.1, forward strand.
TATATTATCAATACATATCATAAAAGTAACTCTTTGGAAACATGGAGCAAAGTCCAAGAAGAAATCTGCATATTTCACATCAGTAGTGAGTGGTGACATATTTATTCAGGGATTAGCAAGCAAACATCATTTTGAACTAATTTAGAAGCAGTCAATACATTTTATCACAATAGTTTATAATAACATAAACAATTTCCATATCGATTATCATTAATAATTCTTCCCATCAACAGTATTCCTGATTATGGAATCTTTTACCCAACCCTACTGCTAAGTAGACAGAGATGTGAAGTTTATAAAAATAATTTACAAGCATAATTTGTCATGTCAGTGCACTGTTGAAGCATTATACAGCAAAATAGTACACTTACAGTACTGCATTCAGTGGATTCTGATTTATTGGTTTTTAAAAGTTACTTGATGTTTGCAGGTGCAGATAGGGACATGGTGGCACTGTTAACATCTTTTGTTTGATATTTTACTTCTTCACGCATCTGATCACTTCATATCTTCAGAGCTATGCTTGTCGTAAGAGGCGACTAACGGGATCGGGTGGTCAGGCTCGCTGACTTGGTTGACACATGTTGAAGCTCATGTTGTTCACTGGATTGTCTGGTCCAGATTCTATTATTTACAGACCGCTGCCATGTAGCTGGAATATTGCTGAGTGGAGCGTAAAACTAAACTCACTCACTCACTCATATGTTCAGTGAGGTTGACATCTCTATGTAGAGGACTGTGATGTTTAATGTCTATGGAGAGAATCTGAAGTTAAATTGAGTGATTCTTGGCAGTGTGGGCAAGTAATGTGCTTCAGAGGAAGATTGTGGATATCGCTGGTATATGTCCCAAACACAATGTTAAACATCGTTGCATCTCTCTTAGTGAGGTTTTGCCAGAAATCATACCTGCTGAAAAGCACTACCTTTACTCGTTTAATGTGTATTCATGAACAATCCTTTGATTGTGGCAGCTTTCTAGTGGGCCAGACCAACTGTGTCCTTTATGATTACAGATCTTCCTGACTGATATCCCCTGATATGGAAAAGCAATAAATGAAAACATGATAGAATGAACATTGATATAACTTACCAGAAACACTAAAATAAAGTGTACTTTCTTGATGGGAGTGAAGCAGTCATGAAGGGTTTGTCACTATCTTATCATCAGCAGAATGGCAAAAGAATTTACTGGATGACTGCTGTCACTGACAGTCTCTACTTGCTCATTAGTGTCATATGGACACGTTTGCATTTCTGAAAATGGTGCCAAGGTCAAGGCCATTTGTGATGTATGGATTTGTTACTTTGGCATTTGTCATTGTTTTGCACAGTCAACAAATTCTTTAGACCAATCGTCACATTCATACTAATGAAGAATACAACTGAAATGAAGCTTACTGACTCTGTAATTCAAAAATATCATGTGCTGTGCATCATCAGACTCATATGTACAGTTTCAAGAAGTTTTGGTTCTGGGAGTTGTTTCATATTACAAGGTTTTACAAAATAACAGTGATATGTCAAGAAGACGTACTTGTTGTGTAACTCTCTTGTGTTGTTTCAGACCATGGTCTGCATGATCATCATGTTCTCCATCCAGTGGGTGTATGCTCTCGGGGAAATCACAGCCTTCCTCGCTGTATACTTCTACATCGGACACTCCAGCCCCGGGTACTTCCCAGGTGAGTTAGGGGTTGATAACAAAAGAAGTAAGGGTACTTCTCAGGTGAAAGATCACATATCCTCTAAGGGGTATTAATACATAAATCATTTACTTGCATCATTATAAATGAAACCGTGTCATTAAAACTACTCATTTTGACATTTAATTACCTTAACTCGATCTTTTGGACAACAATGCACATTTCTCATCTGCCAAAGAAATTTCAAACCAGGTACTTCTCAGGTGAGTCCTCTTAGATGCAGAAGAAAGGGGGGCGTGGGTCAAGAACTGACCAGCTCTTCTTTTCAGTTAGATCTTGTCATGGTTTTATTTTCCAACCTTCCCACCTAAAGGTATCATATTTGGATAAAAGGTCAGGGTTTAATGAAATTGATCCATGTAAATCATGGACAAAATTCAATGCCATTTTCTCTTCCCTATAAGCGGCCAATGTGACTTTAAACTTTAACTCACTCTTTCTTATACAGGTATTGCAGAATTCAACTTGTATGAATGGATTAAAAGTGGCATCCATAGATGTTGCAGGTGAGAATATCATATTCTGTACCATCTGAGCTGTTTCCTACTCCTATTTAGCAACAAATTTAGCACCACTATGTAATGCAGTTTTGAATTTATAACACAATGCCCCAAACTCACTTCCCAAACATTCATATGCATTCAGGTGACATGCATTCATAAGGTAAAATACTAGATTGTTTCCCCACAGCTTTGCTTCGGAATACACTCTCAGAAATACAAGTTACAGAAATTACAATGAAATCATTTGGCATAGAACCAATTATGTTAAGCTATAAGGGGCAGTGGGGTAGCCTTGTGGTTAACGCATCTGCTGTCATGCCACAGACATGGGTATGATGCCCCACGTGGGTATGACGCCCCACGTGGGTATGACGCCCCACGTGGGTATGACGCCCCACATGGGTATGACGCCCGGTATGATGCCCCACATGGGTACCATGTGCAGAGTCCATTTCCAGTGTCCCCTGCCATGATGTTGCTGGAATATTCCTAAATGTGGCATAAAACCATACTCACTCACTCTCAACCTATACCAATACCATATTTCAGACGTGGACCAGACCCCCAAGAACACATCATCGTGGCTCCGAAGACACCTGCCGTTCAAACTCTTGCAGCTCAGTTGACGGCAGACAACGAAGACTTTGCCAACAGAGGACGCTACCACCAGTCTGAGATTGTCCAGGGTGAAAACTTCGATGACTACGACAGTGACTGAGAGTGACAGATACTGCTTCCATATCTTGTAAACCCATAGCCAAATATCTCTGTTGGTCCTTCACGTCCAGGGACCACCATCTTTACCCATGGGTCACGTAGTCTCATCAAAACGAGTGCAATATTCTTTGGTGCAATTTTAAGTTGTGAAATGGCCTTTCAGAAGGTCATTTATAACAGAGAAATGAATCAATATACACAAACATTATCTTATCAAAGGCTCATGGGTTGGCAAGGTTTGAATATTGGGATACATTTTGTTGCCAACAAACACATATACTACTTAATAAGGGATGCGATTCCAGTTGTTTTGTTGTTATATAGTATATGTAGATACCTAACAACAACATATATTTCCAACACAAATCTTCCTACTGGTATTGTCTGGGTCAAACACCTGATGGCACCATGTTTACAATTCATCCAAGAATATACCTCTTTTAGAAATGGGTAAAAAAAGAAAGTTAAAAGCTTCAATTTCAGTATTCCAAAACATTCATCTAATAATCTTTTACCATGTCTCAGTGAACTATTGCAACTTTCCTTTCTAAGAGTGTCTCTTGCTAAATTAATAACAATAGTAGCTGCAGCCTCTAATCTGCTAGTAGATGATCGTGAAAGTTTAGAGAGGTTTGGGACGGAAAATTAGTCATTGATAAATGAGGGAATGAAATAGATGGATGTTATCGATGGATGTTATCGATGGTGTTAACTACTGAAGTGGAGTCCTGTGCCAAGAGTAGTTATTTAATTTGGAATACCATACTCTACTTTAGAGTGGTTCAATTGAGACCAAAGCTGTTTGTATCATGTCTAAAAGGTTTGTGTTATCTGAACACATCAATGACGTTATCAGCTGTTGAGTAAGACACACTATACCTTCCTGGATTTTAGACTGTTGGGGATACAGTGTTTGAGCACCCTTTCATCACTGTCCGACTTAACCACTCTTGACTATGAAACAAAATTTCGAAAATTTCCTCTACAGAACTAGATGATAATGTAGACTGTTGATGAAGAGTGGGCCCATCACACCAAACACCTGGGTTTGATTCCCCACATACAGCAATCAGTTAAGTGTTCTTGGTACCCTCTGCTGTGATTTAGTTGTAACTTGTTCAGCCATTCCAACTGATTTATAAACCTTCATTACTACTGGTAGTCCCACAAACTAGCTCAGACCGTGGATCTGATACCTAACACCAGACCTATATTTATGTAACATTCAACTAACAACAAACAATGCCTGATAAAGACATTTAGGTTTTGCTGCACCTTCCATCTTATTCAATGTACATGGTATGTCTAACTGACATCACTTTCACCATAACTCCAAACATGTCTATATCCATACATGATTGTGGCAGTGCAGTCAGAAGTAACATGTAGGTCTGTACTTGTCTCATCATCCAAGTATAAAATTGACAGAGTTTTTGTGTTCCTGTCAGCTAAAATTCAGTTGTGTCTGTGTCTGTGTGCATAACCCCATCTAAATATATCTGTGAAATGAAATGAAAAGTGATAGAAAACCATGGCTTCTTGTTTCATTCTATCTATGATTTGTGACAAACTAGATGTTACCCGGCAGATGCTTTACACAAACACACTTGTTATCTTCATTTCTGGATTAAGAATGGTAGAAATAGAGTGTGCTTATATCCATTCATATGGATGTGCTAAAGGTGTTGTTATGCCAGATTATGTGAACTATTGCACAGGAAGTATAAAATATTGTTAAAGAAAATTTTCCTTTTTGCTTCTCTTAACATGAAAACCGTATCAAGGTGTCCATTGTTCAAAGGGTTTACTTGATCTCTCATAAACTGAGATAGCATCATTATACACTGGGTTAGGAGGGATCTAAAGGCTTCATTAGCATTCCTCATGAAAATAAATGTTTGAGGTTGAGTGTTGTATTAGAATTCCAAACATTAATATACACCAGGTCATTTGGGGCTTTAAAGACTCCATAAGCATTCCTCATGAAAAGAATGTAAATACTTGAGGTTGAGTGTTGTATTAGAATTCCAAACATTAATATACACCAGGTCATTTGGGGTTTTAAAGACTCCATAAGCATTCCTCATGAAAAGAATGTAAATACTTGAGGTTGAGTGTTGTGTTAGGATGATATTGTGTAGAGAGTGATGGAAAATATGTGAAAGATCCTGTTTGTTACTGTTGTTGGCCAGTTTCATTGTTAGAGGCTAGACATAGAGGTCTGTTTGTTGTAGAATCATTACAAGACAAAACACATTCTCCATATCCACACAGGATCTGATATTGTCCTGCAGTGTACAGATGTGACAAACTCTTTGATTGAGTGAAGAACGTCTTTGCAATATATGAGAATATTTGGAATATTTAAGTGGGGTTTCCATTTCATTGAGAAAGACAGAATTCGTCCTTCAAATATTATTTTCATCAAAACTAGTTATGGTTTTTACTATTGAAATACATCATGTATAATGTATTATGATCTGGATGGTTTTCTTTACTTGAGACTATTTTCAAGATTAATAATTGATGAAATCCCTATGCTACACAGATTAAGCTTTGTTTGATGGGTGTACAAGTAGTCAGTCCATTCACCATTCCGCTGGTAGTAAGTCCATCAAAGAGCGCAATTTGAGTAGCTGAGGGATTATCAGTGTTTTTTCTCTAGTCACATACAGAATGAACTGTTTAACTGACAACATCTCTCATGTACTTGTACTTCCCATTCTTCAATTCTAGCTAACCTAATCAGATGTTCTATATTCTTGTGTCTTGTATGAATTGTTCCAAGTAGTATTTCTAGTTCACTATACTATATCGTCTGTGTAAGTATATCTACCACTGATTGGCTATAGTATATTATTCGATTCTTAGATTCTACTCTTTGTCTTTGTCAGTCAAGTAAATTGCCAGATTCTCTACTATTTTACATAATATCATAATTCAAATCAATATTGCTCAGTCAACCTTGCTTGAATGTGCACTTTTAAGTAGCATAAAATGTTCCTATTTGCTGCTATATCCTCTAATTTTAGGTAAAACCCCTTTAAAAAATATGCAGTATTTGTCTAGCTGAAGTATACTTGTTCACACGAAATTTGAGGGTAACAAAATCAGTCTATCTTCCATCTACGTCCCTGAGTTTCCACAGGTGTGCTTGTAACACAATATAAAGTGTATGTATGTACTGGATGACTGAGCATGTGTGGGCATTTACAAGTTCTCAGACTTGGTTTACTGAAATGCATGTTACCAAGAAGAAACTGAAGGTGTAACTATGGCAGTGTTACCCAATCAAACCATCCTGAAATAACAAATTCAGCCTTCAAAACAGTTCTGACAATGTCACATTAACCAAAGGGACATTACTTTATACCAATGATTCTAAAACATGCCTGCTTTGGACACATATGGGTCATACATAAAGTATTTACTGTAAATAATATTCTAGTATTGTTCTCAAGCATTCCATACTGGTATGCTAACCAGTTTAAAATTACCCAACCATGATGAGAGCTAAGCTCACAGACAAGTACAACCCTAACAAATATCGATTGCAGAGTTATTCTCACATGTCTCATTTGAATCGGACAAGCAGCTAATGATTTATCCATGTCCAGGGCCATGCTTTAACATGAACATGCATTCTACTGTATGTTAAGTGTCTCATTGTCAGCAAGACCCACACTGCTTTCGTGAAGAGGTCCCTGATGTTATGTCCAGGGCATTTACAATACTGAGTTATGTTGTGATATGTATGTTACACTTTGAAGCGTCTTGTTCATGTCTGTATTTCAAATGTTGTGTTGTGTTAAGTTATTTAACATATTCATTGAGAGAGCTATATTTATTGAAAAATAAAACAATGCAATGAATTAATGTAATGTCTTATGATGTTCTTTATGAAAAGGGACATGAGCGACACAGATGTTATCAACAGTTTCAAGAGCATTTCAATTTTTGACAGTGTTTCACTCCTTTAACATGCAGAAACCCAGATTGTGAGATTGAATATAAATTTTGATTGTTATAGTCTGTTTGCCAAGTAAAGAGTATCAATGAATTTCACTTTAAAGACAAAAGTAAATCAAATAAATTGAAATTAAGACTGCAAATCCTCATAGTTTTACCCTGCCAAGTGCACATTTAAATCTCAGCCTTTTAACTAACGATCACAGATTCAAATCCCTATTACTGGTTTGTATTACAAGGGGGTAAGCGCAATAGTTGGAACAGTGAGGCGGTATATGATGAGCATTAATTAAAATCAAACCAACTTGTTCTCTGTGTTTCATTTAATGTACTTACCCCCTTGTAATGCAAACCAGTAAAAGCTATTTGAAACAATGATCATCGCATCTTGCAGAAAATAAAGGCACAGTTCAATAGCAAACAGAAGGCTGAACTTCATACACAGTACATATTTTATACACATTCAAATCATCACTACAGAGTATTAATTGTTTATGTCATCACTTGCTTCCCCTGGTGGTATAGAGGTCCTTGTCCTCGGCCTTTGACTGCCCATGATCTTGCAGGCTTGGGTCCACTTTTACTTGGCTGCCAGTTGTTGGCTTCACCTGGCTGGCTTCACTGGCTGGCTTCACCTGAAATCAACACATGGTCACAAACTGAGCACAGTAACTGACAAACACACAGTCAACCCTAGCTTCAGGGGACTGAATCATGATAAGTGACACAAAAAATTGGCTTATGTGTTAGATGCCTCTTAAAACTAGCAGTCAACAAATTCTAAAAACAATTTCTACCCTGGATCTCAATAGGATTTGTAAGATATTTGCTTCCTCAAATAATTATGTGTTCTGATCCTAACTTACCTGTTGGGCGGAGCCAGAATCAGAATCTGATGCTGAAACAAATAACACACATCAATATTACCTGCCCATAGAAACTGCAATGTAACATTTTTACGCCAATATTACACAGTGTAATACCACTAGATGTACGACGACATGATGGTTCACAGTTTTGTTGTCGCAATGGTACTAGACCTTGCTAGACTCACGGAAAGCTGATTCCTCAGACAATAGGCAATTTCACTGTAATTTCCATCAGTTTATTTTGGAGAGTAAAAAACAGAATACTAAACTCACTTACATGAAATACCATTGTTATTAAACTCATGAAAGATTGCTTTTGCTAGTTTCATATGAAATCATTAACTCATTTAACAAAAATGGTATAACATGCAAGGTCATTTAGTATCCTCAATATGCATTATTATTATTGTTTATTATTATAGAATATTTATATACCACACATCCATGCACTAGCGCACACTCAAAGCACTGGGTTAGTTAAAGCTAACAATAGTGCTAAGGGCTCTGAAACTCTTCTGAATGGTAATCCACACCTTAAAATGACAAACACTTAAAATACAGTTGCAAGCAGCATTACTGTTCAAATATGTTATACTTAAGGGGAAGGGGCAAAGAACAAACTGAATTTTGGGTAGTGGTTTGCATGGAACACAGGAGTCGGAAGTGACCAATATCAGACACAGATTGAAGTCCCTCGACTCTCTTGACTCAAAGACAGGTGAGCTATATTAGTTCATTCAATACCTGGTGGAAAGACTCAAGTACTCACAGTCACCCTCCCACAATGACCGAGCATAGCCGTACACCTCATCATAGGCTTGTGTTGTCATGGCTACAGCCTCGTTAGGATAACACAGTGCAGCAGCTGCAGTCATTGCACTTCCACTGAGTATGATCTTCCGTAGGAATCCACCTGAAACAGGCCAAGAAATGAACAGCAAAAGGATGGGTATCTTCTATTTCTGAACATACCAACTTGTCATTTTTAGAGGGACTAGTCATCCAAGTAGCTTTACGACATATACACCTGGAAATTAATCAAGCAACACCCCAATTTTTTCTATTGGAGCAACTTTGAAGTGTTCTGACAATCAAAATATGCCGGGTTGATATAGTTTGACACTTTTTTATTCAACAGACGATCTCTGACAAACAACTTAAAGGGAAAAAGTATCAAGACTTTGCTTTATTGCAACGAAATCCAAATTCTTAAAACTGTCTTAAATTCATGAAAAAATGGACACAATTTACTATTCATCCACAGACGTTGTTGTCAGGTGTATTAACACAAATGTCACATGGAAAGAAAGAACAGTCATCTGAGAGTCTGCACACCGACTTTCATCAATATCTAGTGTGTCCTCCCTGCGCACGCACCACCGATTCCAGACGCCTCCTCATTCCTTGGATGAGTCTCCGGATCTGATTCTGGGGGATCCTGTTCCACTCCTCATGCAGGGCAGCCGTCAATTCGTTGAGATTATGGACTGGTGGGTCTCTCTGCCTCACACGACGGCCAATAAAGTCCCACAAATGTTCAATGGGGTTGAGGTCAGGGCTCATGGCAGGCCATGGAATTCTGTCAATTGCATTTTGCCGCAAAAAATCATTTACAGCATGCGCCCTGTGAGGTCTAGCATTGTCGTCCATAAATATGGGTCTCGTTGCCAGAGGATGGTTCTCAAAATGAGGTACCACAGCCCTGTCAAGAACCTCCTGTTGGTAACGAACACCGTTAAGGTTGCCACGGATGGTAATGATATCCAACTTGCAGTTCATGGAAATGCACCCCCATACCATAACGGAACCTCCCCCAAAGGCCACAGTCTCCTGGATGTTCCGTGGAGCCATTGCTGTGTTCCTCTGCCTCCAGACCCGAGTACGACCGTCCACCATGTGCAGCAAGAACCGGCTCTCATCTGAGAAATGGACCTTCCTCCAAGAGGCAATGTTCCAGTGCAAACGGTCATTACACCAGGCCAGTCGGGCTGCCTTATGGGCTGGAGACAGTCTGGGTCGCTTGATTGGCCTCCTTGCCCGGTATCCTGCAGCTTTCAGACGATTCCGAACAGTCCTGTTCGAGATGGGTCTCCCTGGAAGCCACTCCTGTCTCAACCGAGAGCTCGAGTCGAAGGACCTGCGCCGTACAAGTCTCAGTAAAGCTCTGTCCTCCCGGACTGTGGTCTTCCTGGGTCTTCCTGGTCTAGGCAGGTCTTTAACTTCATTAGTGGCCCGGTATTTTTTCAAAAGTTTTGAAATTATGGAATGATGTCGTCCGATTTGAGTCCCGATTTGTCTTAGAGACATACCAGCATTCCTCATGCCGATTATTTGCCAACGAGTGGCCTCTGATAATTTCCTACGTGCCATGACATTGAAATGAATGAAAAACCGAATGCAATCGACAACCTGCGCTTGTAAACACCCCAGGGAAAAAGTGCATTTTTCGAAAGTTGAGGTTAAAGCAATGCACGTGCGCTGTGCAAGCTTCACGCGCGTCATATCAACCCATGAAAAGCTCATGCTGTATGTCAATACATCAAAATTGAATAATCAATCATCAAAATTACTTCGTTAAACTTTGTTAAGTTTTTATGTGTCTTTGAATTTGGTGTTGCTTAATTAATTTCCATATGTATATATAGCTACATAATGACACGTGCATGAACAAAATTGAAAGGTTTGGACATACATTATTCAGAAATTCAAAATATTGTGATTTCAGACCTAATTCGCAGCCCAGGATTTGTACTACCAACTTGTCAATCCTGTTTTAGATGATTGTGTCTGATCACTTCCAGCTGTCATTATCTGCATTTCAAGTAACAGTGGTTAATACATTGCTAATTTCATAAACTGAATAATCTCAATCTCAGTTGCAGATTGTGTACAGTAGGAATTAACTCTTCATATTTTCAGTGTTATAAGTAACACATATTTTAATCAAATAATGTACTTTGAGATCAGGTGAAAAGCTGCTGTTTCAACACCAGCATCGTACTGACACAAATACATGTTGCCATGATTTGTCCCTTACAGGATTCAAGAAGAGCAAGTAGACTACATTTGTTCTAGTAGAGATGTAAGTCAACCACAGCTGAGAAATACAACAGGGTTCCTAATCAGAAACACATATTCCAGATGCTTCTTGATGTCTCACACAGCACATTTTGAGTTTTAGTCAAATTACACTGCACATTTTGAGTTTTAGTCAAATTACATTTTAAAATTGACACTAATCATTAACTATGGTGTAAAAACCAATCTATGACAAGACACAGTTATTTACAGTATTTTTCAAGTACATACCTCTGTAGCCTGCTACAACCCCTCCAAGTCCAGCCACTGTGATAACACTAGCCTTGGGCAGAATACTGGGGTCGTCCTGTACGTAGGTGACAAATTCTGAAGCACCGGACAGCTCACATTTACACGGATAATTCAAAATACACACACGCAGGGCTATACAGTTCTGTTTTCATGTTTGACAGACAACACTTCAAACAGCAGCAGCTATACTGTATATGGTCCCCACCAGTGTCTTGTAGGTTACAAGTTCCTGTGACTTCATCAGTGTTCATTAACAGCCGAAATCTTTGAAAACTATTTAAAAAGATCATTTGAATCCTCTTTTGGAATGACACTGTGTTTGTTAAAACCTTGTTATATCTTTCATGTTATTTAGAGTTGAAACCTGTCCCCAAATACACGTCAACACTGTCATGTGACAAGAAGGAGAATGATCATTTAGAGGTAGTCATGTTGGCAGATAGTGGAGCATGCTGTACACTTCAGTGAGGACTAAGGAAGTTAAACAATTGGAAAACCCTACAGTTGTGGCCTACCCATTGTGTGTGCCTTGCCAATCTGAATCTTGTCTTTCAAGGAATTTGTTGTGCCCTGGAACACAACAGGTAATCATTCACCATGTTTAGTACATTGGGAACAAAAAGCATATAACATCAACATTTTAGAAAATGTACCCTAATATTGCCAATATTGCAATGCATGAACAAAATAATATTTTCCTCATGATAAACACTCTGGATGTTTTTACTACAACATCTTCGTTCAGAAAGTTTGGAAAGTGACGCGTCATTTGCGTCTCACTATACAGTAGCACTGCACAGTAGTTATCATGCTTATGAATGCATTATATTATGACCTTGAACTGGACAGTGTAGGGTAGTACTATGTCCATAACTACGAGGCAGCATCACCCCTTGGTATATTTCAGCTATAGAACAACACGCTGTGATGAATCAAGTCAGGATGATACAAACCTGTTACCATTATCACAAGCATTGTCACGGTAGACTGACGCATCAACCAAATCACAAAGCCATACACCACCATCCCTCCACTCCAAAAATTAACTACCTCCCAGACAAGCATACTTATGCTTGGGACATACTGTAGCCAGAATCTCCATAGTGTACATACCTTTATAGAGTCTAGATAGTCCCACACTGCCTGTCTCACAATGGAGATGGACTCCTGAAGACTAGATGGTGGAGCTTCTACATAGGTGTATTCACACTTCTTCTCTGGCACATCATACATAGGGAGCTGAAACACATATCTTGGGGGAGTGAGTTTTGGTTTTACACCACTTTTAAAAGGCAATATTCCAGCAACACTATGGTAATGAACAACAGAAATGGACTTCACACACTGTACCAAAGTGGGGGATTGAACCCAGGTCTTTGGTGTGAAGAGCAAACGCTTTGACACTGAATCATCCCGTTTGCCACGAGTCAGAGCATATGCTGGAGCACCTGGATCAAAACCTGTTGCGAGGACAAGCTCTGTTGCAGATCACATTAAGACTAACTTTGTGAAAATGGGTTGGACTCAAATTGACTGTTAGCCTGACAAGCCAACTGACAGATATTCACACACTTAGATTGGATTCAAGATTACCTGGGAATGCTTAAAAAGCTACTCCAGGAGGAGACAGACATTTCCAAAAGAACCTAACAGCCATGTCACATGAGATTTTGCAGAGTATCAAGGACTTCTATGAGCGGCCATAATGTTACTGAGCACTACTACAGTTAAAAGATGCTGCATGGTAAGGACTATTATCTAGCCTCATGTAAGAATGTCGAGTTTTGATTGGTCCACGTGACTCTGATAAAATATCACGTACATCCATCACGATCCGCGAGCGGGAGTATAAAAGTCGTGTACTCCCACTACGAAAGTTACATCACCCTGCTATGCCTTGGTGACAACGAGAAGTGAGAAAAGCGTGCATCGACAAGCCTTTAGAAAAGTGCAGTGCATTGAGGTCAACGGTCAGCTGGTGTCAACATGGCAGCAAGTCAATTCGATGCGTGTTGTTTTGTTTAGACTTAGTGAAAACATTCAGCTAGATAAATGCGTTATCACATCGTGTCGCCTCCGGCTCGGGGAATACAACCTTACTTGGGACTGATAAAACCTTGTATTTCCCTCGACACGATGTGATAACTTATATTATCATACAGATATCCCACCCACTGAACAATAGTGGTGGTGACAACCCAAGGATTATGATGAGGATGAATATGGGATAAAACATGGTTAACAATAGCATACATTAAGATCATGTGATACAGGCAACTGGTATGAGTGAGATTCAACCTAACTGGTAAACCTTCTGACCAATAAGCTACATGTGACGTTTCATATTTTTGGTGAGATCTGTTCTAATCTATTTGGGGTGAATATACAGAACATATGTAAGTTGTAGATGATATATGATACAACAAACCTTACCAAAATTTAAAGATCCTGATAGAATAGCATTGTATGCCCCTACCTACATTAATAATATTGTGTTTAACCTCACACTCAACAATACCCCAGTTCACTTGTCTGTAAATGAAATTGACAATGAGTGAGAGAGTTTAGTTTACGCACACTTAGCAATATTCGAGCTACTAGTATACAGTAGCAGTCAGTAAATAATCAAATCTGGACCAGACAATCCAGTGATCAACAGCATGAGCACTGACCAATGCAATTGGGAACCAATGACATGGGTCAACCAAGTCAGTGAGCTTGACCACCAAATCCCGTTAGTTGGCTCTTACAAGACACATGCATTGTTTGGATCAGAAAAGTGAATGAATGAATGAAGTTAAAATGACTTCACAAATGAGCAACTCCAGATGCAGCAATGGCACCTGATGCCATCAGTTCCAAATGTATTCCCGTGTTTCAAACACTCAATAACACCCGGGAATTGGCCAACACATGATGTTTATCTCCTAATTCTACCCTGGATCTTCACAGGTCCCAAATTTGGATCAGATAAGTGAATGAGATGAGCATGGCCATCAATCTATGTAACTGCATGAGTCAGTTCAATTAGTCTAACCCTCTTTATTGTGTTAGCCAGCTATTTTGACAAGCATCAGATCTGTAAATATTGTAAAGAAGTTCACTTGGAACCTGAATCTAATTTTAAATGTTTATCCCATGTTTGACGGCCAATAAGCCAATGTTTGATGACAACATAAGTGGTTTTAAGTAGGTCATAGGTAACACTGTGGATGGTTGAGGCATTGCTGATCTTCCCAAGTGTTTGACTCTGTTCTAAGCAAAAGTACCATGTGACTATGAATTTAAGATGGGCGTTTCATGACAGTTTCCTCTAACCAACATATTCAAATAAAAGCTTGAAGAGCTGCTATAAGATATTGAAAAAAGAATAATATTTTGACAAGGACAGTTATTTGCATTCACCGACAACCTTTAAATGCATGAGACAACCAATGCACACCTCTTACTAAAAACACACTGATGCAGGCGGCTATCTTTAGTAAAGAAAATACTAAAAAGTCTAAGCATCAAAGGGCTTAGTCAATGACATACATGTGGAGATGATAGGTAACTGGTACAGGTTTGTCTACACCCAATATCAATAAGAAAACTGATGAAAAACTATCCATTTCAGAAATATACCTGCAAAACAAAATCCATTTTGAGCCAAGAATGAATCCAGACTCCTAGATTTGACGCAGTGAAGACATACTAAACCTTTGAACTACTGAGTTGGATTCAGTCTGTAATACATTTTCTATGATTTGGAAGACAGGCTCTGTTTGATGTGAGTCAGCAAAATTTATTTTACATAACATAATCATGACCAAAGAAATTATGTACAGCACCTGAGTAAGTTAACTATCTGAAAATGCCAACCATTTTTGACTGATTATATGATGGAATATTTTTCAAACATCAGAATGTAAAATTTCTTCCGACAGTTTTCAGTACCACCATGGTTACATATAATACAATGATAACCTGAGGTTAGGATGGATGTCCCTTGCTGTTAATAGTGTATAATAACTGTATTGCCATCTGTACATTGCCTTACCTGAGAGATCTTGACTTTGTTACCCTCTGAAGCACTGCTTGCATGGACAGTAGGCATTGCTACAGCAGGTAAACCTGCTGCCACACAAAGCACTCCTACATGGCGCCCTCGAATGCGCTAAAGAAAAAACATAGAACTTTAAAAAATATTATCCTTCTGTTACTGTGTTAGTGTTATGAGTTAAGACCTGTTGTTGTCTCAATTATGCACTCACAGACACAACTGTAAAATATATCACTAACATCTTTCAAGTCCTTACAATGTCTGTGTGAAGTAACACCCCTCATTACAGCCCAAGTGAACACTACTGTTCAAAAACATGTAATGTCCGAAAATCTGCTGTTACATTCACATGAGGTGAGGATTACCATGGTTAGGGAAGTGATATCTTAAAACATACGTACCAAACCAATCAGACCAAACATATGCAGTACACTTACAAAAGTACCTAACATATGCAGTTAATAAGGGACCTAAACAGCTGATAAAAACAATAACGACCTACGTTGTACCCATAGACGATCGTGAGAGACTGAGACATATTTGTAGTAATTGTACTTACTGAATGTGAATACTGCCACTGTACCATTTGATATAGTCATATACGTGTATTGGTGTGTACAACACGTGCTATGAATTTGAAATCAATAAAATGTGTACGTGTTTGTAATGCTGAAAAGCCACAATTTCAAAACCTAAATTACTTTTTCTGTTCAATGTCAATCATCCAGCGACATGACAAGTGCTTTGCTGATTCAGTATTTTCGCTGTTCTAGCTAAAACACAGACATAACATCACTTGGAAAATGTGGTTTTAATCTGTTTCAATCAACTATACCTAGAAGTAGTTACTCCTATATCATAGAAAGTTGAATTAAAAGACATTTGGTCTGCAGAGGTCAGATACTTTTACTCACCCGAAAGAAAGTCATCTTGAAATGAATTATCTCCCTTGAATCTCTCTTCAACTTCCGGTATGTCGACCAAACGAAGCGCTCATACAATATGTCACAATGTCCTTAGACGAACATGGTTGTCAATGTAATGAAAAGCAAAATTGAACGGATTGGGTTCTTTAATTTCGAAGAAAAACAAACGCAGTTGATAGTTTACAAATGAACAGTTTAAATCTGATATCAAATTCATTTAGGAAATGGCACTGAAATGTTTGAAATGTCCTAGTTATATGTAAAAATATTTTTAAGACGAATTAAATAAACTGTATTAAAAAAACAAAAACAGCAACAAAAAAACCATTATCAAACCCCATGATTTAGTATGGCTCATCTCGTAAATGAAGTAACCTTATTTAAGAAATACAGTTCGCTCTACCACTATGTTATGGTGTAATAAAGTACACTTTTGCCCTGAACTATTGTACTTAAAGTACGATGACGCATGCGTCCGAGTGGTTTAACCGTATAATAGTTCATACCTAAAACTAACCAACACTTTGAAAACAGTCACATCTTATTCCCTATAAAAGAGCATTTATATGCGTGTAGGAAACAGGAACAAACTGTTTTTCTAGACTAGTTTAATTCCCGTTTGATCATTAATCATATTCTGTCGTGACTGTCTGCTTAGGGTGAGAGGAAAGTTCGAAGTGATATAGCTCACATACGTTTGGCGAAAACGTCATTTCAGACAACCTGGGTGTAAATCGTAGATGATGATGAGACACACACACATATATAGTCTGGTTCATAATTATTGAGAATTTTTCTTCTTACTTTGAGGGAAATCTGACAAGTCAACGCTACACTGACATATTAGATAATTTTCTGCTTCCAAGTGCACGTGTTTTATGGAAATGACTGGATTTTGCAGCAAGATAACGATCCTAAACACACCGCAAAACATGCCAAGCAGTGGTTTCAGGAGAAAAATGTGACTGCATTACCATTTCCTGCATATAGTCCAGAACATTTGGGGGATGATGAAGGAATGTGTGAATCAAAAGGGGTTGACAAAAATTGAAGACATGAAGAGAGAAGTGGTCCGATACTGGGACAGCATAACTCACGAGACACTAACCTCTCTGACAGGAAGTATGCCTACCCGTCTTAGACTGTGCCGTGAAGCTCAAGGAGACTTGATAAAATATTAAATTGTTACCTACACAACATGAAAAGGTCAGTTCACTTTTACAATACATTCAATTTTATCTGATTTGTTCTCGTTTAATAATATGAAATGCTTTAGCTATTCTCAATAATTTTGAACCATACTGTATATACAACCCCTTAAACTTAAGAAAAAACGATGAGTAAACACGTTCCTTAAGGGTAGCCCGATGTACCTTGCTTTAGCCTAAGCTCAAAGGGAGATGAGAAAACGGTGCTTGCACTACCAACAGGGTGATGGGTTTGAATTCTGGAAACAGGATATTTGGAGTTTCCTTATTGATCTTTACGGTATTGTACATTTACTCTGAAACTGTGAATGGTGAAATCCGTCAGAGTATCGACAGTGATACATCTACTACGCGACTGCTTGGCATGTGCGGATGATATGCAGTCTGTCAATCCCGACTGGGCTGACGTTTTCTCATAATAGACTCTAGGATATATGGTAGACCCAGTACACAGTTGAATTACAAAGCACCGTCATCGTCGCGACAACGCCTTCACATGAGGATCTCTTTAAATCGTTACGACTTCTTTTAGAAAGGTCAGCAGACCGACAAGAAGAGCAGCCCTCATCAAAAGTTGTAAGGAGGTACCCAATATGTCTTCTTTGTCTCGGTGAAGTCTGCATTACAATCAAAATGCGTCTAAACATCAATTTAAATCACTGGATTCTGGAAAACAACGACAAGCCTATTCCAATGCGTTTTCTCAAACTACAGTCCTTCATTTAGACCTTAAATTGAACATGTATATTATAGCTCACGAGGACCCTCTTGGTCAGGTGCAGGCCGTCCAGTACAAATTGATTGTCGCAAAAGATTCGGCCGAACTAGGAGGTGGCCAGGGCTGCGTTATATTCACCTGTCTGACAGCGTGACATTGTACCCGATGACGTTTATCGTAGTTCCCGCTTTGTGACATATACTGAGCAGCAAAAGAAACGCAATTTTCGAAAAATTGAAATTCATTTATTTATTAAATTGAATGCATTTACGAAATCTTGACAAAAGACCAGGGTTTCGTGTGTTTTGATGTTCAGTAGAGTTGTCTTAATTTAGGTAACACGGTGAAGCGTACCAGGTTCACAAGGCACGGATGACCAATAGATGCACCTGCATGGAATACATCTCGACAATTCCTGTGCTAAGAATGATACTGTTTCACGAGTAAGCTTTAAAACATATTCTGTCCGTAACCACTCCATCAAAGAGATGCGCAGGCAGGAAATTGATGTCATGTGCATAGATCGGGTAATTGAAATGCGACTGTTCTCGTCTCTTCCCCCCCCCCCCCCCCCCCAGTTTTGTAATCTACTTCCAAGTCATTCAGCATTTATTCAAATTCGAGTCAATATTTCATTTCAGGCAGTATGCCTATCTGCAGTGTCTCTGCTGAGATGGGTCATTCGTCCTAGACCATAGGTGAACAAGGGTTGAAGATGCAGTGTCCTTCTTCGAAAATGAGGTTCGAACGTGATGTGACCGTCGTGAACAGTTACTACTGGGCTACCCTGCCGCATGAACACGCCCATCAAATACGCGAAGTGTAATAACTGAGTCACGTCCAGAATGGACTATCCATTTAAGGTTGGGAGACTCTTGACCCGGAATGTACAGACGAAACAAATTCATTCATTTTTCTTCCAAGATGATCAGTTCCTACGGTTGTGATGCACCAGATTAATCTGTTGCTCCGTAAACAACACAGTGGGGTTTTAACCTGAACATTATGATGGCTACTGATCCTTGGTGTACAGAGACACATCTGTACCTGGACCTGGTGCACCAGCTTCACATTCTGCCCTTTATGGTCAGTCAGCAAGGAGCTATGGTTTTCAATACTTTGCCCAGCTAGACATTGAAATGCTGTCTCAAACTAACCTATATTTTAAGAGTGAGTGAATTTAGTTTTATGTCGCTTTTAGACATACTCCAGCAATATCATGAGTGAGTTCAGTTTTACAAAGCTTTTAGCAATATTCCAGCAACATCACGGCAGGAGACGCCAGAAATTGGCTTCACACATTGTGCCCATGTGGGAAATGGAACCCCTGTGATGAGCAAACACTTCAACAACTTGGCGACAACCACCTCCATAGTGTAGGAACAAGGAAAACACAACATCGCTTTCATATTTGACAATATATAGTTTTTATTTTATAAAATTTGACAAAATACTGTTCTGGAAAATACCCTTCCTGGCTATGCAATCTGTCTAACATTAAACATCTATATATTGCCTTAGGTATCAGACATAACATCATTTTGTGCTACAAAAATAAACTCAGAATATATGTTTGAATGTGAGCAGTCTGGCAGTGTTGGCAGATCACTGACCTTAAGTAACGGCTGGGATGTGACCATTTGGGCACTGCTGTTGCTAAGACAACCATTGAGCACGTATCTTGTGACAGAGAAACTAAAACAGCTGCAATACTGGGGATGGAAAATATTTTTGTAATGCATAATTTCTAAACAATGCATAAGAATCAGGAATGTTACTAATAATGCTATCAAGATAATGAAGAATTATTTTTCTTTCATCTAAGGATGGGAGAGCTTACTACAAAGGACATTATCCATTTGAATTCTATGTGTATTACCACCAAAAAACAAAACTGCTAATAACAAATGCTTTCAAGGATCAAACTGTGAGAACTGAATGGTTTGATTTTTTATCACAATATGCAATCCCATTAATATGATGGAATTAAGAAAAGATATTCCTGTAAGTCCATTTGCATGGTTTAGCATCAAATGCTCACCAGCACTTCCTACTGGATGCAAGGGTGTACATTGTGATCACACCTTGACACAGGGAGTTGACCTTGACCTCCACTACCCCCTCTGCCAGCACTGCTAGTTCTGCTTGCTCAGTCCCCACCGTCCTGCTGGGCGGTATAACAACATGAACCAATAACAAGAGAGTGTCATCTGTCTGATCACATCTGTCTACAGAACACCACCAATCATCAAAACACTACAGGATTCTCTGTCCAAAAGCATGACCAAAGGCCAGTTTCACACTAGGGCAGGCTTATTTTCACACTATGGATTATGGTGTGGCATAATGACACTTTTCTACACCAGTGTATCAAACCCTCAGCTAGACCACAGGGCTGGTTGGATATAAAACTTGCCAGCTCAGACCAAAACTTACCTGTCCACAAAATATCTTCATTATACAGGTCTAAATTTTAAACTGATCTTTGGGCAGGTGAATTTGAGAATCTGTCAGTCTGTGTTGAAAATAACCCATCCCGGATCGTCAGATAGACAGATATTTTGAACACTGTTGACATTGCATGGCAGAACCATAAGCATTCAATTTCTTGTGAAATCTACTTCTCAAAACTGATAACATGACAAATGATAAACATTTCAAAAAAAGTCATTTTCTGTATCCATGCCATGAAACAATACATAAGATCACCAGCCATAACAGTGTAGGGCCATGCGGATGAAATGCATTTAGAGTTACCAGCCCTTGAATACACAATGCCAAATAAAAGTGTAATCCCAAATACAACATATTACCTGCCCTTTTCATTCAGATTCTACAATGGGAATCACATGAGCAGAAATGAAGAGTGTTTTACATAAGACTAAAGGTATTCTTTAGTAGTTTAGGATACATTTTTGGAATCATCAACATTGTGTCGCTCACAACTGCTGTGACTTGGTGCATATGTGTAGCAGATGGATGGTCAGACAGACAGCCTCCCTAATGCAGACAACAGGAATGCCAGGGAGAGTACTACTAGCAGTTTCACTTGGGACCAAATTCTGGCAGCATTCTTAGAGACAGATCACACAAATCTGCAACACTTCATCTCGTCCAGAACAGAAAAACAATACTAATAGGTGTACTTATGACAAATCCAACAATGTGTTACAATAAAAGTCATGAGGTGAACAGTTTTCCCTGTTGGTTTTATGCACAATAACTCCTGCAACGTAGACAGGGATGCCTTACAAAGTGGTGGAGTTTGGACAAACTATTACAGCAAGTATTCCAACAGATTGTTCTGCATTTGAGCTTAGTAATTCAAGTGAACAAAGTCATACATGCCTGAAATAAATAAAAAAATAATCATGGACTGCAGACTCGAACAACAGAAATATTAACTCCTCCTGTTTCCTGACAATAACCTTACCGGTTTTCAATCTGACCTGATACTGAAGTAGAGTAAGAGGAAGTCATTTCTAAATGTAATTTACTGATCAACAAATCTTGTAGTCGCTCAGCTGAATACTTGTAGCAGAGAGACTGAGGTAATAGTTTTCGCAAAACAAAGTGAAATGCCAATTAAAGTTTCTGACAGATGGTAATTAAACATAATAAAAACACACATAGAGTAAATACACTTCATTAATACGTTTTGTTAATGCCTCTTGAAAAATGAGGTATTTGCGTAACTTGTACTCAAAAGGTCTTGTTAAAAACACAGAGCTAACAATCACTGGTTACAATACTTTCAAATAACACCTCATTTACCTACAGATAAGGTAGACACTTTAGAGATTTAATCAGATACTCCTCTCTCCCACATTTTCTGTATTAAACTGTCCAGGATTACTATCACTAGTTCTAATAATATATCAACATATATCAGTGGAATCAACAGATCAAACAATAGATTGAGTAGATACCGATAAACAATAGGTTTAGATGATCAACAATAGATCAAACAAATAAAGAAAAATAGATTTCAAATACATTATCTTCTTTTCCCTGAAAACATAACAAATTAGGAAACAATTTACATGATGTCATTGGAATTCACATTGCCTATTTTCATGAATCAACCAGTCAACTTACAGAATTACAGGACATGCTCAACTGTAAAGAATGCTGTTACAAGATGGCCTCCAGTGACTGCAAACATCTCCACTGTAAGAGTTTTTCAAGTACAGAAACTTGCTGACAACTATTTGTCTTCTTCAATGCTGTCGTTTGGAGGTAATATAAAAAAAATACCTTATTTCTACCAATAATCAAGTGACACAAAGTAAGAGTTGATGTACAGCGTTGCACATGAGGACTGATAAATATGCTAGATTTTGTCTCAATTTTCCAATACATAGACAAACAGGATAGCTGGTTCTAAGTCTAGGATATATATGAGAGAGCTATATGCCTCTTTTAATATACAGCCAGGATAAAACAACTTTGTACACAAAAATTAAATATAAAATCCAGTGAAATGAGGTAGGTTAAAGTCTGTTCATTATTCATACAAGAACCAGTAGGCAATACACAGTAGTGAGATGACCATATGAACAATGAATCTTTCTTTGGTAGAAAGGAGATGATTCTAGTATGAGTACGCAACAAGCAACTGCTCCCAGAACAACATGTTTTATGTTTTGCTTCACAAAATACCCCTTCATTTGATTTTTGAAATGAAAAATTCCCCAGTAACTTCCATCACCAGTTAAAACTACAACTGCATGGGAACATCAAAGTTATGATTTTTAACAGGGTATTTTGTCAAGTTAGACAACTCTTCACAGAATTGCAAAGAGTGCTAGGACAGACTTAGCTCCCCTTACATAGGCGTGTGCACCAGATACTTCACCATACACAATCATATGATCATATTTCTTACTAACAATGATGAATAATCACTTGTATAAACCTTTCATGAAATATCATATCATCGTGTTTACAGTAATGCTGGGGATCACAGCAATCTTGCTTACTTCATCCACTCAGCATAACAAACTTAGCAAAATTAATACAACAATAAAATATGATCAACAAAAAATTTAGTGTAAAAAATCTGAGGTCTAAAGTTTAATCATGTATGAAAAAAAAACAAACAAAAAAAATATGACAACATTTTGGACCTGAAATTCATAGCATACCCATGGAGCTAGACAACGGTGATTTTGTGTATGCGTAACCTATCGCATAACAGTACCGAGAGGTAACTTGTCTCTCACATTCAGATTCAACTCTTTGACCAACAAGTCAGTCAAGTTAAGACCTCACGTCTGCTTCAGTGTAATTGTGTCTAGAAGCAAATGGACAGACTGAGTTGGCAGGCAAGTACCCTTTCAAAACTGTGTACAATGAAATGTCATTCAATGATTTAACAATATCAACAATTTGTCCAAGTTTGATATTAGCTTGTGGAGTCACACCACTTAACAATGCAGCACTAACTTGCAACTGGTGCACAACTGATGTCAAAAGTTCAACTGATTTGATATCCCTTCAACCAGTACTCAATCATTTTGACAAACCTCCAGCACAATGCTCTATTTCCTCCTTCCAACAAGTTTGCACTGTGGGATAGCTTTGTCTTGCCTTACTCTCACATCATCAACCAGGAAGACCTCAGTGACGATGACAACAGTGATGGCAATGCTGCCCAGGAGCTACATCTGGCTAGCAAACAACAATGAGCTATGTAACTACAGCAACAATAATTACAGAATAAAATGCAGACCTGAGTTTTGTGTAGTTCATTCGCGTTCGTCATTCAGCATCTGGTCCTGTCAAAACACTAACAAGTAACACCACCATAGTATGTACAGAGTTTGTGTCGGCAGTAATAAACTATGATATATAAACTCTCTTACACTAGGTGTAATAATATAGCTATATAATACACATACATACATCAAATATAGGATATACTGGCCCCTCCTGAGGATGTCAAAAGTTCCTTCTGTCAGATCTCTACATCAAGTCAAACAGCAGTCTCACCCAAACATTACTCCATGCCGTGTGCATGTTCATCTGGTCTAGTTACAACAATTAGACTAGAATGCTCGTAGGGATCAGCTTGTGAAGCCTTAAGTTATTTGATCAGTGCTCGGACCTGATGAAACCTGCAGAGTATACAGTAATGCCGGTGGGTATGGCTTGGCGAATCTGCTATGTTTTTTGGTGTTGTGTGCATGGACGTGGATGGCGTGGTGTCATGTACATGGACATATGGTGGGGTGGGTGTAAACATGTGGTGTGGTGTCATGTACATGGACATATGGTGGGGTGGGTGTAAACATGTGGTGTGGTGTCATGTACATGGACATATGGTGGGGTGGGTGTAAACATGTGGTGTGGTGTCATGTACATGGACATATGGTGGGGTGGGTGTAAACATGTGGTGTGGTGTCATGTACATGGACATATGGTGGGGTGGGTGTAAACATGTGGTGTGGTGTCATGTACATGGACATATGGTGGGGTGGGTGTAAACATGTGGTGTGGTGTCATGTACATGGACATATGGTGGGGTGGGTGTAAACATGTGGTGTGGTGTCATGTACATGGACATATGGTGGGGTGGGTGTAAACATGTGGTGTGGTGTCATGTACATGGACATATGGTGGGGTGGGTGTAAACATGTGGTGTGGTGTCATGTACATGGACATATGGTGGGGTGGGTGTAAACATGTGGTGTGGTGTCATGTACATGGACATATGGTGGGGTGGGTGTAAACATGTGGTAAGGTGTCATGTACATGGACATATGGTGGGGTGGGTGTAAACATGTGGTGTGGTGTCATGTACATGGACATATGGTGGGGTGGGTGTAAACATGTGGTGTGGTGTCACAGGCATGGATGTTTGGTGTCATCTTCATGTGCATGTAGGGTGGAGCCATCTGCATGGGCATGTGGGGCGTGGGCATGGACACATGGTGGTGTGGTGTCACATGCATGGACATGTGGGTGTGGTGTTATGTGGGTGTGGACATGTGGTGTCATCTGCATGGGCATGTGGGGCGTGGGCATGGACACATGGTGGTGTGGTGTCACATGCATGGACATTTGGTGTGGTGTTATGTGGGTGTGGACATGTGGTGTCATCTGAATGGGCATGTGGGGCGTGGGCATGGACACATGGTGGTGTGGTGTCACATGCATGGACATGTGGATGTGGTGTTATGTGGGTGTGGACATGTGGTGTCATCTGCATGGGCATGTGGGGCGTGGGCATGGACACATGGTGGTGTGGTGTCACATGCATGGACATGTGGTGTCATCTGCATGGGCATGTGGGGCGTGGGCATGGACACATGGTGGTGTGGTGTCACATGCATGGACATGTGGGTGTGGTGTTATGTGGGTGTGGACATGTGGTGTCATCTGCATGGGCATGTGGGGCGTGGGCATGGACACATGGTGGTGTGGTGTCACATGCATGGACATGTGGATGTGGTGTTATGTGGGTGTGGACATGTGGTGTCATCTGCATGGGCATGTGGGGCGTGGGCATGGACACATGGTGGTGTGGTGTCACATGCATGGACATGTGGTGTCATCTGCATGGGCATGTGGGGCGTGGGCATGGACACATGGTGGTGTGGTGTCACATGCATGGACATGTGGGTGTGGTGTTATGTGGGTGTGGACATGTGGTGTCATCTGCATGGGCATGTGGGGCGTGGGCATGGACACATGGTGGTGTGGTGTCACATGCATGGACATGTGGGTGTGGTGTTATGTGGGTGTGGACATGTGGTGTCATCTGCATGGGCATGTGGGGCATGGGCATGGACACATGGTGGTGTGGTGTCACATGCATGGACATGTGGGTGTGGTGTTATGTGGGTGTGGACATGTGGTGTCATCTGCATGGGCATGTGGGGCGTGGGCATGGACACATGGTGGTGTGGTGTCACATGCATGGACATGTGGTGTCATCTGCATGGGCATGTGGGGCGTGGGCATGGACACATGGTGGTGTGGTGTCACATGCATGGACATGTGGTGTCATCTGCATGGGCATGTGGGGCGTGGGCATGGACACATGGTGGTGTGGTGTCACATGCATGGACATTTGGTGTCACAAGCATGGACATGTGGGGCGTGGGCATGGACACATGATGGTCTGGTGTCACATGCATGGACATGTGGGTGTGGTGTTACAAGCATGGACATGTGTCATCTGCATGGGCATGTGAGGCGTAGGCATGGACACATGGTGGTGTGGTGTCACATGCATGGACATATGATGTCATGGGTATTGACACTAGTATGTGTGACACCTGTTGCTGGGTGAACTAGTGTGTGTGACAACCGTGGCTGGGTGAACTAGTGTCTGTGACAACCGTGGCTGGGTAAACTAGTGTGTGTGACACCTGTTGCTGGGTGAACTAGTGTGTGTGACAACCATGGCTGGGTGAACAAGTGTGTGTGACAACCGTGGCTGGATGAACTAGTGTGTGTGACAACCGTGGCTGGGTGAACTAGTGTGTGTGACAACCGTGGCTGGGTGAACTAGTGTGTGTGACACCTGTACCTGAGTGAAATCATGTATGAGTGACCCCTGGATGCACCTGAGTGTGTGATTACTATGCAGCCGACAATCAGTGCCTATACAGGGGTGTCTGACAGTGGCTGTGAATGCCCTACAATAGCTGCCTGAGAATCTATACCCTGAAAGTTAAGTATGACAGATTAAGCAACAAACCTTGTAAACAAATCTAGTCACAGCTCCTAATGCCCAAACAGTCATCATTCTCAGGTGGAACTGTTACTGTGAAACTAAATATCAGAATTTCATATAGTCTTTGATTCTCCTTCGATATACCAAATGTACAAGCAATCAAGGATTCAAAGCAGGAGATAATATTCCAGTTTGGGTGAAACTATAAAGTGTAGAGAAAGGACAGTTTTCCTGAGGAGTTAATCCATTACTCTAAAACTACTACAAATAGTGTAGGTCTCGTACTAGCCTACATACAGAAGTCTAGGCAACAACAACACAATAACTGAGATTAACATAAAATGCAAGTAATACATGAAATACATACAATATGGGACAAATAAAGGAGGCTCACCATCTGTGGTACATGAGGACAAGTACATTCGATGATACATTGAGGTATACTGAAATAATCAGAGCCAGTGCTGTCCAGTGCCCCTCAGTCTGCCAATACATGAGGTAGTTGATGTGGCAG
Source organism: Haliotis asinina (assembly GCF_037392515.1). Lineage (NCBI taxonomy): Eukaryota > Metazoa > Mollusca > Gastropoda > Lepetellida > Haliotidae > Haliotis > Haliotis asinina. The sequence goes on from NC_090282.1 coordinate 41,374,066, forward strand.
GTGCCTGTATCTCAAAGAAGTCCACAATCTGCCCTCCAAATCCTAACCCTTCAATGAGCCTTCCCAATCCTAACCCTTCAATGAGCCCTCCCAAACCTAACCCTTCAATGAGCCCTCCTAACCAGTGTTTGATAACAAAACCACTGCCATGCCACCAACAGACCCCACAGACTGTCAAAGATGTACAACATGACTAAATTACTTATGCTATCATCTAAAAACAAAGTCCTTATTGAGACAAATAAATCAGCACTTTCATTTACTGCAGCCCGTAAGGGACCATATAAATTTGAAACTCCATGGCTTGATACAAAATGTACTTGTCACAGGCCTGTAGACTTGTGCTTATTTTGAACACTGAACCTCATGATAACCCCTTGAATGTTCTTTTTACATAACCTCAACATTGTCTCACAACCCTAACCTCTTCAATGGGCTTTCCCCAAGATAAACTTTCAACCCTAAACCCTTAAACAGATACCCTTTACCCATCAAAAGATGCCCTTAACCCATCAACATTGCCTCTCGAGGCTAGCTTTCTCCCCTACAAATCCATGAACAGATCAACCTCAATCTAACCCTTAAACTGGCATCCTTCAACCCAAACCAACCCTTCAACAAGCCATCTCGTTCCCTAAACGTAAACCCTAAACTTTCATTCGGCCTTCAACATACAGGTAGAGGGCACTGGACCGTGTACACTTGCTCAACCAGAAAAAAACAATAAAAGACAACAGTGTTAAACTCAGTAAATACAAAGTGTCAGGTGTAAGAGTAAGACATGGTTACAGGGGAAGAGAGGAGGAGAGAAACCATTTGCCACCATATTCAGATGTTCAGAACAGTATACAGTGAGAACCAACTTATCTTGACACTAAGAAATGTACTAGTTACAACTTCTCATTTAATCCATAATTTCTTCCTTGTTAACACCGAAACGGGTAAAGGTGAAAAATGTAAACATGGAATTTCATTGACAAGATTAAGACTGCTGAGATTTTTAAGGTTAGATCCATAAGATGACTTTTTGTTCAGGCAGCACAACAACTTGAATCAGGGTGCACGAGTTCATGGAGAGCTTCCAGAGAAATGCAGTTCCACTGTACAAACATCCTTTTCCATATTAGCGTGGGCATCATCCTGGCAGCATTCGAAACTGAGGGGGCATCATTGTTAGCAACCATGTCATGATACTAGATCTGTTGTCAAGTTGTAGTCTTTCCCCTAACCAGACATATTAGAATTGCCATTTTTAGATCTTTTTGCAAAATATATTAACTATTAACTTCTAACTTTATCTCTTGTTTCTTTAATAAATTTAAATGATGTTTTCATAAAACTGGTTGCAAAAGATATGAATTTGCACTAGGTTAAAAATGGTTTATGGTTAATAACTAAAATATGTTTTATATATCCCTTCATGTCGAAAATTATGGACTGTTATAATAAGAGTTTAACGTATGGATGAGAGTCTGTTAGCATTCCAAAGTATCAGTTAGAACGGTAGAGGCTTAGAGTAGGGTTATGACAGCTCCATATCTTCATAAGAACATTAACTACCATGGTAGGGGCCCAGTATATGATGGCCATGCTTTCTCCACTATGGGATCTTCAATACCATGGTAGGGGCCCAGCATGTGATGGCCATGTTTTCCCCACTATGGGATCTTCAATACCATGGTAGGCGCCCAGTAAATGATGACATTGTTTTCCCCACTATGGGACATACACTACCATGATAGGGGCCCAGTACATGATGACGTTTTCCCCACTATGGGACATACACTACCATGGTAGGGGCCCAGTATATGATGGCCATGCTTTCCCCACTATGGGACATACACTACCATGGTAGGGGTTCAGCATATAATGGCCATGTTTTCTCCACTACGAGACGTTCACTACCACAGTGGTATACAAGGACAACTATTTCCCTCTCTAAGGCACAGGGGAGGAAGAGGACGACTGTACACATCACTAGACTTCAGACACTAAACAAAGTCCCTGACACATTTCATTCTGACAATATCACCCTAAAACAGAGCTTGTAATGCACTAATCTATTTAAGACATGTAAGGAACCATGAAATCTGGAGTTTTCCTGGTTACCAGCATTGACCCGTAACAAACACATACATTCTACACTTGTTCATGTATTTACAGCAGTACATCACTGTCTTTAAACAATGCGTGTTTTACACATATCTCTCAACAAAGGCCACTTTGAGCTATCAAAGATCAATCTATCACAGGAATAAGTTTTAACTTTCATATATGTAGTATATCTACCCCAAATGCAAGCACTAATGTACATTTAGTAAAACAGATCTTTTCTGGAGACAACATGAACTTTCAACAATTTCTTTCATGTTGGTATTATCTGAAATAGTGGTGTTGGTCTCATGAGACAGAATCATGTTAGCGACATATGTAACTTTGTTTGGAAACATTCTACATGTAGATTTCAATCTTATTATGAAAAAAGTCATTACCAATTGAAATATAGGTGCCTTTTAAGAGAGCTGACACAAGCAGACATCAACAACTTAGATCCATAAATCAATTTCCTGATTGAATAATGCATTATGACCATAAATTCAACAAGTTGAATGAAAGCTGTCTATCCTGAGACAGGCAAATACCTTAAAAGCAACAACAATAATAATAATGATGATAATGCTAAAATGAGGTAAGTTTGAGGTGGTGCTTGTCTGTTGAGGTGGGTCACATGCGTAGATGTTCGTAAAGATGCAAGGCGTAGTACATCTTGTCATGACAGTCCTCGAAACACACAGGACACAGGAACGGTCGGTTGGCATCTCGTGCATGCAGCTTCTGGTGAATACGGTACATAGCATACTCAGAAAAGTAACAATCGCAGTGACTGCACCGAAACAGGCGCCCTGAACTCATCAGCGTAGATACAGATTCCTGATTAAAGTTATCTCCCCCTGAACTCAGTGAAGGACTTGTTGCCGTTGTCCCGGACCCGTCAATATTAAGTGGACTGAGAAGTCGGTGGTCAAATGGCAAAGTGGAGAGAAGCGAGGTCTTATCAGTACACCCACAGAGGTTGACCTGCACCCCGACACTAGCACCACCCGATGTGCAAGTGTGGGAGGATATGTTGCTCTTGCTCTCACTTCCATCTGCTTCATCCTCGGATGTCTCTGCTACTTCAGTAACAGCAGTAGTGGCAGCAACAGCAACAGCAGCAGGATCCATGGAGTCCTTGGTCACGCTCAGGTTGAGAGCATCAGCCTGAGGTTCTTGACTAGCAGTGTAATTGGAATAGTTAACATTGAAGTGTGAGGTAGATGGATATGTGTGATAAATACTCTCGGGTAAGGTGGCTACTGCTGCATAGCCAGGGTACATGTTACTAGTTGTCAAAGCAGGCGGTCCAGAGTACGCTCCACGTTCATAGTTCAGTGACTTATCTGGTGTTACTGACGCTCTTGCAGTTTCACCTTGTGTTGACCTTGAACTTGATATTTCTGGCGAAGACTGTCCGTGGCCTTGAATCTGCACATTAAGAGGACCCACTGGTACCTTCTGCTTTGAGACATTGTTCTGATTTCCTGAGGAAGCACCCTTCTGAACAAAAAAGTCCCACACACTTTCAGTGAATATCCCATGGCGGCGGGCATGTCGCCGTAATGTTGAACCACGTGTGAACTTTGCCCCGCACACATGACACTGATATGGTTTTATTCCCGCATGGAGCTTCATATGAGATTTCATGTTATTCTTGTAACCAAACCTCTTGTTACACGTAGGGCATTCATAGGGCTTCTGATCAGCATGGAGCTTTTCATGGTATCTCATGAACGATTTAGGAAATTCTTTCTCACACAGCTTACACCATTCCTTCTCTTTTGAATTGCCTGCAAGTTCAAGCTCCATAGCAAGAGCAATATCTTTGTTGGGATTAGCAAGCTGGTCTTCAGGAGCCATTGGTATTAATGTATTTTCATCTTCTTGGGAACCACTAGCATCAGCAATACGCTCACCTCCTGACGTCCCGAGGTAGTGTAGGGACTCTTTCTCAGACTTAGGCAGGTTGTGCGACAGCAGGTGACTCTTCAGAGTCTGCAACGTGTACAGTGTCTTCCCACAATAGCGACAAAGACATGGTCCATCTGTATGTCTCCTTCGCATATGAAGCCGTACACTGTACTTGCGTGTGAACGTCAGCCCACAAATAGCACAGACGTAAGGCTTTTCTCCGATATGAAGACGTTCGTGTGCTATACGCATTGATACTTTTAGGAAACGTTGGCCACAGAAACGACATGCATATGGCTTGTACTTTGTATGCAGCTGTTCATGTATGTGAAGCTGACGAGGTGAATCAAATGTTTTTCCACAAATACTGCATTTGTTGGCAAGAACAGATTTTGGTGCACGCTCCTCAGATTTGGAGTCACACATAGTATCATTTTCCTGAGCCATGTCCTGATTGAAACTGCTGCCATCTCCAGAGGTACCCTGAGAAATGGATTCATTATATGAACTAGTGGCAATCCCTGAGTGATGAGACGATTGTCGCGACACTTGAATGTCCTTGTACTGCTGGTAACCGGCACTGGAGTTGCTGTAAAGGGCATCACTGCTGCCGGCCCTAAGTTCAGATGCTGTGCTGTGGTCCATGTTATCTTTGAACACTAATGGTTCACCCGTATCAAGATGATCTGAGGCAGTCTGGTTATCAGTCTGTAATGATAATGGCGATTCAGAGGAGCGGTCCTTCATTGGAGGAGAAAACATTAAAGCCTGCTGATTGGCTGAATCAAAATCCGGAGTGTAACGTGGGGTACTAAGATCTCCCTGGTTAAAACTTTCAGAATTAGAGGGTGATGGATCTAGCATCTCTTGAGGTTCACCCTTAATCCCACTAACTGCATTACGATTTTGGTCCACAGCAGCAGTTGAGGTAGATGCATATGGCTGGGAGGATAAAGAAGCCAGTGCAAATGAGGTATGTTGACTTGAGGAGACGGTAGAGGTATTTGCTGAAGAGTAAGAAGGAGAGGTTTCAGTCTTTACTGCCGCTGCCGCTACTGCTACTTGAGTTTCGTTCTTTAACAAGCTACCAGCAGCTCGCAACAAAGGACACCGCTTTTCATGATATCGACGAGTTGTGGATCGAGTGAATACTTTTCCACAATAGCTGCACATTCTTGATTTTCGAGGAAACCCGTTTGACACATAACTATAAAGTTCACTGCTGTAATTGTAGCTAGGCATAGCTACACCACTTAACCCGTATGGAAAGTCCTGCATTCGAGGATATGCTAAAGCTAGCGAGGGTGGGGAGGTCTTGTCTTCACGACTGTAGGCAGCTGCAGGAGTCTGCCCAGACTTACCACCATTGGGTAATGAATCATAGGTATAGTCTGGCGGCTTGCTCTTGTCAGGCGGATCATAGGGAAACTCCTGGACACGCGAATATGAAGCAGACTGTTTAGGAGACTCTCCTGGGGCCATAGCGAAAACAGACGACTTGGACTGGGAAGATTTCTCTTCCAAAGACAGGCCATATGAAGCAGACTTGGAAAGTGAGGACAATGCCTTGCTGGGCACAGGGTCGTAGGGGAACTCTGGTACACTGTTCTGTTCTGTCTGAGGAGGGCTGACAGTGGTATAAACGGGCATCATCCTCTGCGATGGGAGGTAGCTCTTGTTAGTGCCACTCATGGTAGCTGGGTAATGTGGGGTGAGGTAGTTGACGACAGGTAGGAGAGACCATTACACGTACTGGAGGTAGATGCTGCATTTGCCTCCTCACACCTCTACCTGCAAAAGACACAGACAAAACACTATTAGTATAAATGCTATTACAGATTTATAAAGCAAATGAATTCTCTATCCAGCCCAGCAGACTGTCATCATTGTTTCACAGATTTAGCCTACATTACAGATTACAAAAAAAACCCACAAATATATACATTTCACACAATTTTCTTTTCGATCAAACACAGAATTCAAATGTTACAAAGAAACTCAATATCAACACAACTGTAAAGAAAATATATTTTCTACTGGCTAGTATTGTTACTGTGTCTTGTAGGTTGATACAAAAAAGTTGCTGTCAGCACTCATAAATATGAGGAATATAAACAAACACTCCTATTTAATCATATGAACAAAGAGTGTTGTCATCATCAATAGGAAAGCTACATGCCAAAGTTCAGCTAATTCAGCAATATATGTCTGTTGAGCCAATGGAGAGCAGAGTCAAAAGCAGTCAAAAAATGTGAAAAATATCATGACATTTCATTGCTGGTACATTCTAAACAAAAAATGGCTGACTGATGATCATAAGCAGATCTTTTCTTCTACACGGATGAGGGAGTAAATATATTCATAACCAGAATCAAAACTCTGTGAAAAAAAATATGATGCCATAAATACGGAAACAAGCATGTGAAATGTTGAAAGTGAGAGGAGAGGTACTCTGAAGGAACTGGTCAAAAGGTAACGTAATACTGGGACGAAACTGAAAAATGTCAGTAATAATCATTACACACAATATATTCTGCACACATACCATATTTCACAACAGCATAAAACAACAGAGGGCATGACATAACGTTGACTTGACTTTCAAGCACATGTGCTAACATGTCTTATAATCATGGTGTACCTACACAGTCTACTGCAGGCATCCATATGGACGAATATCTGATCATCATATACACTATGTTACAATACTATGAAACGTAAACATGTATCAAACACTCTCCTCAGACTTTGCTGTTTTTAATTCAGGATCTACAATATTAACGCAATATTTAAGACTAACAACTAACAGGTATTACAATACTGATACTAGAAAGAGTTTAGCTTGCTACTCTTGTTATCTTCCTAATTGTGTTAATATAATCACGTGCCTTCTTTCATGGACATTTTGTCCTTTGATTCATCGGCTTTTATTGTTTTTTTATTATACAAAACTGCCATACACACATCCTTATCGTTTCGAAGGAGTTTCTTTCGAGCAGGTGGTTTGAGTGAGAATTGTTCTTCCCAACAGGTCTGTGAAGGATTACAGAGCAGCTTGAAATATGAATGTGATGTTCACATCATAATTGATGACAAGGATGACAGATGACAATGCAAAAGTCAGGGAGAATGACACAAGCTGACACTGGCCTGGGGCAAACACTGCATGAATAGTAACACATGTCACCAGCCCACATGTGCAGGATAGAAAACACTCGCACAGTTTACTCAACCAGATTTGTGCCACAACACCAATATTTTCACTCAAGTCACTCAAATCAGCTTTGTGCCATCACAACAAAATTTTCATGCAGTTTACTCGACCAGCCTTGTGCTACCACACCAATATTTTCAACATCTCATATATGATATAGTTCACGTCACTACAGAACTATTCTATGCATATCTATACATCTGAGTACACTCTGGTAACACCTCCTGAATAAAACTCCTCAAATGAACTGCCACTATCAAACAAGTGAAACATTCAGACCTGTGTATCTGATTTTAGTATCTTGAAGTTAAACTTCTTAAATGATAAATGCCGTGCCATTTTATTGTTGTCAGTATTTCATTTTGTCTTAACCCAGCATCATGGAATATACACCAAAAAGGAGTAACATCACAGAAAAAATTGCATCATGTTGGCTTTCATTGAAACCAAATGTTGAACTGAGGTGATAAATTTAAAAACTTCAACACTTAAGGATAATCAATCCTGTTTATCTGCCAAAAAACAGATTCATTGGGTGTAAAAGACAAATCAGTCGTAACGTTAAGTGTTTGTGAAATGGGTAGCTATCACACTTCTCTACTAAAATAGTGACAAAGAAAGCACTGAAGCATCATTGCATGTGAAGCCAGGCAATCTACATCTTTGTTGGGTTCTTGTGCAGTGTTGTGTGAATCAGCCTTCTTGTTTAATTTATGCCTTGCAGTTTAACATATTTTATGCATGATTTGGTGGTGATCACATTATCTGGCATTCATAGGAATATATATATATACTCATGCAAACAAACAACTTAACAAGGGAACACTTGAAAGTACAAGTGTTCCTTTATTCTTTTCCAGGTTTCTTCACAAGGTATGTATTGCACTGTGGGTTAAATTCTGCAAATAAGGGAAAATTTGTACTTTCATGTGTTTCTTTATGTTTCTATAAGTGTATCAAATTATCAGATTTTATATTTCCAACTTTCTAAAAAGGCCGTAACTGGATTTATTTCAGTATTGTAGCTTCATTGAATGAAGACCCAGCAAAAATCATTTTGACAGATCATAAAAAATGTACCCTGCTTGGGCAGCCAGCATCATTTGTAGAGTTTTAGGTCCCTTTAAAGTTATCTACAGCCATGATGCTCATAGTCAGATGTGTCACAGGATGGAAACGTGCAGGTTCCAGTTTTTGGCTTACACAGATCAACACTGCCACACCAGGTCAGGTCTCCAATGGTACTAAGGAAGGCTGAAGAAGTATTCAATTCTCTTTTACTTCAGGGTTGAGTTCCATAAATTGAACTTGCCTGACATCATTGAGACATGAAAGTTGAAGTATCAAGACCACTTTGAGGAATATGGCATGGCATGACTGCAGCACAAGCGTCCTGTAAATGTTTCATGCTGACATATGGCTGCATTCCCATCTATAATGAATGAGCAAATAGATCTATCTGAAAGGCATTAATCTATTATTCACTAAAGGTTATAATCAGATCTTCTATTTTTGATCAGCCTCTGTGTCAAATACTTGTAAGGCTATATTTCACTTGAAGGTCAAATAGGCCTTTTAATCCTCTGGTAAAGGCATGTTATTTACAGCTCTATTATGTACATATAATTAGTATTAAAGAACATATCATCAGTTTATAAGTTTATTCTTTGAACAGTCTCAACATAGCATAGCCTGGAAAACGAATTATTTAGCCATTAACACTTAACTTCTGTTATTATCAATTCTATATGTCTTCTTGAGACAACAAAAATCCACACTATCCGACTGCTCATACAAAACTCATGATAACAAGCCAAAATAGAAAAATACTGATTCATCTGCAGAATGTTAAGTAAAACATCAAGTGTTATCTCCCTCGTCAGGTCACGAGATGGATCATGGTAGGTGGTGGTGGTGGTCAACGCACTGACTGATGGATGTTGTGGTTATATGGCAGGTGCCCTCAATCCTGTGCCTCTATACCACTGACCTCCTGCCTTGCACCTCACCCCAACTCCCTCCCAACTTTAAAATGGAATGGTCAGTTCAGGCCAGGCTCCACATTGCTGAAGAATCATAAAGGATATTATATGAGTGCCCGTGTTGTACTATGATTATGGCACAAGTGCCTAAATATTGGTATTTCCTGAATGAGAGCAAGGGATATACTGATTTTTAGGCACAAGTCACTAAGTGTCGTAAACATAGTACGACATGGACACGAACATAATATTCTGTTTATTACCTAAGCTGTCAGTTTGAGGAAAATAAACCCAAATCTACTTTCGAGCACAGCTTTGCAACTGCTATCATCACATTTAGAACGCATCCTCACAGAAGAAACATGATGTCACAGCATTGTTCACGACGTCACATCACCATGACAAAGAGATATTTTAGTATGAAAAATATTAACCCTGATGCGTTTGTCCATGTGGGTAATAAAAACCAATAGGTCCTATTGTAACTATGTGTACTTTTCACTGCATTACATCTACATGTACATAGATCTATGTTTTACAACAACTGGAAGGGATTGACATATTAGCTAACTGCCTGTTTTTAATGCCATTTAACTTTCATCCACCCACTACTCCAATAAAACAGGTCAAACTGAAACCAGAACGCTGGATTGTCATCTTTTATGAATAATACATTGCAATCTTTAAGATAGATGTACATGCATATACCTTGAGTGGAATGGGGTCATGCATTATTGAAGGCAATGCATTGATTATTACTGTGAGATGCTCTGCAGTTGTAGGCAATGAGTTCATCTGAAGTAGTCCAATGCTGATTTTGGACTAGAGTCAAGAACAATCTGGCATACATCTTTTAAAAGTGAACATAACTCTCTTTGCCAGGAGTGTATGTCTCAAAAAACACAAGTGAGACTGAACTTTGTGCTCATCCTTTATGCATGCATGATGATATGTATAGTACGTCAGTTTTATTGGTCTCACAGTTTATCAATATTCTGCAATGCAAATAGTGTTCTAATGCAAACAATGTGTTGGTGAAACAAAAGTGCTTTTCCAGCTTAGTCTGATTCCAACTTTTCAGCTGTTAAGTTGGCAGAACTGTAAAGCATCTATTTAAAGCCAGTGCCTTTGTTTATCGAACAAATATTTTTAAAACCTATTCTAAAACCTAATGCAAAAGTTAACATATTTTTCCATGCAAATCTCACAGAATGACCTTGTAATATTATTTTCATCTTGAAGTTAATAAGGACAGGTCTAGATTTACTGCTTAGGATGATGAATAGCTTCAGAGGGATTAAGACTTAAAAGGCTAGTTTCAGTACAGATTGTGTGACGAACTAAAGGTCAAGGTCAGACTGATCAGCTCACTGGCCCTACAGCAGAACCGCATCTTCACATTCATGAAGAATGTTCCAGGTCAAGTAACGATATTCCCCGGAGCTGAGTTAAAAATGAATGGTTCTGGTGAAAAAACATTAACGTCTAACAAATCATTCAGCAATCATCACCAGCACAAAACAGATTCCACAAATTCAAACTCTTCAACCATGCCTCAGCAAACAAGAGGCAGGTCCATAGTTAATCTGTGAAAGGAGGAAAACATGTACTAGTATTTCTTCATGTTTATGCCACGCTCTGCTGAACACCCTCCAATGCACATCTGGGTCAACCCATGCTGTAGATTTTATCACAATCTGATTTACGACATGTTTTTTTCAAACAAAGTCATATCACTATGTAAATTCTGATTTGGTTGGCCAGTATGTGGAATGTTGCATCTCCATGGGTGTTCCTGTTGTAATACTCTCAACATGGGCAATGTGAACTTCACACTGCAGTGAACATGTACAGTTTATGCAGACAGATATTACCTTCAGGTTGGTTAAGAAATCATATGTCACAATGTCATCCCAGGTAACAATTCAGATTTTGATACCCAAATAAAAGAATTTGCGGACATGTGCGACATGAACTTCACACTGCAATGAACATGTACAGTTTATGCAGACAGATATTACCTTCAGTTTGGTTAAATCATATGTCACAATGTCATCCCAGGACAAGAGTGAGTGCGTTTCAGTTTTACGTGGCTTTTAGCAATATTCCATCGATACCAGGACGGGGAACACCTTACACAGGCTTCATATATTGTACGCATGTGGGGAATCGAATCTGGGTCTTCAGCATTACAAGCGAATACTTTAACCATTGTACTACCCCCACCACCAATCCCAGGACATGAAATCAAATATTAAAACAAAAAATAAAAGTAACTGCCAACAACTGTCAGATATTTAACACGAAAATCCCAAGAGCAGGTTACACTAGTGAACGCTTTAACCACTAAGCCTACTCCATTCTCCATTTATTGTAAGAAGGCTTTGTTCTTTGCAGTGTGTTCTTGTGGTGGCCTTAGAATATATACACAATGCATGTCAGGTGTTATGGTTTTAAAAAATTGAATCAGTGTCTGTATAGTTTTCATATCTCTAAAAGATGGAACAGCTGTGTAAACAAAAACAATTCGCAACTATTTTATTCTGACAGTGTTATTTGGCTCCAGTCATCTGAATCTGAAAACTAAAAATTCAAAAAGTCCTCATTTTGACTGCATGTTTATCCTGATGTACAAGGCTACTTTGGTGGTTGCATATTCATAAGGCTATAGTATGGCCATATTTATACCATTAAGTGTCACTCAACAGTGCATATGTCACATAATAGGTAACGTTTAACTTTAAATGAACAAAACTGGATGTCACATATGACAGCTGTATATGTCTAATACATATGTTGGTCAAACATATCTCCAGTGTCACAAACAATTAATGGGTGGCCTAGTAGCAAAAAAGGCCTGGGTTCAAATCCCCACATGGAAGTCATGTGAAGTCTGGTTTAGGTGTTCACACCATGATATACCTGGATTATTGTTAAACATAAACAGACTCACTCACTATTAAGGTATGTCACTAGCCAATTCAAGTCCTATTTCATTCTTCGGCGCTGTTTTGGAAACCTTAACCATGTAGGCTATTTCTGTCATAGATGTACACTTAGTATTTACTAAGTACTAGAGAAATAGTTTCAGGCTTGGTAAATGTCACAAACAGCAAAACGTTCATTCAAAACCAGCTATTCACTTCCTGATGATGTAACTTCAAACGTCCTTGTTGAAACTTTTGGCATTGTAATGGTCTAAGTGATTTTAATGGTTTTATACGGTATAATACTAGCACTAATCTTGATGCATGTCACAACGGAATAGTTCAAAACACATGACAATACTCTACTATTAACAATGTTTACGCATTACCGTGAATATGGTAATTCTACAATATGTTATGTATCTTCTCTGCATATTTTTCAATAACACTGCGTAGTGTTTCAAAACATCCAAACCAAATCAACCCTGTTAACAAACTGTTACTTCAATGTCAGTTATTTTGTGAGGTTTGCATACATATAACAACAATGCAGCAACACAACGCTTTCCATCTCTTCTATGTGCCAGCATCCCTGCATATCTTGCAATTATCATAGTCTAGGAGGCATAAAACTCATTATACAAGTCAGTCTGCAGTTAATGATTACACAAGGACACTTGTTAATTTCCACACAGTACTGGCAAAGGAATGCCCAAAGTAGAATCACAATTTATTGCACCTTGTTTCTCATAAGAAAGTACTTTCTAGCCACAAATAACTGCAAAATTGATGATGCATCTTTATACGTGCATTTACTCACTCGCTCACTCCAAGCAGGCCCTAGATTTTTGTAGCTCTCTTGGCACTAAGATAGTCATAATTGCCATACATTAGTACTAACTTACAACTATCTTAGAGCTAAGAGTTTTGAAAATCTGGACTGGAAGAAGATCCAGGGACACATTTCACAAAGCTCTCATAAGCCTATGATCTTTTAACTTTTCTGGTACCATTCATACCTTCCATGCTGTAACACTGACTGGAACAGTCATAGCTCTGCGAGAGCTTTGTAAAACAGAGCCCAGGTTGTCATAATAACCCCTCAAAATTTTGGCCAGTTATCTTATGCACCAGAGTCCTATAATCCATGCCCACCCCCAAAATAACTGGTGCAAAGTTCAGAATATCATGAATTGAACATCTTTATCACACAAGCCTGTCTCCAATCTGCCCTATAGGGAGGATCTCTTGCCGAACACGCCCACTTTTAAACATCTTTATTCTGCATGCTATCAAGTTACTGAATGGGACAAAGGGCATATGAATTGAGCTTTGAAAAATCATGGATATTGTGTGTGTGGCCCAGAGCACATCTTGTTTATGAGAAAAAGGTGGTCACACCATGTATTCTAAGTGTTCCATGGCTTGTTACCCTGACCATAATGCTCAGAATTGATGTGGAATAACCACGTATTAATGTAGACAGAGCACTGACACATCATAATCATTTACCCAGACCTTGCCATAATTTAGTCATTATTTCAGCATTACCATATTCATCATAGTGTGTAAACAGTGTTTATACCACAGCAAGCTTGGTACAATGTCATGTGTTTTGAACTGTCTAACAGTTTAACATTAACAACGTGAGAAAGTGGTTTATATGTCATTAAACTATATCATCTTAAAACTTGAACGACATGAAATGGTGAAAATACATTCCGAAAACAAATCTGACCTGAATACACTTGTTCAAACATGTTCAATGCTTCCGTAATTACTCTAAACACATATATAACAGAACTATTAAACTAAAAATAACTGATTACACGATGCCATTTAGAAAGTGGTCAAATGCACAAATTTCACAAAGTCGTGGTGGCTGAGCAGGTTAGGCGGCTGACTTTGTGTGCTGGCGATTAGGTGCCTGACTCTGAGGGTGCGGGTTCGAATCCCGGATGGGACCTCAACCTAAAAACTACTAGAATTTGTACTTTACTGAGAAAGTGAAATCCAAAATATGACATATAACTCTTAATTATGTACAACTCAATAAAACGGTTATTAGGATCACCACAATATTCAATATTTAAGTATTACATGGAACATAATATGAACTATTAAATACTAAAATATTGATGATTGGGATAACAAAAAAGTTGAGTATATTTTTCTTAAAAATAGACTTTAAACAAGACCCACTGCTGTAGGAAGTGTTCCCTTCACTGAGTGTGCTCTTGTAATTAATTTCTACTAAACAAGATCATTAAGCATCTATGCAACTATGAGATGAAACACATGTATAAGCTCAATCGCTTCTGTTTAGCAGATTTTGTGGAGAAGTGGATAGATGTAAACCCCTATTTCACTATCATCAGAGAGAAATTCAACAAAATATAGTTCAAATGTTTCTAAACATACACAAAACTACAAAATACAAGACAAAATATGAGATGCACAACTAAATAAAAGGCACTTGTATGCTAAATGAGCTTTATGCAGTGGTTTCTGAGGAGAAGTGGATAAAGTACACCGCCCCTGTAACACTATATTCAGAGATAAATTCGACAACATTTACATTAGTTCAAACGGCATTAAAATTAGAAGAAAAAAAAAAAAAAAAAAATCAAATTTTGAGATGCACATCTTAAGAATCCTCATGAAGCACATGTGTATTCTAAATGAATACCATACAGTAGCTTTTGAGGACAAGTGGATAATGTACATCCCCCTTCGTCTCCTATTACACAAGCATCATAGAGAAATTCAGCAAAATATACCTAAGTTCAAAAGTCTCTAAACTTACACAAAGAAACAAACAATAAAATACAACACAAAATATGAGATACACACCATTAGAGTCACAAGACATCGCATGTGTAAGTTCATTGAATTTCACAGAGAAATTTTTTATTGGAGAAGTGAATGAAGTACATTCGCTGTTTCCTATGGATGCACGGACAGTTTGATACAGAGGGTAACCCTATGTGGCAGGGGCATAAACATTTATTAAAGGTAATATACTAGCCTAAAACGTTTACACCTACAAGTGTAAATGTAGCCACTTACTTCAATCAACTGTTCTTGACTAGATTTTGCAAAATAATCAATACTGTTCAGGTATGGTTTACACATGAACTCAATGTAAAGCTCACTATCATGAATTCAATAAAAAATGAAACTCCTCAAAAATTGGTGAATTTTTAACAAAACCTTAAATGAAAACACAGCTCCTACAGCAATTTGATCCATATTCCTCATGTTATTCATCTGCATAAGGTTTGCAGTTGGTTCCCTTATGTTAGAGGAGAAATTCATCTTCAGTGTAACCATACACATATAAACATAGCATATAGTGAATGCTTCAAGTGAGTGTACACTTTTGATGGGTATTCTATAGTTGTGAATAAACTCTTTTGCATGCCTTTTCAATACTGGTATACCATGTGCATACAGTAACTTTCCTTATGAAAGGTCAGTGACCAGTGAAACCTAGGTGCTGATTTGCTGGTGTTGTTACAAAATAGGTAACCATTGATAACCACATGTCATATCTCATATGTTTGTCAAAGGAGGTTACATGACTCTGGCAGATCACCCTGAAATTACCCTGAGGGTTTTCTGTAGGTCCTTAGAGGTTGATGCTTGAAGAAACTCTTAAATGAGGATTGGGGAAACAAAATGGTGTCAGTCACAACAGCATGGATTCTTACTAATATCAGGTATTCATTACAAACAGATCACAATACAAAAGTTGTAATAATGATTAAAATACTAAGGAACGTTTAACATTTTCTATTAAAGATTTGTGTTTTTAACACAAGTTTTGGTGTTTAGAACAAAGACTGCATTAATATTATTTCAATTAATCACATGGCACGATGCATACTCATTGTGGCATTAATGTGACCCAGATTTATGAACTGTAGTTGGGCTGATTAACTGAAAGCAGCGTTCAGCATATCCCAGCTATTAAGGTGGTCTGTAAATAGTCAAGTCTGGACCACACAATACAGTGATCAACAATATGAACATCATTGGGATACATGCTATGTGTCAACAAAGTCTGAGAGACTGACAACCCGATCACAATAGTCACCTCTTACAACAAGCACGGGTTACTGAAGACCAAATCTAACTGGGATCATCAAGGGTTGAACAGTAGTTTTGAGACAAATGAGTTGAATTTATAGCTTAATATATGTGTTGTTGATCGAAGGTAAGGCACATAATTGTAAGAGCCAGAAACAGAATGAGTGACAAACTAACCCAGTGATTGATATTGTGAGCACTGATCTACAATTTTGGGTTATTTGTACACGCTGTCAACAAAGGCACCTAGCATGACTCTGCAATCTATGTGGTCATCCCGTACAATCAGCGAAGATTGCGGAAATCTAACCTGTAACCAGCAACACAAATGGACTTCACACACTAGCAACTGAAGCATGAATGCTTCAAACGACAGGACATTCCTTCTATTCCCTACACCCAAATTCTTTTTTGACCTTATGCTAAACAAAGTAAGAATTTAAGTTCAAGAACATATTCAAATCACAAGAAAAGTTGAGATATTTTCCCAATCAAACCCTTGAGTGTTTGTCCTCCTACTGATTACAAACTCAAGTACAATGCCCCAGAACATCTTGAGACCAGATTTTATCTTTCACCTTCATAATATGCAAGCGCACAAGTTGTGTCCCCAAATCCTACCAGGGGTTTGGTTTCTACAAATCAATAGCAGTGCCTCTGTCCACCAGCGTCCCCTCCCACATAATGGCCTCTCCGCTCTCCTTCAAACTGGTGACAGTAGAATGCAACAGGACCCGCTCCTGCATAGTGGGGCTAACATGCTATCTGTCTTGTCAAACATTGACAACCAGAAAATGTGACCAAGTCAAATCAACGACTGTAAACCAACTGTCAATGATATATTCCACTGTTTTCCCCACCACTACTCTCAAAGCAACATCTGACTTGAATCACAGTTGATCTTTTAATGCTTTACAAGTTGTAATCTATCTCTGTGCTCTCAACAAAGGTACATTCACTACCTATATTTATTAAGTATTACTGTGGCAGTCCATTACAAATAAAGCTTCATTCACTAAATTAACCATGAACATTTAAACACTATTAAAAAATGATCATCGTGTCTGAAATTCTGAATGTTGAAATAATTAAACAGACCTGGAGGTATATATTTTGGTCCACTTTTGTATGAAATAGACAATCAAGCAATAAGAGAGTGAATTTAATGTTAGATTCCTTTCAGCAATTTTCCAGCAATATACCAGAAAAGCACGTCACAAATTGTACCTATGTGAGAATCAAACCCAGGTCTTCAGCTTGACAAGCAAATGCTTTAACCACTAGGCTACCACATGGCTTCAAATACTGACATTTAGAAGCTGGTGTGAAGAAGAGGAATAACCTATGCTTGATAACAATGTCAGCATCTGGCTTGACACTTTGCATCTATTGCAATAAATATGTTGCCTATTCATAAAAACCGTCATTCTTAATCAAACGATGAAAACATGACCATGATGAACAAACACCTATGACAATCAATCACCATGAATATATGCAACTAAGGAAAGACAACTCTATTTGACAAAGTGATTAGAAGTTGAAATGAGAAATCCCACATTAGGGCAAAGGGGTACATAATACTGTATATCGCTCCTCTGTCCTTGTAGCATATTAACATTCCATACACTTGTGTCACACACATTATTTGCCAGTTCACTGAAATGCTTGGCAATAGCAATGTCAACACTATAACAATGTCATACAAGCATTTTAAACTCCGATCACTGCAACCATACCTTAAACAGCGAGAGAAAATATTTCCAAATAAAGTTTGTTAATGTTGTCATCTTACTTTTAACATTTATAATATATAATAGACACATATAATTAGCCAAAGTTATATTCAAATTTCAGTGAGTGAGTGAGTTATTAATTTTCGTCACATCAGCAACATTTCAGCAATATCGGGACGAGAACAATCTAAATTATGTCTATGATTACACAATGCCAAATTATGTCAATGTGAACATCAATAAAGTTATTCAAATTTCACAAAATCACATAATACTGTACAGTAATAGTAAATAAAATAGTCTGGTAAAAAACAAAAAGTATCATTTCTTCAGCTATCTGACATGCCAGTGAGAAAAAGCTGCAAGACTACTGAGAAACAGTGTATGGTTGTACTTGCCGGGGAGCAGTGTGCGGATGGTGGTGACCACCTACATTCCACTGTGTATTTGGACTAGCAGTGGACAGCAGCCAGAATGTTAGCAGAGACATTCCTCACTGACCAAGGCTGCAGCGTGACCACAGAGCTGCTGCTCATCCCCATGAAAGGAAAGTGAGTGTTTGGAAGATCCCCGCCAGCGGGACAGACTCACGACAGCCACACGGAGCATGGACCGGAGCATGGACCGGTCACTCAAGCTACCACATACCTCCACACCACATGCTGCTCCCAGTGGTCACTCCATGTAGTTGGTGTGTCATCGTGTAATACCTTCCTTACACTATCACACTGTCAGCCCATTAGGTATGCAGCACAGAGTGGCCACAATCAGTCTCAAGGAGATCGCACTGTTTCCTTTGATGTAACAAAGTGTTTAGTTTCTTTTTTATTTGTGACTTGAACTGAACTTTTTTTTCAAATCAGAAATATGTGTTCACTCAGAAACTGAAACTAACAATGATTATTTTGTAACAGTACATCACTGATAATATTTGATGTATCAACAGATTCCAAAAATGATCAATTATAACGTGTGTATATATTAATGAAAAAGGTCCTCCTGAAATCAGTTAACTACAAACTGTTCTGATTAGTGACAGTGGACGGAGTAGGTTTAGTTGTGGTATGCGCTGTGACAAACACATCCTGTGCATGCTGTGTAGTTAGGACTAACCCCATAGCGCAGGACATTCCAGCAAGCTCATGCAGGGCAACAGCCTTGTGACCACTGTCCACCAAACTCCGATCTACCGCACACAATGCAAACTGATATGCTTCCTGTCCCAAATGCACACTCACGCAGCAGAGTGTAATGAACTCCACTAACGACATACTTCAGATTGCAACTGTCACT
This sequence comes from Haliotis asinina, assembly GCF_037392515.1. NCBI lineage: Eukaryota > Metazoa > Mollusca > Gastropoda > Lepetellida > Haliotidae > Haliotis > Haliotis asinina. The sequence continues at coordinate 41,393,318 of NC_090282.1, forward strand.
GCACTGAAGCACGGAAACAGCTGTTTTACAGTATGCTGTATAAAGAATTCCACATGCACTTCAATGCAACCTAAAAAAATCCCCACAAACCTTATAATGGGGCATTTTGGAAAGTTTTAAGGACAGTGGTATATTGGGGTAATGGTAAGTATACAGTTTATGTATCTTTTCTCAGTATGTTAGGAAAGATGGTTAAAAAAAAAGTAAGTAATGCTGAATTTTTATGAACTTACTTCGAGCGTTCAAGTACTATAAAGCAGGTGTCCTCTGATATACAAGGTTAAATGATGTGATGTTTAATAGCTGACAAGGTCAACTACACATGTTCTGCATGAAAGGGCTTATGGTCCTCAAATCAGGAACTCCATGGATAGTGTTACCCAGTTTGATGTGAACCTTTCCATGATTCGCTCTAAAGTGAGGGAGTGCCATGACAAGTGACTATGCACATCTTGCAGCAGTGTGGTGATGTTATAGTGAGGAAGGTGGGGAGAGAGGTGTGGACTGAAAGAGGAATGCAGTCCCGCCACTAGAGCCACCAGTGCCTGTCACCAAGGGCCCTGCAGCATAAACAACACCCCTGCTTGAATAGCACTAATGAGGCTGCCCTAGGTATTTCACATTGACCACTGCTGCACAATAGACAATGTGTTGCCATGCCTCACAGAGCATAAATGGGATCACCCATGTCAGGGTAGTGTTGTGGTGATCCCCTCCGTGCCCCCCCTCTGCCTGGTCCCCCCTTTATCCCCCACACCCAATCTTGCCATGTTATGTCCAAACACAATGTTGGGTGGCCAACCTTTTCATCTGAGTCACTGATGCAGCAAGGGAGGCCATGCCTTGGCACTCTCTACTTGAGAGTTCGATAAACATTGCTCTTGCATTGTGCCATGACAATAGGGTCCGATGACGGACAATACTGTGAACAATAGCCCCTGCACAGTAGGGTGTACATGTGCACAATGTTTCACAATCTCACCAGGCTCTCTTGTCAAACATACTTAATGGCTAGTGCTGGCCACAGTAATGGCTAGGCTTAAAAAAGGCTTGTGCTTCACACCACATTGATTTCAAATTAGGGTTGGTCAGCTACAACTACTATTCAAGTGCCGTGGTTAGAAAATACTGATGAAAAATCCAGATGTACCTGAAACAAGTTGGTGTTAAACTTGTATGTGATAGATAAAATATACACACTGACCAGCAAAACTAAGTTTTTAATTAGAAGACAAACATGAACACTTACTTCTATGAATTTAATTTTTTTGTTTTGAAAAACACTTTCTTTTGCTGTTAAGCGTACATAATATAAATGACGCTGACAGCACAAACAGGAAGCACATGTTAGCACATTACACTGCATTATGAGGTCAACATAATGACAACTTCTGTGCTAAACACCTGACATATATGACATGTGAATATATGTTACATGACATATTGAGGACATAACTAGTTGCTATCTAACAAAACAAAACAAAGAAGACACAATGGAATTGTTATTATAGCGATGTTAGGACCCTTATGAGATCAAACAATGGTCCACAACACAGAAACAACCATTATAACACCATACTGAAGAAGTTGCTATCCATAAACAGCATCTATGTCATTCTTGAAACTCTTAAACATTAAAACAACAAACTAAAAAACTCACCAATGATGATACATTTTCATATGTTTACAACAATCAGTATCAAATATTTTACAACTTTATTCAATATTTTCTTTCAAGGAAAATCCTCTCACACATGAACTGACCCAAGGGCTGCCTCCACTTGAGTCACACATATTTCTATTACAATTTGAAAGGAAATAACTACCAGCAGAAGCAAGAAAAAGCAAAGTAAAAAACACTCCTAAAAATGCTGATGACTGCTCTTTTCAAAAAGCTATTGTCAATGCTGCACAGAGACCACTTTTTCAGCATGTACAGTACATGAAACATTCACATGCAAAGCAGGGATACATGACAGCCAATAAAAACAGAACAGCGATTCTGTTTGTCTTGTACTTGATCACCTGAAAATACTGTGAGGTGAATTCACACTGATATTTACATCATTTCCATGCAAAAAAAAAAAAATCAGAGTAGACCCATGAGCACTTATTTGGACCAACTAAATATGTGCATGAGTTTAGATCTACATCACTTGTAGCAATATTCCAGGAATATCATCAAAACAGAACCCAGAAACTCTATATTAATGTCCTAAACACATTCTGCTTATGTTGGGAAGCAAGTCCCACATCATTACCAACAAAATGAAATCATATTACTTTTATGATTTAAGTGCACTGTAATTTGTTTTCCAAACATACTTTAACAGTGCATACTTACACATTTCAATCAGTGATATACTCACAAAAACACCCATCTGTAATACATCAAATAAGTATTGTTCACACTGTGAGATTTCATGTTTCTAAATCCAAAATCTAAATAATATCTGATTTGAATTCCAACTGTCACAGAGTAATTTAATATATTTAGAACATCAATCTCCAACACTTTATCAGTATGCTACATCAATAGTTGTACTGGATAAAATTGCCTTACAATCAAAATTTACTTTATACTATAGGGCTGCTCACTTCGTATTTGGCTCCTTTCATAATCTTACCTGAGTCCTACCGGTAATATTTTGGCAACCAAACAAAGGTGCACAAAATCTTTGATTCCCCTTGCTTTTCCTGAACTTACTTTTCCTAAAAAGCATGAATTACAATTATCACAACTATAATATGGACATATTTTCCCCAAAAACAAATAGTAGCACTGGTAAATTTGTGAATAAACCAATTTGGAATAATAAATTGTCTTTATATGGGAGATTAACATTTCAACTTCTCACACAAGTCAATTGTTATGGTAACTGATCATTACAATTGAATGAGAAAACATTCACCTAACAACTTATCTATTGTCACGTAAAACATTACTTACAACACTAAAACTATATTGAGCAAAAAATATTGAAAGTGTTACTCCTAAGAGCAAATAAAGAGTCAAATTTTACCTAATGTGTGAAAAAAATAAGTTTCTCACAGTCATTATGTTTTCCTATTCAGTTCTTTTCATCTAACACTTCAAAGGTGATAGAAACCACAGCAAAACCAATAATATCTTATTCATTATGAGAAGGTGGTAATCTTAATGTCATCTTCCCTATGTACAGAGTTACAAATCATTAACAACAGCAGATAATCTCCACGCTAACTGCAGCGAAAGCTACATCCTAATAGCAGTACATACAGAACGAGGCGGCTTACTGGAATAGAGTAGCTTTTCGAACCAAATGTATAATGAATTATTTAATTACAGTTGATGCACTCCTAGGAGAGCTGAACCAGGCCATTGAACACTTCTTGGGAACTAGTTGAGGTTAAATAATAAATAAATGCATACATTAAATGGAATAGTGAATTGAAGACTTACTTGATGTATGCCAAAGCTAAAAAAGTTGATAAAGTAAACTTTGTTTCGTCTGCATAAAGTATGAAGAAAAAAGTCTCAGCGTGTAACTATTGCTCATGCAGCATTGTTCAAGTCACGTAGATTGTACCTGGACTTGATAAACTATCACTTTCATGCAGCTCAACACTGGATATTTTTGTATCATGATGTGGGTGACCCACTTGACAGACTGTCCGGCATGACCCTAATTGTTTCATAATCCAGTGTGATGAGGCTGCAAAAGCAATCGATCTTCATGAAATTAGCATTCCTACCTTCCATGTTTCTGAAGATACTTCGTTCCTGCTCTTCTCAGTTTGATGCCTCATCTCCCTCACACCAAGCTGATTACTTCAATGAAATGCCAATAGAGGCAAAACTCCCTAATCCAAAACTGGACACTGGTAGATAACACTGTATATCACTTGCCTACTGTTCTCACAATGTCAAGCTCCATACAGGCTCAGTATATTTAGTCACTTCATCATTCAAGAGGATGCAGCTTTCACATTTGCTCTTCTCATCAAATATTGCTATTTGCTCATCTCAAACTTGATGAACATATTATATTGTACCTTGGAAGTGCATTGAACAATGTTTAATTATACATACAACAGGTAACTATCTCATAATCAACAGGTTATCATATAAAAGTTATAAATCTGTTATATCAAGAACCTAAACTTGGATAAAACCTCAACTCCTGTTTTCATGCAAAAAGAAGGGGATTTTTATAGTTGACTGCCATTTCTCAGATTCTGTTAAATATGGATACCATGTGATAAAAATGTACCTTCCAAAATATAGGTAAAAAAAGATTTTTCAGGAAGAATGCCAGCATGGCCATGATACAAAACAAATATTTCAAAACAACATCTAAGAAAGATCCCTTGATAAAACTTGGACATCTGTACAGCAATACTCTTGCTAGGAAGGAAAGCCGTGACACTGAAATATTGAAGAAAAATTGCTACAAGCTCTGATACAGGCCCTCGGGCCAATACTCCATTGTTATCATTTATCTATTGTAACATTGCAATGCAAATGTCTGATAGTAATCACCTGAAAGTGCACTGCCCAAAGGGGAAGTTCAGAAGTAGTCTGACATTCCTTGGATATGGTTATATAGCAAGTATCCTTCACATTCCTTCAACTGTATAATCACAAAAAGCAATTGCCTTCACTTCAGATGTGTTTTTCCACATTTACAATTGACATATCTGACATCACCTCTTTTCCATATAATGTCATCCACTTGATCATTGCTAACTAGGGCAATTATTCATGTCCTCAGGAACAGGTATCCATAACAATCCTGCAATGACTTTCCAATATCACTAATGCTCAAATTACACTTTCTAGAACATATCACATCAACATCCAAATTCTGACAGCACTTTTTCTCAATTCCTTTCCCACATCACTGAACATACCTCTGAAAATTATGAACCTTTAACATTTTATCAAATAAAGGGACGGATCTGTAACTGCAATGACCTTCATCTATAAACATACATTTTTAAAACAATCAAGCATCATCTCTCTATCTCTCCTCTATTCCCACCACTAAGTAAAAGAGCCAACCAACCTGAACTATTTGTTTCATTGACAAGAAGGCTATAGAGAACAACTGGTGTGTGACCAGTGTCCACAGGGTGGGTATTGATAAGTTCTGCTTTTACCTACCAGCAAGGAGTGGCTATCCAAGCACTCAGTGCTGTGAGAGAGCAGGTGGCGATTACTAGATACATGCCAGCCCAGCGACCTGGCCTGGCCGACCAAAATAGCCAGCCATTAGAGTGGCAGTCAGGCAGGAGAGATCAGGAAAACTCAGTATGTGAAGAGAGATAGGGGGAGGTATGACCAGCTCAGTGGGCAGTCAAGAGCTGATACCTGTCCGATCTAGGTCTACTGTGACACACTTTGGTGCACAGCTTTAAGCCTGCCAAGCAGGTAGTGTACTGAGGTCAGAACCCTGGCTTGGAGAGTTGCCTCCAGCACAAGCATCACATTCCTGAGCTAGCATGATAAGCAGGGCACATCATACGGGGCAAATTATTGACTTGACTCCACGATGTACGTCAATATCTTGGAAGAGGCTCACTGCACCTTCTTACCAACACAGTGCAGTCCAACATGGCAGCCACAGTGTAATGGCCTGTCCACAGCTTGCTGCAAACACGCATCTGTGTCTACCAATTACCACCATCTTTGCTGCACATTTGCCAGTCAGTTTCTGTTACAGTTAGTCAAATCTTACAAGTTTTGTTACAAATGTGACTATTAGCCAGATATAGTGATTGAAACAATAGTCTTGCAACAAATTTGGAAAAGGGTAACTTTAGGCTAGCTACAATCTTTGACTGGAAGGCTAAACTCCCTACCTTTATGGAAAGATCGTGTAACTGCCCTCTAATTTGTCCATAAACATACAAGTGAGTAAGCGGGCTTAGTTTCATGCAGTTAAAGCAATATTTCTGCAATGTCAAGTTGAGGACACCAGAAATGGACTTCATACATAGTGTCCATTTGGGAAATCGAACCGGGGTCTTCTGCACAATAATCGCATGCTTTGACCACAGGGCCACCCCCTTCAGATGCATGTTATTTGAACATGATCAATATCAAGTTGTAAAGAAAACTAATGCTCTGCTAATAAAAAATTGTCAAAAACCTTCTACACAGTGATTGTTATCCCTGTATATAGTCAAGAAAAGCCACCCCATTCCTGTTGAAAACAGTGTCAGAGAAGCCTCTTAAAAAAGAACAGAACGTAAGAATGTCATGCACCATGGAATCATTGCTAGAGTGACCTATAACAATTCTCATCCAGATGCATCGTGAAACCTATAACAAAAAGCTATTCAAGAAAGGACAACCTTCAACTGATAATGCTTCAAGGAGGACCTATAACAATTCTCATCCAGATGCATCGTGAAACCTATAACAAAAAGCTATTCAAGAAAGGACAACCTTCAACTGATAATGCTTCAAGGAGGACCTATAACAATTCTCATCCAGATGCATCGTGAAACCTATAACAAAAAGCTATTCAAGAAAGGACAACCTTTAACTGATAATGCTTCAAGGGGGAACATGATGTAACTGACATTACTGACAGTGCTTCAAGGAGGAACAAGATGTAACTGACATTGACAATGCCTCAAGAAGAAACGTGGTGTACCTGACAGTAGTGACAAAGCTCCAAGAAGGAACAAGATGTAACTGACATTATTGACAATGCTTCATGAAGGGACAAGATGTAACTGACATTATTGACAATGCTTCATAAAGGAACAAGATGTAACTGACATTATAGACAATGCTTCATGAAGGAACAAGATGTAACTGACATTATTGACAATGCTTCATGAAGGAACAAGATGTAACTGACATTATTGACAATGCTTCATGAAGGAACAGGATAAAACCTACTCAGTCCTAATATGTATTTGAAGACATTGGAATCATTGTAAACAAATCATGATGACTGTAATTACGAATACAATATACTAGGTCTAACATCCTTCCGTCATCACTTCCCCAGTTATTCTGGTCAAACAGTGCATGTACACCACATGAAACAAAGTGCTATCAGTATCACAAGCTGTGATTTTATCACAGTCTCAAATTGCAGTGAGTGAGTGAGTGAGGTTTTACACTGTTTCTGGTATCATTAAAGCAATATCACAGCGGGGAACTCACGAAACACTTGAAATGGGCTTCACACTTTGTACCCAGTTGGGGAATCGAACCCGGATCTTCGTCAAGATAAGCCAGCACTAGGCCTCCCCATCGCCCATCCATAAAATTGGAAGCTCATGCCATGCAACATCCCAAAGTTTAGTCATGAAAAAACCCCAGAAATTTCCCCCCATCAGGTGTTGTTTGTTGTGGCCAGTTATTTCAAGGCATATAAAGATACCGACTCTTCAACATGAGGCACCTGACATTCCAACACAGATTTCACAAATGGAAGGAAGGATGTCAGATGGGGATGGACTGATCTGCCTTACCACATACCTCAGAACATGTAGAGTACATAATGTTGTTTCAGAAAACTTCAATTATTTTCCAGCAAATCAAAATGCCTACAACTGACAATTGTTTACCACAACTGCGGACTGGGGATGCAGTTCCATGCTTAACCTTCACAGTCCACCTACTGTACAACCTGTTTACGCTGTACTGCCATGACCATGAACACTATTAATGAAAAAACACATCATTGCCCATAAACAGAGATTAAGATTTAGCTTGGCCTTTCAGTCTAGTTTATTTAATCTGTCCTTTTCAAATATGAGATGCTTAAACTACTAAGAAAGTATATAGCATTCACATTTTCTAGCCACAGGTATCCTTACCTTTGACATATGTTATCAAGTGACTGTCGTTTAACAGTGGGATGCTATCAATAAGCATTACTCATGCAAACATTAACAGCCGCGACCTAACTTGCATCATCGTTAAAACCTACATCATTTACAGAAGTATTTTCTATATAGTTATCACCAACACTGCTGCAGAAAATGGAAAACAGTTATTAATATGATAAAGTTTCATATTCATAAAATGCGCTTTCTTAAGCCTGCTTTGGATATTTCGGGCAGCCGGACTTTGGAGTTTTTGTTAAATATAGAGAAAGAGAGAGAGACGATCTTTGACATAACGTTTATTTGTCATTCTATGGCTCTGACTCTGGGACTGGGTGGATGACTATGTCCTTCCAGTGAGTGAGTGGTCAACTGAGTGGTTGAGTGAGTGAGTAGTTAAGTGAATGATGGTTAGTGATTGAGGTCGTTGAGCAGGTGGTTGAGCATGTGGAGCTAGCGAGTGAGTGAAAGAAAACATGAAAATTGATGTAACCTATCCAGCAATCATATTCAGACGTCCATCATTAGGTGATTAAAAGCATCATGTACAATCAAAATTGATGAAGCTGATAAGCAAGGTCAGACAACTGTCACAAACCCACCTCTCAATGATATTTTACTTTTTTACACTAGAGCCAAGAAAGGTGACTACGCTTGTCGTAAGAGGCAACTAATGGGATCAGGTGGTCACGCTTGCTGACTTGGCTGACGCATATCATCGGTTCCCAATTGCGTAGATCAATGCTCATGCTGTTGATCACTGAATTGTCTGGTCCAGACACGATCATTTTCAGACTGCTGCAATATTGCTGGAATACTGCTCAGTGTAGCATAAAACTAAACTCGCTCAGTCACTCACTCATTTAAACACTACAGGCTCGCAACCAGTCATCGCCGCATACCAGATATCGCCAACACCTGGCCGTAGCGTTTAAGAAGACAGCTTGATTTGTACTTTATTAGTATTTTACACACTGACACATCACTAAAGCTATAGGCAACAATAGTTAAAAAGAAACTGTCATCACAAGAACTACAGTCAGGTGTTGGCGATAACTGGTTGCTAGCTAGTAGATGTGCTCGTCTCATACATGGGATGCCACGCTCAGAGTCAGGGTACAAAACCTGACCAGTATTAAATCAGGCCATCATGTTTGAATTTTTCACAACACTTGAAACAAAACAACAATCATTTGATAAACACTCGATGTAAACAATCTTGATTATGGTCCTTTCAAATGTAGCTTATTGACAGAGAGGGTATTTTCAAATGGCTCTTACAAAATTGAACATGCTGCTATTTAAATGGGGAAACAAGACCCTTGGAAAGACAGAAGCCCACAACTAAACACGTAAACATGCCGTATTTACCCTGGAAGTTGATACTATTGACTCAGCAATCACATTACAAAAAAACAGACTCGGTAAACACAGGAAACATACACACAAGTTAAAAACATTTCATTCGATTATCTTGTATGCTACTTGTTGGATTTACACTGAAATAAATTTCAGTGATATATGATGTGTGTAATTACATTGTCTTTTCCTTTACAAATGTATGGAGCATGTTAAGGCCAAAAAATATATCCAAATAGCATAAAGGTATGCCACATAAACAAACATAAAATTATAAACAAAAGATACTGTAGATGGTAAGCATAAAACTGGACCCAATTACCGTATTAATGATTACTTACTGTTCACAACTGTGCTAAAAGTACTGACATATGAATAAAGGTGTGGGAACTTGGTGAAGAATGAACCAAAAGTCAGTCTGGGAAGAATACAACCAGTTAGACATTGCATGATTATGCATGGTACAAATATGAAGATTAGTATCAACAACAAATGGTTTGTACAATAACGCTTGGTCTTCTGAAACTAGGTGAATTAACAAACACCACTAACTGAAGCTTACAAAAGATATCAAATTCGAAACTTTAGCACCATCTAATCTCTTGTATCCTGTGAATGACAATGGCATGTGTAGTCCCAATGCAATGAACAGCTCCAAATCCAAACAGCCCAGTTAATTATTACTGCAGTGGTGATACTTTATGTCAACTAATCAAATGTTTCATTAATGTTTTCAATTGGGATAGTCAGCAAAACAAGGCATCATTAATCCAGTAAACATGGTAAACTAAGGTCAGAGCCTTGCTAGTGCAGCATCAACATCTATGACAGATGGGTTTTCAAAACAAGGCATCATTAATCCAGTAAACATGGTAAACTAAGGTCAGAGCCTTGCTAGTGCAGCATCAACATCTATGACAGATGGGTTTTCAAAACAAGGCATCATTAATCCAGTAAACATGGTAAACTAAGGTCAGAGCCTTGCTAGTGCAGCATCAACATCTATGACAGATGGGTTTTCAAAACAAGGCATCATTAATCCAGTAAACATGGTAAACTAAGGTCAGAGCCTTGCTAGTGCAGCATCAACATCTATGACAGATGGGTTTTCAAAACAAGGCATCATTAATCCAGTAAACATGGTAAACTAAGGTCAGAGCCTTGCTAGTGCAGCATCAACATCTATGACAGATGGGTTTTCAAAACAAGGCATCATTAATCCAGTAAACATGGTAAACTAAGGTCAGAGCCTTGCTAGTGCAGCATCAACATCTATGACAGATGGGTTTTCAAAACAAGGCATCATTAATCCAGTAAACATGGTAAACTAAGGTCAGAGCCTTGCTAGTGCAGCATCAACATCTATGACAGATGGGTTTTCAAAACAAGGCATCATTAATCCAGTAAACATGGTAAACTAAGGTCAGAGCCTTGCTAGTGCAGCATCAACATCTATGACAGATGGGTTTTCAAAATAAGTATTCCACAGTATTCCTTAGGATTCGAGTCAGAACACATGAAGTGAGTGTGTATTGTTTTACCCCACTTTTAGCAATATTCCAGCAATATCATGACAGGAACACCTGAATTGGGCTTGAAATATTGTACAAATGGGTGGGAATTGAACCCCGGTCTTCGGCGTGATGAGCAAATGCTTTATTTTAAATTCACCACTCCACTACCCCACCGCCCCACACATGAAGTGAAAATAAATATCCTCAGGATGAGGACTTGAAATCATAAGGAAATTAAGTTCTAAGGATTCGATCAGGTAAGGCAGACTAATTCTCAACTAAAGAAACAAACCTTGTTCACTTATTTACGGAAGATATTTCTAGTATAGGGGTGTTGACAACTTTCTGGTTCAGAAGGATATCTTGCTATCTATATTCATAACAAAGTAGGGGTTAAAACATCTTTCAGCCTTTGCAGGAATTCTACAGAAACGGTGGAGAGGAAATGAAGCATAAAATTAACACAAAGGTACAAAGTTTTCTTAGCATCTATGGAAACAACCTATATTTTGCTAAATGTCCCTTACAGACCTGACATCTGCATCTAATACATGAGAGTAAGTACCAAGTCCCAGATTTCAAAGTCAGTGACGTTCAGTTTCCATATTTTCAAATCTGTTTAGCATGCTGAGATGCTTCCGAAAACATAACCTCCTAAATGTATATGAAAAAAGCCCTGTCACATATTGCTTTCACAAGTCTAATAAATGGACTGAACTTGTCTCACACCCAAAAAAATGAGGTTCCAAAAAACATCTGTATCACATTCATTATTCATCACATAAATATTAACATGCTCACTATAAATACCACAAGCTTATGCAGTACTGATGTATTGTATACCTCAGTAAAGATGATACACAATTTGTGGGAGAATAATATTTTCTTCATACAGGAATCAATACTGCTTGCCCTTAACTAATGAATATGTATCATTCACTGGAAGTCAAATATGAAACTAAAGGTTATAAAGGATATTCACGCAAATTATAATTCCACTGTTCAACAGGACAATAGATATATCTAAATGGATATGTACTCGATGAATTCATATGTACACAGATGTCCTCATTTACATCAGCAGAGAAAGATTTAATCTTGAGAAGGTGAAACTAATTTATGATACCTATCCTTACCTACTTCAAAGTCCAAATGGATTATATCTCACATATTATAGAGGCAATAAAACAACTAAAAGATTCAACAATGCATTGTTATAATTCATATACCTTATGTTAGATGTTCACTATGGTGTAGATCCATTTCATTTAATTGTTAGTAACTGTTTGAATGATATGCATCATGGTGTATATTTTATATAATGTCGGCATGTAACCTTCTGATGTGCAATTGGATTAATAATAGTTGTGACAGATATACTGTTGTTTTATGAAACAAAGTGCACTGTCAACCTTTCATGGCTTTAAATTATCATTCTGCCGTAATACTGAATACAAACATTTTATTGAAACATCCGCTTGGAGTGAGTGAGCAAGTGAGTTTCGTTTTATACTTCTGATAGCAATATTCCAGCAATTTATTGGTTAGGGACAACAGAAATGGGCCTCTTCACATACTGTGACCATGTGGGGACTCAGAGCCAGGTCTTCAGCCTAACGAGTGAAAGTTTTAACCACTTGGCTACCCCACCACCCCATACCAAATGAATCACAATGACATAACATCAGGATTGTATATTATTTATGTATACATGTGCATGTATTTGTTTTTAACTCATGGCACTAGTGAGCACCTGTCCATGGAACCCTGAGGCTTCAAATCATTTATTATTGTTATTTACAAATATGCTATAATTTACTGCTAGAAATAACAATATGATATACAGCAGATTTAAGACAAATGTAAAATACCTTTCAGTGATGTCTTGACCCAGGAACCTGTCAAATGAAACCTGTCAGCTATTACCTGACAAGGCACATGATCATCACAATATAGCCACAACCTGATTGATATCACTATCCCTTGAAAACAAATCTCTCATAGATGATATTTCTACACAATAAAATATAATTAATCAGTCTATTTTTTCCATTTACACGGGGGAAGAGTGGTGGTACTATTTTCCTAAAGACTACAGTTATTGATGGTGGTCTTCCAGTGACACCTAAGGACCATGTGTCAAGATTGAACAAATGCCTACAACCACGACCTACTTCTGTCATCAGCAGCGCTGTAAAGACACTCATCTAAAACACCCCCTAGTTTCCTCTGGGACTGAAATTCTAGTCACAGACAAAAAAAAGTTTTTTTCAAAAGCTACCTACAATCCCTCATTACCTGAGGAAGCAGGCAGAGCATACATTATCCCTCAAGCCCTTCAGGTGAATGGAACATAGTCTTGGGATCTAATGAGGCCAAGCTGCCCTAGTTTCTCAGAGAGCAGCTGCCCACAAAGGCCATCCTGTTTTCTTCAGGAATGGAGCAAAATCTGCATTTGAAAGTTTCAAGGAAATGTCAGTTCTATTCTTGGATATTAATTGGCAGATACAGAACTTGGACAGATTAACTAGAATTATGTTTTGAGTTTGGGCCTACATCATTACCAGTTACTGTCATGTGGATGTATTTCAAACAGAGCTTGTGGATAAACTACGGTGTGAAACTGATCCATCTGATGTTTTCTTCCTTCATTTTTTTTACAACTCCTATGATAAAAATGAACGAAAGTCCTGTATTATTATATTACTATCATTACGGGTATTTACATAGTGCACATAGTCATGCAACTAGTACATGCTCAAGGTGCTGGAGTGTTCCTTTTATCAATGGACGATTTTAGCATCTCTCAATCATGATTATGATGATACTGATTAACATGGGTTCGTATCCTGATAAACAGACTGCTGCTGACTCCATCAAGGAATTATCAGAACCAGCACAATCATGTCCACAAGTTACACCAAGCAGGGCTAATCACACCATATATGGAACATTTACCATGTGACGTTTTGGCATATCAAGCTGGTGTATACAATATGAGTCCTAACATTCGTCCAAAGAATACATTTCTTCAGAATATTTATACTAAATAATTTTACGAGAATCTTCCCTTTCCTAATTTTTTAGATATTCTGTTTGGAATCTAATGTTTCTATTTGATCTAGACCTGCCTTGATTTAGTAAGTTTAGTGTTAGCAGTAGACTAAAGCAAAGTTTTAGAAATATTAAACTTCCTACGAGATAACATTGCAGCAAACTCACTTCCAAGACAGCAACAACAAAATCCCCCTTACATAACTGTGAAAACAATGCACAGGACTGCACATATTCCATCAGCCGGCTGCTATCTGATGTGAGAACTATAATATGTTGCAAGAAAACACCTATAATGACCTTGTCAGCAATGAATTAAATGGTTTTATTCCAAAATTATATATAATAAAAATCTTAATTTCACCACTTGCAATCTCCTTGATCAGTACAATACAGTCCAGATCGTCTTCAGAATGACCATGGAACCATACATTGACTCTCTGTGGAGATGCCATGTCAGTATAGGTATAGTTACCACATGGCAAGTTAGAATTCATGGTCAATCTCAGTCACATCGGTTGCCGAAACATTTATGGGTTGTAAAGTCAGCACTGAATTTTTTTGGCTTCCTCTCAAGATGAACCAATGAAATACAAAGGTTCTCAATATTTTTACACTCAATAAAGAGATTGAGCCTTCGCCAAAAAAAAAACACTTACTGATAAGGTCAGCAACAGGGTATGACTATGACACACAGCCAGACAGATGCAACAACTTATGTGTTTCCTCCAGGATCCAATGAGGGCCGTACAACTGCATTTGAAAGTGGTACCTTTATTCCAAAACAGGCATGCAAGGACAGTATGATGTCAAGGTATTCATAACAATTACAAGGACAGTATGATGTCAAGGTATTCATAACAATTACAAGGACAGTATGATGTCAAGGTATTCATAACAATTACAAGGACAGTATGATGTCAAGGTATTCATAACAATTACAAGGACAGTATGATGTCAAGGTATTCATAACAATTACAAGGACAGTATGATGTCAAGGTATTCATAACAATTACAAGGACAGTATGATGTCAAGGTATTCATAACAATTACAAGGACAGTATGATGTCAAGGTATTCATAACAACTGTACTAATGACTTTTCAGGTGGTCATCAAGCCATGCTCTACTCTACGACAATGAAACAATAATAATAATGTAATCTCCTTAAATCTAGTTTCAAAACTACGATTTTTCCTTCCAGTTTAAACCCTGAAATATTTGAGAACTACTTCCCAATGCTATAATGACATGGCCATCACAGATTGAGATTATTCACATGGTTATGAGAGTGTTCTTAAAACATTATTCAATAAATATGACAAAACTGCCTACTTGTGCTTGTCCACTGTCTCGTATGCCTCTATGATATAGTGGACTATACAGAAAGTAAGTCTACATTGTGCTGGAATGACAATGAGGCTTTCAGTTTGTATATGTTTGAATCACAATGGATTGACAATAGATCTTTCAAATGACACAAAATCAAATCCATGCATGACAGCTGTTCAATTAGGAGGTGGAGTGTGTTGAATACAAAACATTCATAACATCATGCTATGCATGTTAAAAGCTACAAAAATGGTCAATAGTCAGATTTTTACCTAGACTATGTCACACCTGATGATCACATCAAGTTCTTATCTGATGGTTACACCCACTGTCACAGCTGATAATCATATGTAGAGCTTTACCTGTGAGTCACACATACACTCATACTTGATAATCATGTGTCAAATTCTTATCTGACGGCCACACATACTGTCAAACTTGATAATCATAAGTAGAACTCTACCTGTGCGCCACACATACAGTCATACTTGATAATCATATGCCAGGTTCTTATCCTATGGCCACACATACTGTTATACTTGATAATCATATGCAGAACTCTACCTGTAAGCCACATATACTGTCATACTTGATAATCATATGCATAACTCTACCTGTAAGCCACATATACTGTCATACTTGATAATCAGATGTACAGCTTTACCTGTAGGCCACACAATATGTCATACCTAATATCATGTGTCAAGTTCTTATCTTATGGCTACACACTGTCATAAATGGGAATCATATCTAGACCTCTACCTGTGGGCTATACAATATGTCATACTTGGTAATCATATGTGGAGCTAACATGTGGGCAATACATTGGAACATACCTAATAATAACAATAATATTGACTGAGTTTGGTTTTGGCTGTTTTACCAATATTCCCTCAACGTCACAGTGGGGAACAACACAAATGGGCTTCACACATTGTACCCATGTGGGAATTCAAACCCGGTTGATGGAATGACAAGCCAACGCCTTAACCACTAGGCTACCCTACTGCCACTAATCACAATAACATTCATAAGAGAAGAATCACATTTGCCAGAATGAAAGGTACTGATTTACCTGTTTCCTAGCTTGACAGGATCTGCTTATAATGGGTTTGAATCCCATATTGGCCCAGAATATCATACCCGGTACATCAGAACCATGCTTATATTCTGATAGTCAAATATATAAAAGCATTTCTCCCCAACAAATATGCAACTATTGAAAAGTAAGTACTTCACTCACAAGTATATAAAGATTGGCAGAAGGGCATTCACCAGATAACAGGTGCCCTTATGTCGCTGAGCAGTAGTGGGCATATCCTAACTCAGTGTGCATGTTTACTCTTCCATAAACCTGTTCAGGTAACTTGACATACAAACTTCTTAACATTGCTGCATTGAATGCAGTTCAGATTGAGGCCACGATCAAATGTAAGCAACGATACACTGCATGTTAGTGTGCTTGACAGCCACACCCTAACATACTAAAGTCATATAACTCTTTATGTTTTATCAAGTCACTATGTTGCCTATAAGTTGAATTTCAATTCACTATTACATGTCACTGCATGAACTAGTTTTGTAAATAGAGAATTTTGTATCATTACTGTGAATAATTTACGACATAAATACATACACTGCAAGTAATGCACAACTGTCAAATTATGCCAGTCAGCATGCTCATGTGGTGCCCATAAATCTTGTTAATGCTGAATAATATCTGCCTAACCACTGAAAACACCAAGGTAGTTTTCTACAAAAACTGCATGCTGTCATGTTTAGCAATGAAATTTGCTGAGATATTTTACAGATTGTGACTTTACTAACATTTGGGCCTGCACTACAGACATGTTGCCGTTTTGTGTGTGGATTACCAAATGTACATGATGGATGACATATCCATTTTTGTTACTATATATTTTCAGCCAGCAGTTGTTTTGGGATTACCCTTTCATTTCTCAATAAGTAACTGTTTCAGGGCTGGTCAACACTTCACAAATATTGCAGAAAATATATATGTTCATCATAATGTCTTGAGACAGAACATCCTGTTTCAAACAATCCCTCTGCTTAAAGACAATAACATCCTCAAGCTAATGCATTAGGTTCGAACAGTGTTGATATCGGCGTGGTGGGAGTGTATCCTCTTACTCGTTGTGCCTCTTTATGAAGGTGTATACAAGTGCAACAACTTATATATGTATTACATGTTCTGTTTCAGTTGACTGTTAATTGAAGGAATAGATGAATAGGGTGTTGAGTGACACTCAGTTTTGTCGGTTCTTGAAATATACTTGGTTAATGTCATAACAGAAATGATGGGATATTTACTATGTTATTCACAAACCCTCCCCAACTTCATACAGTTGAGTGACGTGTGAATATGGTTTTACCTTGCTTTTAGCAAAATCACAATGGAGGGGGACACCAGAAAATGGGATTCACACATTGCACCCATAGGGGAATCAAACCCACGTCTTTGGCTGATGTCATCTATTTACAACAAAGCGTATAATTACTGTTGATATTAACATTATACAATGACAGAGGGTTGTTAGAGTACTTATACCATACTGTGTGACCATATAATAGTACTAATGCAGAGGAAATGTAGATTAGACCTGTGGAGCCCTATACATGAATAAGAATGTGTAAACAGGGATTATGTGATGTCACATTTTCAGAAAAGAACAAATTTGAACTATTTATTATATTATTAAAGGAATAATATAACAGCGACCACATTACAAATACCCTAAACAAACCACACTCAAGAATCATAAACACTGAGAGTGGATTTTTCGCATTAAACTGGGCCAGGTAACCACTAGGAAGAATCTGCTTGATTGTTTGAGATAAAACTTGTGACATAAAATGTTCAGGTACCAATGTTTATTCGTTGCCTGCAGCTTGTGGTGCACAGATGATAATCAATATGCGTGTGACAGCCAAGCCTGGTCGTTATGTCCTTGAGCAGGGCAATATGGACGAAGGTGTACTAGAGGCTGCGACACTAACGCGACACAGACACTACAGATAACGTCTTACCTGATATGGTGCATTGGCTTGAGTGGGGGGCAGGGGTGGGGGGACCGACACGACCCCACGGTCGCCCTAATATCCTCGTCGACTTGTACCAGCGTGTCCGCTAGGATCTCAGATGCCCACTTCTCCATTGTATGCTCTGTAAAACAAGATGAAGACGGTGTTGAGGGCTGGCTAGCTTGCTAGCAAGACGAATCGCAAGCTGTATGGAGGGCAGCCATATCGACCTGGTTGTCAGCGAGTCCTACCTTTCCGTCGTCTACATTTCCACATATATACGTGAATATACCCACATTCCCCTTTCACTTACCCCTGTGGCCTGATACCACTTGTAGGCAGTCATTCTGTAGCTCTGTGTTCACACACCAGATGAGAGCTTAGGCCACATGCAAGTTAGCAGTGCAAGTCAAATGTACACATGGGACCAGTCCATTTCGCCGAACAGGGGCGTCAGGTCAGGTGCACAACAATGCAGCGTTAATGAGATAGGGGCAATTGGGCGTGAATGATGAGGCAGGTGACAGTCTATTACACCCCTGCAGGGACAGAACAAACACTGTGGCAGAAAACAATGCAGGGTAGAGGTATGCCGACCAAATGTTATACACTGCTGGCTTCTAGGAATGTGTGTTAATGGGTCAAATGGAGTGAGTGGCTATCTAGATCGACTTGTAGTACGCAGTACTGCAGTAAAGCTAACTCGTACCAGCCTTTGGCCTATCTGCTAACCAGCCCTCCGTGTGTATGGCAGTGAGAATCACAGCTAGGCCCTTTGATCTCAGTGCTATGCACGAATCGAACAGATTGCTTGTTACTTTACGTTTTTTGTATGACGTCTTATGAATGGTCCGCTGTGCATTCTGTGCAGAGACGCATTGCTGTATACACAATGTCAAGTGGATTTACGTGTTTGCTTTTAGCGCTGATACGGACATTGGAAATACACTGTATTTCGATTTGTAGATATATTTTAAGGAGCAGCTAGCGCCCAGCCAGCGTACAATGCTGTCGACCACATTATTTTTTATCATTATAGGTTTGTAAAAGCCAGTGTATCTTTGTTGGCGATACTGATTTAGTTAGCGAACATGCGTTGGAGCCCGTACACAATTGACTCTCGGGTACTGAAAAGGTCGATAAACACATGCAAGTGAAACAGTCAGGTAGAAGGTTATTTTCTGATACTTAACCTGTCTCAACGAAAACACACAAAACCGTATGACTTTCGGAGCGATTACATGTATGTAGAATACACCAATATTCCTCAACAATACATGCCAATGTGCATTAAATTGGGTGATATACATTAACATCGCATAACATGACAGAATTGAATGCGTTTGAGATAGGGACTATATTGTTTTGATTAACTGCAATTATTCGATTAATGATTTACCAGTGTAATATGAGTGAAATTACTATACAATGAGACTGGTTATCTCCACCTTTGAACGCAAACACTATTTTTATGTTTGAAATATTTAATCTAATGTAGACAGCTTCCAATGGATTCTGTGTCATTGCGAATTGCAAGTGATAGTAAAGGTCGGGGTCGATATCTTTGTACGAAAAGATCGATAAGCATGTATGCAAGTCATTCCGTCAGATAACACTTAATGTATTCATTGGGTACGTTTATTACTTGATTCGTGGTAATATCATCATTTATTCAACTTGAAACAGGATGAAACTTCAACGGGTATGAAACAGGAAGGCTGACGCAGGTTAAAATACTGCATAAATTATCCACACACTCCAATCAGTTTATAAACTAAGCTAAATCACATTTTCATATCCGTGAATAATACATGGAAATTCAGATTTGAATTAAAATGGCCTACTCTTAATTTTGAAATTATGGGAATAGAATATAGGCAGAATTTTTCAAATCAATCCCATGTTAACAAATATATTATGTTTTTACAGTCACGTGCTCGATCGCTTTGCATTTTGTTATTGAGTCTAGTGATAGAGAAGCTTAACAAACATACGAATCGCAAACCACATCCGGATTTCAAAAGAAACGGGGTTATTTTTTTACCAGCGATGGCACTTACCACAGACACATACTGCAACCACGAATGACAAGGGAGGAGTGAGCTTGGAAAACCGCAGGAAATTGTATACACTATATATATAGCGGTCAGAAACAGGTGGATGAGATTTGACCGCAGGGGTTTGTGCGAGTAGTTGAAGGGGTATGTCATTGGACGTGAGGGTGGGGACAGAGAAGGGGTAGAGTTTTAAATAAAGGATGTAGGTCTTTGAGGAGCTTAAGAATGCAGCTAGAGAGGTACCTAATTAAATGTGGAGACTCTTTACCGTATATACCCCGACTTGGCTTAAAGCTGCCTATTGTAGTTCTGACATGGCATACCCCTGTGCGTCGTGAGAACCACCCTCGTTATCCGGCCCCTGCAGGGTGTTGCTCGAGAACTGCCGTAATATTATACGCTGTTTTCATTATTTCCTTTAAAGATTGAATTTTCGAGACAGAAGTATGGCATGGCTCGTTTCGCATTTATCAACATTTTCTGTGACTCCATTTTAAAATAGAAAAAATGTAAGCGAGAAACTGTAGAAATAATAGAGACACTATATATACACTATATACCTTTGGACACACATTTCATTTGTATATCCGTTGGTTCGTGAATGCGCTACGGATTTCAAACTGGCTTCTAGCTTATGAATATTGGCACACGCATGTATGTACACACTTTGTATGTATTTGTGTCAGACCTACTGAATATGCATATTTTGAAGTACAGTTTAAAAGTACCACTCTTGGTGGGAAGTTTCAACTTTCACGAGGGTTGTTGATTTAATTGATATCAAAAGACTAGAGTGTGTGCGCGTGTGCGTGTGCGTGTGCGTGTGCGTGTGCGTGTGCGTGTGCGTGTGCGTGTTCTGTTTCCTCACCCAAATCATTTCCCTACTGTTTCAGTTTGTATAGTTAAACGAACAGCTAATGAGCACCAGCGACATAGACTGGTGATGTCAGGGTAACCGATTGCGCCACAATGAGCATCTAATAATTACTGCGTAACTTTCAATGAAGCGATATCTCCTGTGAGGTGTTAAAGATATCGCTCAATCTCACCAGTTAGTGCCTCCATTGATGCTACGTTTATACGGTAACTCAGATGTAATAACAGATTATTTATGTGATAGAGGATTACTCTCCTGCATTTGAGAAATAGGAGGCGAATGTATAGCTTGGTAGACTTCTGTGGGCTACATGCTGACCCAGTATGAACGTTCAGCTTAATTAAATGACAGGGCTTTTACATTTTACTGCGTTCGATTTATGATTATGATCTTTCCAGTCTTGGAGAAGAAGTTCCTGTAAGGTTATATTCTTTATTGTCCAACGTGAGCGAGTTTGGTTATACACCGCTTTTAGCAAAATTCAAGTAGCATCACCGCAGGGGGCAGCAGAAATAGACACATATGTGTGGAATCGAACTCAGATCTCTGGCGTGACCAGCGAACGCTTTAACCACTACGCTACCCTACCACCCTTGTCCGTTGTGGATGGTAGGGTAACTGAGTGGGTAACACGTTCGTTCGTAATGCCGTCACTGGGCAACAATGTGCAAAATGCACTTCCGTAATATTGCTTAAATTTTGATAAAAACGGCGTAGAACCATACTCACTCACCACAGTCCATTGTTTTCCCTTGCCTTCTCAAAACACTTCCCTTATTAGTATGTTAGTCTATATATGTAAGTACCTAAATGTGACCCATCAACTGCTGTCCAAAGTAAGATTCTGTGTGTGTGTGTGTGTGTGTGTGTGTGTGTGTGTGTGTGTGTGTGTGGTGGATCTGCCCATGACCACACGCACGCACGCACACACACACACACACACGCACGCACACACACACACACACACACACACACACACACACACACACACACACACTGAAGATAAAAATGACAAAAGTGCAACCTGATATGGGAAGGAATATAATATTCTGTTTTTTTACCGAAGTCGTCAAAATGAGGAAAAAGCAGGAAATCCCAAATCTGCTTTCAAACCTAGGCTGGTCACTCGTCGTCGCCGCAGTTGGAACGCAGCGTCATAGAAGAATCGTGATTGTTCATGACGTCACTTCACCATGAAAAATTGATATTTTGCCTTAGGGCATCGTATGAAAAATATGAACCTAGACATGTTCATCCTCGTATGTAATAAAATCACTTTTGTTCAGCAACCATTGCTCATGTATATCTCAGCCTGTAACGTCAATGAAGAGGGCCGTCATATTTGGTAACCGGGCAATACAAAATTTCACACTCGTTGTGTACAAGTCGTATGACACACGGTCTTGGGTGATAATCTCTATAAATGGCCTCTGTCTGTTTTATCATTGCTGAAAGCGACGTAAAACTAGACTCACTCACTCACTATCAAACATAGTTGAACTCTCAATTATGCCCGACAGTCTGTCCTGAAATGAAGCGAGAATGTCCTCTGTGAACGTGAGCAGTGTACAACAGTTATTAATATTCATAGATACTAACCGAAAAAGTAACAGTGCATAACATTGCATGAAATAAAAGGTATTTGAAGTTAGAGAAATAACCATAAATAAACATGTAGGAAAGCACTTTGCATCAAAGAGTCCACATATCGCACATGGCACAAGTTTTTTGTGCATAATGAACTTACTCACTTTTTGCATGCTTTTTCACATCTGAAGTTTAACGCCTGATACTGGAAATTGAAGAACAGTTGATTATTGTTTAGCTTCAGAATGTTGTGGAAAAACGTAGATTTCAACCTTAACTACAGGTACGTCATGGTTTACAGAAAATCAGCATCTCCGTGCCTTGGGTATGCTGGATACTGGAACTTGCCAAGAATTAAAGTATCCAAACATTTTGATGTCCATTGAAAGCCGATCTCATCTCTCTAGGGACGTTTTCAGCATAATGGGAAAAGCGTGACTTCACATCATCAAAACAACCACTTTCGACTGACCCATCTAAGGAATCGATTCCAGACTGCCAGTTTCACCGCATGGACCATTCATGACCTACGTCCAGTGAGTTCCAGGACAGTGCGGAACCGACTGTGGGATCACAACATCCGACCCGAATGGCCTGCAATACGGTCTTATTTTTATTTTGCCCCAACGTCAACGACAGGTACGTCTTGCCATGTGCAGATGCCACCCACGGTACAGGAGACAAGATTGGGATGGTGCTTTGTTCTCGAGATTTCATCTGGACAGTTCAGATGGCAGAGCAAGGATGAACAGACGGCGAGGTGAACGGTATGCTGACGCGTTGTTTGTTTAACGTCGACTAGTTGTGGCCAGCGTTGTGGTATGGGGAGCCGTCACATGTCTTGGTCGGACATAATTTGTCTTTGTCAATGGCAGTCTGACAGGTCTGCGATGTATTGATGAGATCATTAGGCATCATGTGCAGCTGTTCATTCAAGGACAGAGACGAAAGATCACGTTTCAGCAAGGTATATGTCCCCGCTATCAAGCACACTTTGGATGGATTGGAGTGACGTTTACGTCAAGTCCAGAATCAGCCAGTGACGGTAGCTGAATTCGGGTAACCGCTGGTTCAGATATGGAACAAAGTTTCCCAATCGTTCTCCAATCGCTTTGAATTTGTGAATTGAAGAGCTACCTTTTGGTAACATGTAGGCGAAAATCGCTATTGAGTTTAATGAAAATATTATACTGAACATACTTGTTGCTAATGTTCTGGTGAGGAGTATGTATTTTTGCGTTAAAAATGGCATAAGAGTTACCTTATTCCACCGACCTAATATGTTATTACCCTTGTGTACATGAAATATATAATTAACATCTGCACTGGTATTTGGGTCAAGTGTCTATACACTCTATAGTGTCTATGTACTATACAGACACCACTGCATTATATATAACATATAATTAAATTTCCGTCGGTAACGTCTGAACATGTCTGTGGATATCGCATGTAACCCATATTTAATGACTATGCGCACGTCATGCATATGACTCTGCTCGAACACCATCTCGGGATTCTGATGAAGATCTGGTTCCGAGAAAGATGAATATGGTGAGTAAGTATGGTTTTACGCCGCTTTTGGGTAAGCGAACCAGGGTATTCGGCGTGACGAGCAACACTTTAACCACTAGGCTATCCTGCGACCCCAGATGGATCTGATGGTCAGACTCGACGACTGGCTGCTCGTCATCATTCCTCGTCTGTGCTCATAAGATCTGTCACCGGATTGCCTAGTCATCATCTAGTGATACAAATGGATAATAGCTGGCGCGTTAATACAAGGACTCTTTTATCAGTACGTCAGTAAATTGCTCATAAAGGTTAGGAATCAGCTCATCGGACCAAAAGCATCGACAAGGGATGAAGTGCAAATAATCTTTGTGAATTTAAACGAAAACACAAATTCTCCATGTTTCTGTATTCAGCGCTGCGTTACAGTCGCATTGGCTTGTCTCTGATCTGTACATGCACGCGCGTGTGTGTGTGCGTGCGTGCGTGCGTGCGTGCGTGTCATATATTTTAAAGTTTTTACATGAAATCTACTTCTGGGGATAGCAAAGGCTGGGTATTCTGTTGCACTCATGGTTTATAATCACTCTTTCGCAGACATGGACTTCACACAACACCAGACAGCCTGTATTAGAAATGACTAACGATTTAGACCCTTCAACATTGATTTTATCTTACCGCAGGTGGCCATCCTGTTATTACGCCGACGTAAGACGACATGCACTGTATTTGTACAGGTGCACCGTGCACTGTGACTGTGAAGAGCATCTGCGTCTACGTACATTTGTTCGATTGGTAGACAAGAGGTTACAGCGTTTGGTCGCCACGCCGATGATTCGGGTTTCGATTCTTCAGGGGATGTACCAGGGATAATCTGTATATAGTCTCCCTGGTTCTACCCATATGAAGCTCATTTGATGGTGTGCCCCGCCGTGATACTGCTGAAATATTGCTAGAAGTGGCATAAAACTAAACGCAATCACTCCAACAAAATCACTCTCATGAGTGAGTGAAATTTGGAGATAGGTACACTGGAAGTACTTGATTTCACTTTCGAAACGAGGCTAAGGTAGCAATCGGGTACCTGCATTTTAATTGGTTTTAATGGAGTTACTAGACTATTCTGATAATCCAAGCCGAAGGCACCCGGTAGTTAGCCATACTCGTCCACAGTTCATGTTTATGAGATTCTCATTTCAGACAATGTGTATTTCTGGCAGTCACCAAAATCTGATTTGCATGTTAAACGAATAATGTTCTGTTTTTAATTATTATCTTATTCAATGTTATTTTGTATTTCAGGGTGTTAAAAGGAATGATACAACTATTTACTAGGTCAGCAAATAAACCGAATCACACCCGTAGCCGTCTTGTTTCCTTCATCAAAGATGTGCACTAATTCTGCTACATATATGTTCCTATAGAGAAATGATAGTTCTGTGGGACAGACTCATTCACTATAACATTCATGGAAACAGTTTCAGAGTTGTGTCTTCCAGCCTAATGTGATGTATACCGCAGACTGGGTGTCGCAGGCCGGGTTTGTCCTCGTGGTTCGGTAATACCCGTCAGAGACTGTATGATAAGCCCACCACCTTTCTCATTTTAAGTTTACATAATTTATATAATAGCTGACGCGAACGCTTCTCACTGCCGTGGAATGTTTATGTATATATATATTATATTTGTATGTTGATGACATCGTGAAATGTGCAGATCCTCTGGGAAGACTACATCAACTTTTGTGAAAGTAGGGTTTAAGCTTATGAAATATTTAGGCTGTAATTTTACCCGGGACTGTTCTTGACGAAATGTCTGCGGGAGTGAGTGAATATAGTTTTACTCCACTCTCAGCAATATTTGAGCTATATGGCGGCGGTCTGTAAATAATCGAGTCTGGAACAGACAATCCGGTGATCAATAGCATGAGCATCAACCTGCACAACTGGGAACCGATGATGTGTCAACCAAGTCTGCGAGCATGACCACCCGACTCCGTTAGTCGCCTCTTACGAAAAGCATGAGTTACACGGAAGATCAATATTGTAGCCTGCAGGATAAGGCAATACAGTTTCTGTTCTCTATACTTACTAGGCTGACCGCGTGTCGCTGTGTTTCTCATCACCCGTCTTGTCTGAATTTTCATTCCAACGTGAATGAAAACAACATATCTGGTTTTTTCCGCTGTGTAAATTTCGGCGCTGGGGTGTTAAAAGAATATTCAAACCCTCGCAATATCCTTAGCAAAACAAACAAAAAGAAGAAAAAAATGTATGCCATTATTGGTATCTGCTATAGGCCCATGGCCTCTTTAATACTCGAATATTAGAGATTCAGACAAACGATACATAGATAATTAACATGAGATGTATGTAGTTTGGTCAGTGAGTGAGTGAGTGAATGTGGTCTTTATGCAAAATTCCAGCAATATCACGGCGGGGGACACCAGAAATGGGCTTCACACACTGTATCCATTTGGGGAATCAACCAGGTCTTCAGTGTGACTAGCGGACACTTTAACCACTGGGCTACCCCACCATCCCATTTGGTGGAACTCTCAACCGTTCTCGTATTCAGCTTTCCGCGTATATACACTCTGATACTCTCATAAAAATATAATCATTATTAGACAAGTAAAATTAGTATTTCTTTTAACAGAATGCGAAGCTTGTATTGAGATAAGAAATAAAGGTGCAAACAACAATAACTATGTAATGTTTCTTCAAATGCAGTATTTTTGTACGATTTATTATTTATGTATGCTCAGTGAGCATAAGCACGGTGCAGATATGACCTACAAACGACTAGCACTTCTAAATGTTCACATCCGTCTTCCTCGTATTTCTGCAAATGTCTACCAACGACAACGGTGCTGCGATAGACGACAAACGTAACACGTTGCTCAGGAAGGTATAGCTAGAACGAAGGCAAAGAGCCCGCGGAAGCAGTAGCAATATCTAGCTGTCGTCAGGGAACAGTTACAGACGTGTCACTCGATAACGATACTGCATTTCTTCTCTCTGTACGTCAGTATGCATGTGCCGCCTTGCAAATATAGCTTTACATGTTCCATTTGAGAATTAATTTCAGAATACGATTTTTAACACGATGTTTTGCAGAGGCATTAAGAAGCTAGGCCTTTATTCTCGAAACGTTCGTAGCCCTAAGAATTCTTAACTTTGGTCGTAGCCAATGTGTTAATAATGGGCTTAAGAAGTTCGTAGAGCTACGAACGTTTCGAGAATAGCTAGTCTGGTATTCAATGTAAGACAAATATTATCGATGACAAAACAATTCACCTTACGAAGAGGCAAAGAGTAGCCCAGAAACGTTGTGACATACAATAAAGAAATTGTCATCCATGATATTTGCCCTCTAATTGATTTCTAAAATGGTTATTTTGTGAACTAATTATATCCTTTGTGTTTAAATCTTTCCAGGCGCGTCTTTCAGTAACATATTTGGACAGTGTCAATAGTACCGTGGCCTGTTCGTTAAGTATATATATTTGTTTATTTTTTATCGTTGTTTGTTTATTAGCCTGAGAAACGGCGCAAATGTATCCACAAGTCACCAAGTCACCATTTTACTGAAGAGTTACACAAAGGAATATTGCCCATATATGCAGCCCAACACTCCCTGTATGTTACATGTCTGATCTAAGATTCAAAAGAAATGTCTTTTCCGACCATAGAAAATGAAAGATGGATGTGCAGCAATGTCAGCTAATATTCAGATACTAGTAATCCAAATGTAATACACGACTCTGCATGACAGGTCACGTGATTATCTCACTTCGATCTTCGTATTGATCTACCACAAGCGTTAGTTCCTCGTTCACAATTAGTAACCTCACATTCCTTAGAATTGCAAAACACGTGTTTTTGAAATATTAATATTAGTGCACATTCGAGAAATTCCGTAAGGATGTATTAAAATTACAGTGTGCATGTCGACTAACCCGCCTCCTGATACAAATGTAAACTAGAAATATGTATATATTGTGGGTATCGAACCCACAGAAGCTATACGGTATATCTATGGTATTTACACATGAATTATAACATGCCTGTTTGATTTGTTTACAAAAAACTCTGAAAGAAGATTAATCTGTACCAGAGTATTTTGTGCTGGAAAAAGAAATTTCAAACCTCTTAGCTACATGCATGAGCTATGTTGATGCTATAGTCGATGACTGTTGTTATCACTTGTATAAAAACTATTCAGCTGTAGGCGAGATATTCTATTTTAACATAGTTGCCCGTCGCTAGAAGCATGCACATGTCAAAATAACGCCCACTTCAATTTTAAACCTGCTGGGAAATTTGTCGAAATTACTAATACCCTTGTTTTAGAGTGAACAGAATCATTAGTCATTGTCCCAGGTGATTAGTGTAGATTTGTGTTTGACAAGCGAGATAAACACTATTACGTTAAACGCAATAACATGGCAGAATGAACGTTCTGTATCTAGTGAACTTGCGAATGTTTTAAGCTGTACTATCTATACTCTTAAAAAAAAGTAGGGGAATCTTAACTTTGAAGTCTGGTAGAAAGAAAACCCATTGAGGAACGTTACAATGACATTCGTCTTGTTTATGCACCATTATTTCACGTTATCCCCACACGCAAACACAATGCATGGGAAGCACGTACACAACGTGGGAGCCTCCTGCACGTGCATATGGTGTCATTATGAATCTTGACGTTTTACAGGCAGGTCAATAAATCACTGTAGACCATTTTTTCCACAATATTCTTGCATCTGTGCATGATCAGGGTTTTCAGGGTGAAATCACTCACTACTGACTGAAAATGATAGACCTGAAATTTTCATGTCATACTCCAGTCACAAGAGGGATAACTGAACAAAAACAGCGTTGCTTTGAATGAAATCCATGTGGTGATGCATTCTCAAACATCCATTATTATTGTACCAACATTGATTCAATTCCACATATCCCCCATTTTCGACAATCGTACATTGAAAGTACAGTTCCCCTACTTTCTGTGAAGAGTAGGACGATATAGTACATTATTACCTACGAGGGCGAACATATCGGGGTTCATTTTTTTCAAACGATGCCCTAGGGCAAAATATCACTTTGTGTTGGTTACGTGACGTCATAACAACGCTATGGCGTCTCGTTTCTTCTGTGACGTGTTTTACATGCGGCAACGGCGGGTGGCCAGCCTGTGTTTGAAAGTAGATTTGGGTTTATTTACCACAATTTGACGACATCGGTAATAAACAGAAAATTATATTCGTGCCCATAACATACAATGTTTACGACACTCGTGCCTAAGTATCGGTATATCCCTCGCTCTCCCCCGGGAAATAGTAACATTTAGACACTCGTGTCGTCAATATAATACGACATAGGCACTCATATAATATCCTTTATGCCTTTGCAGCACAGACGGGGGTTATACAGTACTTATGAGCAATATGAAGATGAAGATGAAAACACAAGAAGATCTGGGTTAGCCCTGGTCCTCAACAACCCATGTCTGCCGTAAGAGGCGACTGACAGAATCGGGTTGCCATCCTCACGGACATGGTTGACACAAGCCATCGTATCTCAGTTCCTTAGATTGATGCTTATGCTGTTGATCACTGGATTGTCTGGTCCAGTCTCGATTATTTACAAACCGCAGCCTCATGTCTGCAATATCGCTTTTGCCTATAGAGGAGTTAGATTTGAGGACACGTTCGCGACAAGCGAACCTGCATTGGCCAGCTTCGACCACCTGGTCAAAAAGGACCCTCTTTGAGTTTGTGTGCTAACCAGAGGGAAACTTTCTGAACCAATTCGGGTTCAGTTTAACCCTGTCGATCTGGAAATTTCTGTATAAACCGAAAAGCTCATTTCTGGTTACGGAAAGGATAGTTGTGACAAGTGTATATACATGAAGACAGATATAGAAAACACACATTCAGTTGAAAATGGTGCTTTTGGCAATATTCAAGGATGTCATCTTGCGGAAATATTAGGTAATGGTAACCATGTCAACAGAAACCCCAAAGCGTATATACTGCAGGTCAAATAATTGTGTTACATGCGGTTGTTTTTTTTGTGTGGGGAGATCTGTGTCAGTGACCTGAATATTTTGAAAGTCCCACCGATCCTTAAATAGTAGCCGTTGTCTGATTGGTTAAATCTATTTAACGGTCTCTCGTTTGATTGGACGGTCACTGGTCGCTCAAAGGTTCCCTGACGCGACCTTCTTCTAGGTTTTGTTAGACTCAGTGGTGGCGCGTAACGAAATACACTGAGACTAAGTTTACTTAGACTGTCAGGTATACATTCTTATCTCCCGTAACTAGTACACAATGGAAGTCAGATATATATTCTTACATCCCGTAACCAGTACACAATGGAAGTCAGATATATATTCTTACATCCCGTAACCAGCACACAATAGAAGTCAGGTATATATTCTTACATCCCGTAACCAGTACACAATGGAAGTCAAATATATATTCTTACATCCCGTAACCAGTACACAATAGAAGTCAGGTATATATTCTTACATCCCGTAACCAGTACACAATGGAAGTCAGATATATATTCTTACATCCCGTAACCAGTACACAATGGAAGTCAGATATATATTCTTACATCCCGTAACCAGTACACAATAGAAGTCAGGTATATATTCTTACATCCCGTAACCAGTACACAATAGAAGTCAGGTATATATTTTTACATCCCGTAACCAGTACACAATGGAAGTCAAATACATATTCTTACATCCCGTAACCAGTACACAATAGAAGTCAGGTATATATTCTTACATCCCGTAACCAGTACACAATGGAAGTCAAATACATATTCTTACATCCCGTAACTAGTACACAATGGAAGTCAGATATATATTCTTACATCCCGTAACCAGTACACAATGGAAGTCAGATATATATTCTTATCTCCCGTAACCAGTACACAATAGAAGTCAGATATATATTCTTACATCCCGTAACCAGTACACAATAGAAGTCAGATATATATATTCTTACATCCCGTAACTAGTACACAATGGAAGTCAGATATATATTCTTACATCCCGTAACCAGTACACAATGGAAGTCAGATATATATTCTTACATCCCGTAACCAGTACACAATAGAAGTCAGGTATACATTGTTATCTCCCGTAACCAGTACACAACGGAAGTCAGATATATATTCTTATCTCCCGTAACCAGTACACAATAACCCCAAAACCTACGAGTATTGAAAGCCCTTTAATCAATACTAATCCCAGGGAACATATCCGGATTAATTATTCATTGTTATGCGTGTCAGTATTCTTTGTGTCGAAGTAAAGACGTTTAGGATAGTCATTACAAAGTTTCGGGCCTCGTCCATCACACGTCTATCGTGACATGGCTGTATGACTACATACTCGCTGTACTCCCTGCATCTGTTGATCAGAGAGGGGGTGTTTGGCGCAAGGGTAACATCCCACAGACATCGATTTCGCCCCCTCATCCTGACCTGTCTGTGTGAGGAGGACGGGTCATTACACCTGGACAAGAAAACATGGTGCCCAGACAAGTGAAGTAACTTGTGTAAATTTAAAAATATTCGCCCTGAACAAGGACCCTGGTCTTTCATATAAAGAGATGCAACTGCCGTAGATCGTCATACTGGTAGATCGTCATAGCCGTTGTTCGTTGCAGTCGTAGTTCGTTATAGCCGTAGATCGTCATAGTCGTTGTTCGCTATAGTCGTAGATCGTAATAGCCGTTGTTCGCTATAACCGTAGATCGTCATAGTCGTTGTTCGCTATAGTCGTAGATCGCAATAGTCGTTGTTCGCTATAGTCGTAGATCGTAATAGCCGTCGTTCGCTATAGTCGTATATCGTAATAGCCGTTGTTCGCTATCGTCGTAGATCGTAATAGCCGTTGTTCGCTATAGCCGCATCTCTTTCTACGTTACGCATTAAAATATAGCAATTACGAGACCAAAAACAACAAAAAATTCGTTTTATTCATTGGTTCGTTATAAGCGTGATATACATAACCCTTGTAACGAATTAATAGATATAACGAACTTTGTTATACACATATACGACTTTGTAGAGTTAAGACACACATTATATAAATATCAGTGACCTATACTTAACCCCAGACTAACACTACTACTGTCTACACTTGGGTTTACTGCGGTGACTGCGAAATGAAACGCGAAGCCCCCTTTGGTCCAACAGTGCTCGAATGAGTTTGAAAATGCAGCTGAAAATCACCCGAACGCAACCCTCTTTATCGCCCAACAGGCGTCTGTGCATCATGAACAAATTTACAGAATTTGCCCTGTCCGACATCAGAGTTTTGTAACAGTAGAACACAACACTGAAACAAGACAGTTGTTCTTCTCTAGTCCTTACACCATGCCACTCCCTTTAAGAACAACATTTGCTGGACAAAGAACTTGTTTTATCTCCGGATATAACCGTTGAGATCGTGATAAGACACGCAGGTGACACGACACTGTTGTGTTAAGTGGGTTATAAGCAGATCGAGATGGGATTGAACACCGACACACCGCGGTATAGATTGAAAACTCCGGGCTTGGTGTATGCTAGCCTGGTTCCGAGGTCTGCTGCGCTAACACCTCTAAGTGTTAACGCAGTAGACCCCTGAAACCAGGCTTGATGTATGCAGAGGCACTTAACTGACTGACCACGAAGATGGAACCTGCAGTCTAGATTGAACAGAGCATCACGTGTTCTGCCTTGTCTTTATATCAAACTATAGAAGTATTGATATGACATGATGACAATAGTGAGTAAGCTGGGTTTTATGCCGCTTAGTGTACTATGCCAGCGACACCAGAGTAGGACACCAAGAATGGATTTGTGCCTTTGTGAGCAATCGAACCGGGCCTTTGTCGCTGCGAGACGACGCTTTGCCCACTAGGCTAGCCAACTGTCTCGATTT
This sequence comes from Haliotis asinina, assembly GCF_037392515.1. Classification (NCBI taxonomy): domain Eukaryota; kingdom Metazoa; phylum Mollusca; class Gastropoda; order Lepetellida; family Haliotidae; genus Haliotis; species Haliotis asinina. Next base: position 41,426,433 of record NC_090282.1, read on the forward strand.
TACAAAAAAATAAAAGTTTTATACGGATCCCAGTTCCCAAGAACACGTAGGTTTAATGCGCATATGTGTGTGTGTTCGTGTTCGTGTGCATGTGCGTGTGAGCGCATGTGTGTACGTACGTATGTTTAAATAGTAGTATTTGCAAATATGTTCAAGCCTCTTTCGGCCTCGTAAAAACGAACATTGGCAGTTTGTCTTTTCATTTTTATTTCTAAAGGAATAACGTCACACTTTCTAATCGGTTTTTCAACACGTAATGCATAATGCGCTACTCAGTAAACGTGAAGGGTGGTGGGGTAGCCTAGTGGTTAAAGCGTTCGCTCGTCACACCGAAGACCCGGGTTCAATTCCCCACATAAGTACAATGTATGAAGCCCGTTTCTGGTTTCCCCGCCATGATATTGCTGGATAATGTTAAAAGTGGCATAAAACCACACTCGCTCGCTCATTTAACATGCAGGGGACCGTACAGGGTCATCCGTGTCAACACCTCAGTCTCGTTAAACTCCAATCATTTACTCTGATACAATACCTCTCTACGTGAAGACGTCTCCATTATTCACACACTCGCGAACAGCGGATCCTTACACTGCTGACTGACCCAAGTCCTCACGAGGTGGCGTCTTAAACCAATGACAATCTGTGTCTATTCCTTTGTGCAGCTGCCATGCATCTCTGCTACAGATGGTGTTCAGAAGGAAGACCGTCCTCAATTTTAACTATGCAGGTGTCCACTCGAGCAGACGACAGAAGATCTATACATATTCATCCCGCCGCGTGTTTATTGATCAAAAGAAGACGGCCCGAATAAAACACATATGCATATATATAGCCGTGACTTGTGTTTGAGTTGTGTTTGAAACAGAACATGTTTTCAGTTAAGACTGAAAACAAAGACATACACAAATTTCTCATTATTACAGGAATAGAAAAGACTGTGGGGATGCAGAGTTTTGTCAGAACGTCCATCACAAACAAACGCTTAATTTCTGTAAATAATCGTTTTAACTGAAACAAGCAACTATGCATTTTTAAATGTAAAGGATCCCCAATGTATCTATGTTTGAGAACCTGTGAAAACCTAGATGAAGCATTACAGTAATGGCTGAGCGGTAGGAAAAATAGAGCAGATCAGGGAGCACCTATAACGAGCAGCAAAAGGACTGGGGGACTCTAAATTCGGTCTATCATTGCCCATCCTCATTGATGATAATAATAGGAAGAAGAAATGACGACGACGATGAAGATGTTCATAGCTGCGTGAAGACATTTTGGTTTTGTTGAGTCTCCAATGAAAGCTGTCCAGAAATTACTGATTCAGACGAAAATACTTATGTTTCATTTCTTCCCCTTCAGGAACATCACCTAACGAACTGGCACATCTGCATGCATGCCGTTCTAATTAAGAAAGTCTACGGAATGTGTACTGGTGCAGCCAGTAAGTGAATGAGGCATCGAATACCCCACCTCGAATCCCAGTTAGGCCTCTAAAAGGCATCTCATATGAAGTCTACTATAGATCTGTGTCCTGGAGGGTCAAGCGTCCAGTGAACGAGTTTGGTCAAAATCACTCTCGGTTCCTTGGGAAAACGGTCTAGATCATTACTCGAGTCCATCATCGTAATTGTGTCTAACTATCTTTGCCCTTTCGGGATACCTGCGGATGTCGTATTTTATCGCCTGTTTACATCAAAGAGAGATTATCTCAAGCAGTCTCGCTCCAACGTCGATATGTCTGCTAGCGAATGATCCTCTACACGATGTGACATTTTTGCAAACTGATTATATTCAAGACTCCCTCCCGAGCTATACATGGTTCTAAGGCAACATTCTATGCATGTTTGACCACACTTCCGGATAGACTGCCACAGGGAAAGGTGTCAATGTTGGCATATTGTTTAACGCCGTTCTCGACAACATTTCTATTGTATTACAACGCACACACGCACACAAGCACACATACACAAACCAAAACAAAAATCATTCCGACCGATTAAACATAAAATGGTATATTTTAAAGGTCTGTCCTGTTGCTGTGCTATCACGGGGTATGCTGTCCGTGTCAAATCGGAAGCTGGTAAACAGCAACTTACGTTTACACGTTGAACAGAAAAATATGAAAAGTTTGATTTTTGCTGGTTTCCTTGAGCGCTTTCTATTAATATTTTAAGCTAAATCGAATATGTATCATGTAGAGCAGACTACCCGGACGAATACCGTTGTAGTATTTATACACTTCAGTATAAATTCCAATAGTCTATTATCTTTACTTTACCTCTGATGGCATCAGGGCGACGAATAGATATCGTTCGTCTTACAGTGTGAAACAAAATTAATATATAATTCATAATTAATAATTCATACTAGCTTACTTTGTGGCGGCTTTGAGGTTATAGTTTTAGCCTTTCAGGTGTAGTATTAAGTTATATTTAGATATGTACGTCCTCAGACACAATACATGAAATCACGTTCACTTTTGATATAGCTGCTTATAGCTTAGGTACTGGTGTTAGCTGGCACACGTGATTGATTAATTGCCTTGACGTTCATAGTTCTAAAAGAATAATGTCCATTTGGACACATGAAATAACTTAGTGTAAGTGGCATTTGAAATGCAGTCACGTCTTTGAATAAGGCCCGAGGAAGAGACGTGATAAACCCATGCATGCATCAGTACTAAAGAACTAGGGCTTGACTCTAAAACATGAAGACATGCCCCTTTCCATTATTACTGTCTTCTACACCTCCACAACAACCTGTACTTGTCCATCAAATTCATATCTTAGAGATGACCCTAATGTCATCTCGGAACGCTTCTTTCTTCATATTAACGTAAACTATTTGAGACAATAGGAATAATTATTTTGTAGATTCCCTCCCCACCCACCCCCCACCACCCCACCCCCCCATCCCGCCAACTCCAGGGATTTGCTTGAATGTTTATGAATTCATAATTTTAAATAATCACTTCTCGTGATTTCCAAACACTTGATTTTTCATCTTTGTTTACCCCTCTATCAACCTCGAGAGGAAACATCCCATTTCTTGAACAATGGCGTATTTGTTCCATACCTGTAGTGTCTTCATGCACATGAACCGAGATTTCATATCAGATTGGTTAAAATTGAAGAATATAATTTGGCCAAGACGTGTAACCTTAACTTGAGGGTATTTTGTTGATCGGATTTCAAAAGAGATAAAAAGCCACTGATCTAGCTTCCAGGACTCGAGGCTCTCTTAGTGCTAAGATAGTCGTAAGTACCATACATTAACATTAACCCACGCCTGTCTTAGCGCTGAAAGAGTTTCGAAAATCTAGGCCCTGGAGTAGAAACACAGTCTGTAAAAGAAACCAGTGAACTTGGCTCCTCTGTTTCACAAAGAAATACCAGTGACAGATGTGTCTTCATGTCAGTTTGACAAGACGAATGTCTTTGACTTTCAAGGCATTCTTTTAACATTCAACTGTTCCCGAGTGTCGAGTAATACTTCAACAGACCCGTCGTGCAGCTCTCATCTCAGTGAGGTAAGGTGTAAACGATGTTTCAATACTTGATGCATTAGAATGATATCGGATCCCATTCCTTAATGATTTGCCTTACTTACAGTCTAAGTAAACTCAGTCTCAGTGTATTTCGTTACACTCCACCACTGAGTCTAACAAACCCAAGCAGAAGGTCGCGTCAGGTAACCTTTGAGCGACCAATGGCCGTCCAATCAAACGCAAGACCGTTAAATAGATTTAACCAATCAGACAACGGCTACTAGTTAGGGATCGGAGGGTTTTTCAAAATATTCCGGTCACTGGCACAGATCTCCCCAAAACAAAAATCCGCATATAACACAGTTAATTGACCTGCAGTATATACACTTTGGGGTTTCTGTTGACATGGTTACCATTACCTAATATTTCCGCAAGATGATTTCCTTGAATATTGCCAAAAACACTATTTTAAGCGACTGTTTACTCACCGTTGTCATGGTTGTACGTACGCCGTGTGCATCACCCGGAAGCGAGCGTACGCTAAATAACATTCGGAATCGTTCGGGTACGAACCTTTTCGAGAAAAAAGTTCAAAAGGTATGTGCGAATGTGCACTTTCGCGATTTGCAATTGGTAAGCTGTGTTCTGATTAGTCAGTCTCAAAGGCTACCTAACGTGACCTCTCACAAGGTTTTGTTAGACACGGTAGTGGAGTGTAAAGTACGAAAAGTACTGAGGATAAGTTTACTTCGTCTGGTTTTAATTAACGCGGTTTATTACAATATTTGTCGGTGCGTGTGTTTGTGTCGGGCCCCACCGGTTGGGCCGGATGCGCTGAACTTATCGCAAAATTCAAATGTCACCACTATCTAAAATCAATTTACGAACCATCTCTAAGTCAGAATGGGTGAGTTTGGTTTTACGTCGCGTTTAGCAATATTCCAGCAATATCATGGCGAGGGACACCAAAAATGGATCTCACATATTGTACCTATATATAATGGAACCTGGGTCTTTAGCGTGATGAGCGAACGCTTTAACCACTAGACTACCCCGGCCACCGCCACATAAATGCGTCATGGACATGGACTAGAGTCTTAATACTGGATTAGTAGTACTTGACACAAGATGACGACGTGTGGGTAACTGTTTGTTTAACTACCTGACAGAAGTTGACCTGTATCATGAATTGTACTGCTATGTTACGTGAATGATTAGCTACTTGTTTTGTTTTTTTTGTTTGTTTTGGGGTTGTTTTTTTAGGGTTTTTGGGGGGTTGGGGGTGTCTATGACATTTCCTCTTTGTGAATAATACAGTAATAAATACACATGTTCGTTGTTGGTATTTGTTTTCAATAACTCGTTTGGACTTGGTACTTATAATACTTACAAATGCCGTCACTATATGGCTGGAATAACGCCGATGTGACGTAAAGCCTAACCACTATGAGAGAATACGCGGAACAACAACTCATACTACATAGAGAATGTCTTCATTATCCCTTCTGTGGAATCTGTATGAATCAATGCAACGTTCTTATACCCAACTGCCCACATTGTATTTGTCCGACAATCTATACAGTCTGTTCCATCAACTCACTATTTATTTCGTTAAATAAGTAAGGATAAAAACATCACACCAAGTTTATACATTGTGCAAATCTAAATAAAACCCATTAAAGCTGAATTTGACTCAAGAGAAGTCCGGTATGAATTAATAATCACGTTTGCACGCAGAAAAGCGCCGTCTTTAAAGACTTGCTGCTGTCGTCCAGATGACATCAATACATCTCAGATACCTCTTTGATTAAATAGGAAAAAACACCATCAGAGATCAAGTATATTTTTATATTTATAGGACGTATTTTTGTCCTCTCTTCCATCATTTATTTAAAAATTCATGTAACTGCTGAACAGTTCACACGTCTATCAACGATGTCAGTACCCTACATCCAACATGCGTGCCAACATCTTGACCGGCACACAATCGTTCGTCCTTCGCTGGTTCTAGTTTCTTTCGTAAACAACACTGCATGGAGTATATGCTATCAAGTCTTAGCCTGTCCAGTGCAGCTGTTACCTAGCAACAATGGTGTAGAGCGCAAGCTGCAGGTCCCTACCCTCCGGTCGGCCATTCGCTATATCACGAAGGTTATGCCAGGTTACGGAGGGAGGGAGAGCGAGGGGGCGAAACTATTTTCGGTTGACCTACATATCGCATGGGCAAGCGCCGCGGGCCATTCAGCGTTTGTGGGCTATCTGCGCCAGAACACAAAGACGGTGTTGTGCATAGCGCGAGCGTGAGTCAGGTGCACGCTGGTCAGAAGGAAGGGGTTGTAGGGAGGGGCGTGAGGAGGGATTTTTTTAAATGTGGGTTTTATTCACTGGGATGTAGCTGACCTGTCATAAGATACTTTCACATCCAGAACTAAATTTGTACGGACGAACGCTTTTCGGTATTCGCATATTTAACTGAAACTGACCCGCCTGAAATGAGGTTTGGTTAGGCCATTGTAAACGAAAGGGGTGGAAGGTTGGTTGACCTATATCGTCTTATTGTTATACACACATCGGTGCAGTGTATTTGCTGGGGAATGTTAAGATACAGAAAATAACGATATTCTTTAGAGTGAGCATTTAATTTGTAATGTTATCAACAAATCTGAGTCACGAAGAGGTCAGAAAAATGAAATGAATTGTTTTCAATAAATCTCGCCAGTGATTGAAAACTAAGTTGAACAAACTATCCCCGCGGTTTCTTCACAAAGTTACCATTCTTCATGTCCTATAACTTCAACCTATATCTCCTTCTCTCTTTTATTCCAATGTTCGAACCTCAGTCTATTTTTTTCTGTTAACTGGACCATAGCCAAAATATACATTTACAAAGAATATTTCTGTTTAGCGTGATGAGATATAGTAATACATGTTATGCACTCATCACCGTTCATTGTTTATGTCCAACATCATGCTCTAATTAGATTCAGTTAATAACGTAGTAAACACGAAAGCTATCTTAAAACGAGTATTCTAGGTCACAGATGGCTAACTGCATTTTACAAAGCAACGTGTATATTTGACCTACGCACGAAGCAGCGGGCGAACACACCCATGTTTTCCACATGCTGTGTCTGTGTGTTAATCAATATGACAGATAACGAATCACTGCCCTAAATACAACGTTAGTTTAGCATTCGATCACGTGTCTAAAGACTACGATCTGCATCCATGATTTAGAACTCTCGTGGTTACGATTGACCTAACGTTTCTTTCTAAAAACTGGTGCTGTGACACCAGATTGGCGAAAGGTCACCTCAAGCCTGCATGTAGACCACGTGTGTCACAGTCAAGATAAACTAATGATAAGATTAACTGATGGCTGCACTAGCGGGTAGTTACTCCGAAGACATTAATACCGTTCATTATGAAAGCACATTGAAATTCGTATATTTCTGACAGTGCTAACCTGTGGCTTCAGAACACTTCTATCTATAATTGTTATATATGTGCCAGGACGATACCACATCGAACTTAAATGACACGCATTTATAATTAATTACCACTGTGTCGATGTTCGATGACCTTGTCGATGTTCGGAAAACATACCCCGGAACAATTAATTTCTTTTTATTTCAAAAAGCACGAAGCAGGTGTTTTGTATGAATGGAAGGGATTTTATCATTTAAGTGGGTGTAATGTCTTCAGATGGTAATGATGAATCTAAAGATTAATAGATTCACCATACGTCAGTTAGGACTCATGGCTGAACACTACGTAGACTAAACTCAAACATCTCCATCACGGCACACTTGTAAGTAATGCCTCGGAATACGAATTCAGGAGAACGGATGATTGTACGTGCGTTTCGTTAAGTATTTAACGCGTACGCATTGCGTATTTACATTCGACTCGTGTTTCAGGCAAACTTAGACAAATGCGCCTTCTTATCCCGAATACTACATCACTAGGTCGAGTGATATTTCCTCGCTACCAATAAAAGGCACCCTTATCCCGAATTCTCCTCCTCTAATTCGAGAGACTTCACGCTCTTATCACCAATAACATTCTGTATAGAGAGAGAAACATATCTGCTATGGAAGCTGAAGGGACGACAAGCATAAAATGTTCACTAAGAATGGAATACGCTTGGACCAGTGTTTACATCAAGACAACCGTTAGATCGATACATCGACGTTCGAACCCGGTGTGATGACCGTATGGCTCTAACCATTAGGGTCCTACCGCCCTGACTGTAGAGATAGAAAGAAAATGATTTTAAACATTCTTTTTTTCATCCAGGAAGTCTGGGTAGGGGCTTGATGTATAATGTATAGACAACATTGCCACATCGCCCAGGGCAGTCAGACGGGTGTGTGATGAAATAAGGAAATGGTTAGAGTGACAGTCCCATCCACAGTCACGAAGCAACGCACATTCTCTTTCCTCATCCGCCATTGTAACTTCGTCGTACACCGACTGACCTGTACAAACCTTGCTGTGTTTATTGGGAATATTTTTGTTTTTCTTTGGAGGGATTTTCAGAATTACACATGGTTCCATAATATTTCTTTTTCAGTGGATTAACGAGGATAGTGTATCGTGTAAAAAGACCTGAGCATATGTGGGAAGAAAAGGCAATGAATTGCAAGGGTTGTAAGAGTTATGCCCCCTTAAAGACAATCCGTCATTTCCAAAATCCCAAGCAGTTGTCTGATACAGCAGCGTCTCTCATGCCATTGCTCTCTCACATCCTCATTGATTGCATAATCCCTATGTAATTGTCAGTTTTTGAAACTAAGAAATTTGCTTGAAATATTTTTAATCTTGAAGGGATTTTATCAATGAACAGTCAACATTACTTGTTTCAAGAACTGTTCTAGTTCGAACAAGATAGCCACATTATCCTCGAAATGATGCATTTGATAACTCAAGATATTGTTAAACTGAACACCTACAGCTCTAATTTAGGGTCGTGGACAGTGCTTAAAGAATATTGTATCATGGTCTTGTTTTCGAAAATACCATTTGTTTAAAAGTAATAAAATTATAGAAAATTTACCGATGATGCTGATTGTGAAGCGAACGTAAAATATAATCTTCTTTGTTCGTTTGTATATTTAAGTCCATTTCCAATACATGTGGCAGTCAGATTGTGAAATCAGTCATTTCGTGAAATGACTATGAGGGTCCGCCATTTCGCGTCACTGTGTGTAACACAAATCAGTATACTTCAGTCTTTCATGATTTCACAATCTGCCTGTAAAAAACCTTGGACTCAACTTTAGTGCAGACTCTTTCAGTGTTGCCACAAACCTTAGTGTGCAGTACACAACCCTGTGCACTTAAAAGAACCCACGAATCCGTTGGTATATAACCAGATGGTGGCCACACGTATACGTGCATACACCTAGTTGCGGTACAGCAAAGTGCAGTAAACATGTACAAAATAGCACGCACGCACGCACGCACGCACGCACGCATGCACGCACGCACCCATGACCCGCCTATGATACCCCGACGGACATTTATTGGACGCTCCATATCGACGTCTGCGACCAAATCAACAAGAGCTGCCCCTGAACCTTCAACATCTGGCGGAACGAAGAATTGCGGGAAGAGTAAGTGGCCACAATACGTCTGTTGTGCCATTGTGCTCTTAGGGGCACCACATACGTCATCTGGCGATCGGTGCTTATAACGCAAAACACAACTTTGGTAGCAATGTGCCGGTATACGAGGGACGACCAAGACCCATGTAGAATCAGCAAGAAATCGATTCAAATGCAGTTATTTTTTGTCTCATTTTTCGAAATATTATTTGTCACGCTCAAGCAATTGGATTTTGCTATGTTCCAGTCTCATGATCCCCTTTCGTTTGGCCTACCTCGGTATGCTAAAAAAAACTAAGCAAAATCTGCAATAAATGCAGATTTATTCACAAACTGCAGGAAACAAAATATGCAAAAAATATGTCTTAGGTTGTGAGATTCATAGTAGTTACCTAGAATCACACTTACGTATTAAAGCTGATCGAGATGCTTCTAACCTGACACAGACAATAACATTATTAAAACACAGATCACTCACACACTCACTCTTTGACAAAGTTAATCTTCTATGCTGCTTGTTATTCGTATCGCCTAGAACACCTAGAAGGCCTAGTGTTTTCTTGACTGCTCTCTGGTAATATGTTAAACATTGTCAGGAGCACGGATTACTCCTATATTGCTGACAATATCACTTCACTCATCCCTTGACTTTGTGGATGTCGTTGGGACGACGTCCAGCACTTGCCTGCGTGTATCTCTGTCTTCCAACACCCTCTGGGATTCTGTCATACTCAGTCCTGTCCATTCCTGCACGTTATCTTCTCACCTCTCTCTTTGTCTTCCACCACCCTCTGGGATTCTGTCACACTCAGTCCTGTCCATTCCTGTGCGATATCTTCCCACCTCTTTCTCTGGTTTCCACGTTTCCAGCCTACTTAAACTGTACCTGGCAGGCAAAAACAAGGCCTCTTGAACGGGAAACGTGCCCACATGTTCTGTGTCGTGGATACCTGGGATCTTTCCGTAGCATCACCTTATTTCCCAGGATCCTCCTTTCTAGCTCTACGGTGATTGTCCAGGTTTCACAGGAGGATAGAAAGACCGACAGAGCAAGGGAGTGCATAATTTTCATCTTTGGGCGCATGTTCTTGTCTCTCCAGAGAGTTTGCACTTTTGCTATTGCCGCTGTTGTTTGTGCGATCCTTGTCACAATTTCAGGTTCTTAACCTTCGTTCGGTATCATGGAGGCAAGGTATTTGATATGTTCCGCTGACTTTGATTTCTGGGGTGATACCTTGGGTATTGTTAGTCATCAGCTTGCTTTTTTCAGCACTGATTTCCATGCCAAATGCAGAGGCCGCTAGATCAAGATGTTCCACCACTGGTCAGTTTATCTGATAATATACTGAACAGCAAAAGAAACACAACTGTTTTGGATTGTTTGTTTTTTGGGGGTTTTTTTTGCCAATCTGGGCAGTCCATCTGATAATATACTGAACAGCACAAAAACCAAAACAAAACAAAACACACAACTGTTTTGGATTGTTTGTTTTTGGGGGTTTTTTTTGCCAATCTGGTCAGCTCATCCGGTAATATACTGAACACCAAAAGAAACACAACTGTTTTGGGTTGTTTGGTTTTTTTGGGGGTTCTTTTGCCAATCTGGTCAGCCCATCTGATAATATATTGAACAGCAAAAGAAACACAACTGTTTTGGATTGGTTTTTTTTCGGTTTTTTTTGGCCAATCTGGTCAGCTCATCCGATAATATGCTTAACAGCAAAAGAAACAACTGTTTTGGGTTGTTTGGTTTTTGGGGGTTTTTTTGTTTTGTTTTTTTGCCAATCTGGTCAGCCCATCCGATAATATACTGAACAGCAAAAGAAACACAACTGTTTTGGGTTGTTTGGTTTTGGGTTTTTTGGGGTTTTTTGTTGGTTTTTTGCCAATCTGGTCCGCTCATCTGATAATATACTGAACAGCAAAAGGAACACAACTGATTTTCTTTTGCTTTTGTTTTTTTTTATACATATCATATGTATATGTTTTTGTAATAGAACATGAACGCTTTCTTCAATGAGATTTCATTTCATCTTCGAAACTTGCTTTTGCTGTTCAGTGTACGTTAAAACCTGCTCAGAGCAAGGATTACACTTATCTTTGTGTTACAACTCTTGTTACGCCCACAATGTAAGCAATAGGAAGATGGCAATCATGTCCAGGTGATTCAATTTAGAGTAAATGAAAGTCGACCACTTTAAAGAGACTCCAGTTGACGTCGTCGACGCTTCATGTTTCCGTGTAGTATGATAGTTCCAGGACACTGGAGCTTTCAATAGGATGGTCCCTATTGATGGATGCTGCCACGCCACTTAATGTGATGCAGTGATGCACAGAGGCATGCGATGTACAACAAGCGACACATGGAAATAACTAATTGATTCTTGCAACCACGCAGTTGGTTGTCACAAAACGTCGATAAACGATTATTACATTTCAAGAACGTCATTTACTTTGCGTCATTTTTTTAGGTAACACATCGATACCTCTTTAAAAGAATAGCTCATGAAAATCAGCTTTCAAATTGATTCGAGTTCCCATGCCAGTCGTCTACAGAGTGACAACACAAGACTGTTAACTGACAGCGAGTTACGACTGTGACACAGTGGCCGTGATTTAGGGCGATGGTGTAGCCCAGTAGTTTACACCGAAGTTCCGGGTTCGATTCCACACATGGGTATCTAAGGCCCATTCCTGATGTCCCCCGCCTTGGTATTGCTGGAATATTGCTTAAAGCGGCGAAAAAACATACTAACTCAATCACTGTCCCTGATTTAGGGTAGCCTAGTGGTTGAAACGCTCGCTAGTCGCGACGAAGACCCGCGTTCAATTCCCCATATGGGTACACTGTGTGAAGCCCATTTCTGGTATCCCCCGTAGTGGTCGTGCTACTGGAATATTGCTTAAACCGTAAAAGTAAATGTACTCACTCTTGTCATACTGTGGATAAATACATTACACGGGGAATATCCATGCATGTCAGGTTTTGAGGTATGTGCTCCACCCATCACAATACAGTAGTTGACATCCAAACGATCCCCCTGTATGGGCGACGGACGGCACATCAGAGACGTACCGCTTTTATTACTTCACAAACTGATCTCAGCTCGTCTTCAGTGTTATTCTTGTCTACCCACGGATGTGTCGATACGCAGTATACATGATGGAAGTCAGATATAGATTCCCATATCCCGTAACAGAACATAATGGAAGTCAGATATAGATTCCCATATCCCGTAACAGAACACAATGAAAGTCAGATAGAAATTGCCATATCCCGTAACAGAACATAATGGAAGTCAGATATAGGTTCCCATATCCCGTAACAGAACATAATGGAAGTCAGATATAGATTCCCATATCCCGTAACAGAACACAATGAAAGTCAGATAGAAATTGCCATATCACGTAACAGAACATAATGGAAGTCAGATATAGGTTCCCATATCCCGTAACAGAACACAATGAAAGTCAGATATAGATTCCCATATCCCGTAACAGAACATAATGGAAGTCAGATATAGGTTCCCATATCCCGTAGCAGAACACAATGAAAGTCAGATAGAAATTGCCATATCCGGTAACAGAACATAATGGAAGTCAGATATAGGTTCCCATATCCCGTAACAGAACATAATGGAAGTCAGATATAGATTCCCATATCCCGTAACAGAACACAATGAAAGTCAGATAGAAATTGCCATATCCCGTAACAGAACATAATGGAAGTCAGATATAGGTTCCCATATCCCGTAACAGAACATAATGGAAGTCAGATATAGATTCCCATATCCCGTAACAGAACACAATGAAAGTCAGATATAGATTCCCATATCCCGTAACAGAGGAAGTCAGATATAGGTTCCCAAATCCCGTAACAGAACACAATGAAAGTCAGATATAGATTCCCATATCCCGTAACAGAACATAATGGAAGTCAGATATAGGTTCCCATATCCCGTAACAGAACACAATGAAAGTCAGATAGAAATTGCCATATCCGGTAACAGAACATAATGGAAGTCAGATATAGGTTCCCATATCCCGTAACAGAACACAATGAAAGTCAGATATAGATTCCCATATCCCGTAACAGAACATAATGGAAGTCAGATATAGATTCCCATATCCCGTAACAGAACACAATGAAAGTCAGATAGAAATTGCCATATCCCGTAACAGAACATAATGGAAGTCAGATATAGATTCCCATATCCCGTAACAGAACACAATGAAAGTCACATATAGATTCCCATATCCCGTAACAGAACATAATGGAAGTCAGATATAGATTCCCATATCCCGTAGCAGAACACAATGAAAGTCAGATAGAAATTGCCATATCCCGTAACAGAACATAATGGAAGTCAGATATAGGTTCCCATATCCCATAACAGGACATAATGGAAGTGAGATATAGATTCCCATATCCCGTAACAGAACACAATGAAAGTCAGATAGAAATTGCCATATCCCGTAACAAAACATAATGGAAGTCAGATATAGGTTCCCATATCCCGTAACAGAACATAATGGAAGTCAGATATAGATTCCCATATCCCGTAGCAGAACACAATGAAAGTCAGATAGAAACTGCCATATCCCGTAACAGAACATAATGGAAGTCAGATATAGATTCCCATATCCCGTAACAGAGCACAATGAAAGTCAGATATACGTTCCCATATCCCGTAACAGAACATAATGGAAGTCAGATATAGATTCCCATATCCGGTAACAGAACACAATGAAAGTCAGATAGAAATTGCCATATCCCGTAACAGAACATAATAGAAGTCAGATATAGATTCCCATATCCCATAACAGGACATAATGGAAGTCAGATATACATTCCCATATCCCGTAACAGAACACAATGAAAGTCAGATAGAAATTGCCATATCCCGTAACAGAACATAATGGAAGTCAGATATAGATTCCCATATCCCGTAACAGAACACAATGAAAGTCAGATAAAGATTCCCACATCCCGTAACAGAACATAATGGAAGTCAGATATAGATTCCCATATCCGGTAACAGAACACAATGAAAGTCAGATAGAAATTGCCATATCCCGTGACAGAACATAATGGAAGTCAGATATAGGTTCCCATTTCCCATAACAGGACATAATGGAAGTCAGATATACATTCCCATATCCCGTAACAGAACATAATGGAAGTCAGATAGAAACTGCCATATCCCGTAACAGAACATAATGGAAGTCAGATATAGATTCCCATATCCCGTAACAGGACATAATGGAAGTCAGATATAGATTCCCATATCCGGTAACAGAACACAATGAAAGTCAGATAAAGATTCCCATATCCCGTAACAGAACATAATGGAAGTCAGATATAGATTCCCATATCCCGTAACAGAACATAATGGAAGTCAGATATAGATTCCCATATCCGGTAACAGAACACAATGAAAGTCAGATAGAAATTGCCATATCCCGTAACAGAACATAATGGAAGACAGATATAGGTTCCCATATCCCGTAACAGAACATAATGGAAGTCAGATATACATTCCCATATCCCGTAACAGAACATAATGGAAGACAGATATAGGTTCCCATATCCCGTAACAGAACATAATGAAAGTCAGATAGAAATTGCCATATCCCGTAACAGAACATAATGGAAGTCAGATATAGGTTCCCATATCCCGCAACAGAACATAATGGAAGTCAGATATAGATTCCCATATCCCGTAACAGAACACAATGAAAGTCAGATAGAAATTGCCATATCCCGTAACAGAACATAGTGGAAGTCAGATATAGATTCCCATATCCCGTAACAGAACATAATGGAAGTCAGATATAGGTTCCCATATCCCGTAACAGAACACAATGAAAGTCAGATAGAAATTGCCATATCCCGTAACAGAACATAATGGAAGTCAGATATAGGTTCCCATATCCCGTAACAGAACATAATGGAAGTCAGATATAGATTCCCATATCCCGTAACAGAACACAATGAAAGTCAGATAGAAATTGCCATATCCCGTAACAGAACATAATGGAAGTCAGATATAGGTTCCCATATCCCGTAACAGAACACAATGAAAGTCAGATATAGATTCCCATATCCCGTAACAGAACATAATGGAAGTCAGATATAGATTCCCATATCCCGTAACAGAACATAATGGAAGTCAGATATAGGTTCCCATATCCCGTAACAGAACATAATGGAAGTCAGATATAGATTCCCATATCCCGTAACAGAACATAATGGAAGTCAGATATAGGTTCCCATATCCCGTAACAGAACACAATGAAAGTCAGATAGAAATTGCCATATCCCGTAACAGAACATAATGGAAGTCAGATATAGATTCCCATATCCCGTAACAGAACATAATGGAAGTCAGATATAGATTCCCATATCCCGTAACAGAACACAATGAAAGTCAGATAGAAATTGCTATATCTCGTAACAGAACACAATGGAAGTCAGATATAGATTCCCATATCCGGTAACAGAACATAATGGAAGTGAGATATAGATTCCCATGTTCTGTAACAGAACATAATGGAAGTCAGATAGAGATTTCTGTAACCCATAACAGAACATAATGGAAGTCAGATGTAGATTGCCATATCCCGTAACAGAACATACTGGAAGTCAGATATAGATTCTCATATCCCGTAACAGAACTTAATGCAAGTCACATAGAGATTTCCAGAACCCGTAACAGAAAATAATGGAAGTCAGATGTAGATTCCCATATCCCGTAACAGAACATAATGGAAGTCAGATATAGATTCCCATATCCCGTAACAGAACATAATGGAAGTGAGATGTAGATTCCCATATCCCGTAACAGAACATAATGGAAGTCAGATATAGATTCCCATATCCCGTAACAGAACATAATGGAAGTGAGATGTAGATTCCCATATCCCGTAACAGAACATAATGGAAGTCAGATATAGATTCCCATATCCGGTAACAGAACACAATGAAAGTCAGATAGAAATTGCCATATCCCGTAACAGAACATAATGGAAGTCACATAGAGATTTCCGTAACCCGTAACAGAAAATAATGGAAGTCAGATATAGATTCCCGTATCCCGTAACAATAAATAGGAAGGAAAAAAGGAACACAGGTATGCTTGTTTGAACCCCTCGCTAACTCGTAAGAAGAAAAGTGAAAAGAAACTTCGCCCATAGTGATCGGTCCGCAGATTGGCATGCAGATCCGGCTTATGATAGGTCCTCAGCAACCCATGCGTGCCGTATGAAGCGACTAAGAGTATCGGGTGGTCAGGCTCGCAATCTTGGTTGACCTATGTCATCGTATCCCCGCTGCACAGATCGATGATCATGACGTCATTCAGTGGATTGTTTGGTCCAGACCCGATTATCTACTGCCATCAAACAGCTGGAATGTTGCTGAGTGCGGCATCAAACAACAAACAACAACACACGTCTTGGCACAAATATCGACGAAACGGCGGCTGCTATCTTCTCCGACATTGACTTGGAAGAGTTGTAAGCACAGTAGCTAGGAACAAAGAGAGGTTGTTGACGTCCTTTATTATTTTAAAAACGATGGTCTATCAGCGTTCCTCTGAAATATATTCATCTCAGAAACAAGTCGTAAGTATAACACTTGCGTTAAAATTGGTGAGTTGTGGGGGTGGGTAGTGGGGGGTGGGGTGGAGGAGGAGGGTCGGTGAGTTGGAGTGGGGTGGAACCCCATTGGACTTGAGACGTATTCCTTTCGCAGTTTCTTCTAGTCGACAGGTGTTCGGGTTACACATTTGCTCGAGGTTTGGTGTTAATCCGGTATCTGATTCAACACCGTATTAAACAAAACGAACAACACAGGTTTGAATCAACGAAATCGTCCAACTTTATGGAGATTAATGTAGGATGACTTAACCTTATATAAATACAGACACACACATATACATATATATAATGTGCATATGACTGCATATATAATATCAGGGCAGATATACATAGACCAGTAATTTCAAAACCTATTAAGAATATACGGTTATTAAGCCTTTCACAAATAACTACTCTGGGCCCCATAGCTATCGTAAGCATAAGAGCTCGTAAATTTTCTCCTAGCATTCTACCTCGTATGCTTTAAACACAGGAAGTAAGAATGCTACTAGAAAGGTTAAGAGATCTTGAGCTTATGAGAGCTTTGTGGAACGGGACCCACTGTTTCAAAACATAGCAACACTAAGCAAAACTCACCGAGAGGCAACGTGTTGAATGTAATCCATTATCCTAAAAATACCAAATTCACCACCAGCTTTTAAACTATATCTACCATTAACGTCACTGACACCTTGTCGCAGGCTATGAGTACATAATAAAATACAGTAAAAGGTTTCTGACTGTCTAAGAAATTGTTCAGTTAAGATTGACGCTATTGGCACGCTGTCTTGCATTTGTAGATACAGTTAAACACCGTTACCTCGAAGGCTGATGTGGGTGTTTCAAATTGCCTACCTTGATTACCATTTTGTAGTTGTGACAAAACTCTGATAACTCGAAGTATTTACGTAGGCCTCTCAACTTCGACACAGCGAGGTTTGACTGGTATCGGAATGAAACTGGTAGTGTCGATTTTCATTTGTCTTTATATTGCTATGTTCAAAGACTTGTTCTATGGTACTTGATCCAGTTTGTCAGGGTAGTTGGTTGTTAACGTTACTAAGGTAAAGCTGTGTGGTACACAACGCCTAGACGTACATACAAGATGGTATTGTCAAAAGGCTGATAGGAATATAACTGCCTCTTTAGCAGCAGAAATAACACTGACAATGGAACAGTTTCATAGTTGCTAGGATACCAAATGTTTCCAGAGTTACGGGTACGGGTGTCACCAAGAGGGCCCATTACACAGAAAGATCTTTGCAAGAACACGACCGCTACCCCATACCTTTACATGGAGTTATGACAGTGTATCTGCAAAGATCGTGCTCCGAACTACACCCTGCGTTTATTTTCCCTAGATTAACGCGTGGCCTCTGAAAGTGCATATGCACTTATGATAGAGTTAGCTAACTCAGTTTAAACTGAAAATTAACCCCACTGAAAAGAAAGAAATCTAGACTTGCCCCATAAAGGGCTTTCGTATTGCCGAAATGGCTAGTTGGAGGGGAGCATGACGTGGTTTACATAGACTTGTGCTTCACCGACTATTTCCATACTTTCATAAGATTCACCAAAGTTGGTGAGTTGATGGGTGCGACTCCAACCATCTGTTCCAAAATAAATTACATTTTCAATTTGGTACTACTTCACTAGATTAGGACACACGGTTAAGCAATCTAAATAAACATCATCTAACTAAAACTTGTATTTATACGGCCAAAGATTCACGTGTCTTGTAACGAAATGGAGGGTGAACTTCAGTTGAACACTACTGGATGATGACCTTCAGTTGAATACTACTGGACGGTGATCTTCAGTTGAACACTACTGGACAGCGAAGTTTAGAAAACTATTGGAGCCTTTCATGGTGAATGCAATCTCTATGCTCCATTTATTAGACTTTGGTTTAGGTACACGTTGATGCCCTGCGGTCTTGGTTCGTTCACAACGTTGTCACCGGCAATGGCATAATATCACTTCTCTGCTTGGTTTTACGTTGTGTGCGTCATATATAAAAAGTCAACTATATACTGGGCGGTGTTGACATACATACTGTGTTGACAGTATGGGATACAGGATCAAGAATATCTGTGAAGTCCGATTAGTAAGGACCCGGACAGGAAGTCGGTGTTAGCGGTGACTGCGCATGACAGCACACACATATATATATATATTATGTATATATAAAAGGCACGTGACACATGGAGAGCGAGGTTATTGGTTCTCGATGATATACTCGGTGAACTCTGAAAAATATAAATGAACATACTGAATAAACATGAAAACATAAATTTAAAGAACCATACATTATTTGACTTTTGCCGAATTCCAGGTTTTCAGGGTGTGAAAGATTACCAATTGCCGGTTGGAAGGTGCAGTCTTCGTGAACGCATTTCGAAGCGGCAGGGGCATAGCGGGGATAATGCTGAGATGCACAACTTATGAAAGGACCAGCTCATGAACAACCTCAAGTACACGATGCACACTTTCTCTTATGATTCATGGGAGTTCAGAAATGTTTTCACCTGTTCTATATACACCTTTCCGTAATATTACGGTGTCCCACATCGATGTCACCACTTACACTTGTCCGATTGCATGGAGACGCTGAATCCGGGCAGTCCTAACGTAGTGAGGCCAAACCAATATTTGCCAATATTGATACGCATTGATCTTGTTAACGGGTGCAGTGGGGCACACATGTGGATGAATACACTATTAAGAGCTGAGCGCATTACTGCGCAGTGGTATAGTGGCTCGAATGATACACCGACTGGAATTAGTTGACAAACAGTTTAATAATAGCCGTTAAGCTGAAATATGGGTCTCATAAATTGTTTGAAATACCCTGGCAAGACTAGCAATTAAAGGGATTTCCGTCGTGGTATGCATAAACGAGACGGTGAGTATTATTTCGTTGCCCCACATTAGGAAATCGTTTAATTGTGAATAAATTCTCTTTCACGGTTGTACCCTATATCGGCATGGATATTGAATATTTATAACTAATCAATTTTCGAAAATTGGTTCCTGTTCGCGAAACGCGGTTTACACCACAGGGAAACCCAAACCTACAATGACGTCATAAACCATGAATTGTAATTGTTTGCATAGCTTTAAAATATCTTACAATCGCAGCAGCATCTTCTATGTTACACTGTAAAGGTTCTGAACACAGATTCGTGACGTGGAATATAAGCGTGATCTGATAAACATTTAAAGCTTCGAATTGGGACCACAAAACGTTCGAAGCGCAATGACATTCGCAAACCAGTCATAAACTATAGAGTTACAACACGTCGTAACGTTACGAGCGTTGTGTGGACCGTGAATTGTAAAATTTCCGACTACGTACAATAACCTTCAGTAATTAGAGGGACTAACAATTGTCTGACCAATGCGGAACAAAAATATTCAATATTCAGTTATTCAGTGGCCTAGAAACGTTCCAGTTACCAGCTACTTGTCCCCGACTTGTGACAGGATGAGATACTAAAATCTGTTATCTGGTTGAGTATGCCCGATCCTTGGTGATACAGTTAAACTCTTATTTTACCGAGCCACCATGGTTTGGCTTGATTTGTTGTTTTACGCCGCAACCAGCAATATTCCAGCAATATGGCGGCGGTGTGTGAACAATCGAGTCTGAATCAGACAATCCAGTGATCAACGTAATCATGAGCATTGATCTACGCCTTTGGGATACGATGGAATGTGTTAACCAAGTCAGCGCGCCTGACCACCCGATCCCGTAGTCACTTCTTATGTCAAACATGGGTTAGTGAAGATCTAACTCGGATCTTCACGGGTTGCCTGTGGTGAGAACTCAGTCGGGATATGTACCTTTCAGGGAGAGGAATCCGTCCCCATCTTTGTCTGCGGTTCTGATGATGTCGTCTAATTCAGCATCGTTAAGCGGCCTCTCAAAAAGACACTTCATTCCCTCTCGCAGCTCACGTCGACAGATGAAGCCGTCCTTGTTTGTGTCGAAACTCTGCAGTACACACAAATAAAAAGAGTCAGCCAGGTTTGGCGAATATCATGGGCCGTCGAGCAGGTACACAGACAGACAAAAGAGTTCCGGATGTATCGAGCATGAATAGCCTTTATACAGTCGTCTCCAAACACCAAGACAAAACATTCAGCCAGCTCCGGATGTATCTAAAACTAATAGCCTTTAAATTCAACGTCGTCTCGAAACACCGAAACAAAACTGTCAGGCATTTTCGGCTCAATCGAACATTCAACGTCGTATCGAAACACCGAAACAAAACTGTAAGCCATCTCCGGTTCAATCGAACATTCAGAGTCGTCTCGAAACACCGACTAGCTAGTGAACAATGTCCCTATTACAGGTCTGTAATTATGGTAAATTGGATGGTTTTAGCAATATTTTGCAAAGGATTCATCTTCAGGGTTCGGCGTTCCAGACATTAAATAAACTTATTGATACTTTTGTTTGCATTCTTTCGACGTTCAAACTACATGCACAATTCTATTTCTAGTAAAAGAGTGAGTCTAGTTTCACGCCGCACGCAGCAATTTCCCCGCTATATAGCGGCGGTTTGTTAATAATCGAGACATTCCACCAACATGAGCATCGATATACGCAACTGGGAACCGATGACATGTGTCAACCAAGTCAGCGAGCCTGACGACCCCGTCAGTCGCCTCTTACGACAAGTATGGATTAGTGAAGATCATTTCTAGCCCGGATCTCCACGAATTCCACCGTTCTAGCATTGAGAGATGTTCATTGATCATAGTACATCGTCAGTGTTTTGGAAAACCTCGTGGGCATTTCGCATTTTGTATCAGGCCTAAAGAAGCGTGTACAGGTCTTAATCGGAGACTCCGTGCATTCAGGGTCCGCATTTATCGGGTAACGCTCGACTGCGTGGTAATGTGCACGGTCACTGGTTCTATATTTCAGTCACAATGCTTATAACGTACAACGAACTGAAATCTGTCTCCCCTTTGATCCCTAGCCGCAGTTTAATGTACTGGGCTTCTTTCACAAAGCAGCCTTAACTAAGATTAACCTTAACCGCCATTCTTTAACATTGCACTAAGGGTACCTAAGTCAGTAGCACTACTTCAAAACCAGGGGCTCCTTTCACAAAGCAACCTTTACTAAGGTTAACCCTAAACCCCATCTTTAATGTTGCACTAAGGTTACCTAAGTCTGAGTGCAATGTTAAAGAATGGGACTTGAGGAGGTTAACTTTAGTAAAGACTGCTTTGTGAAAGGAGCCCCTGTTTTCTGTGTCGAGTATTGTTTAATCCTTTTGAGTCGGTTGTCATAGATACGTTGTCAGAATACCATAAATAAAACTCAGCGAATGGCAATGTTTCTCTACGGCAGGCGCCCTAACAAAACTTCTTCAAGGCGAGTGCAGGGCCGCTTCACATAGGAATTCGCCGCGACAAGACGTCATTGAGACGATAGTACAGACACTTCACGGTTGAAGTCCCAGTGACAAGACGTCGTAGAGACGAGTGAAGGGCCTCTTCACAGGTGAAGGCGCCCGACAAAACGTCGTTGAGGTGAGTGTAGGGCCACTTCACAAGGAAAGTCGCCCTTTCATAACGTCGTTGAGACGATAGTAGGGCCACTTCACAGGACTGTGAAGCTGGTTAGCTGGGGTTATACTTTGCCGGCGGGGTTTCACGCTTTCCAGGTTTTAAAATCGAACGCGTACATTGGCATGGGGATCATTAACACAATCAGCTACCATTCTCTATACGGTATCGATAAGGCAGTTTCCTGCATTTAGACGTTATGGCTACACACTAAAACGCATTATTATTCCAGGTCCTGTCGTTCAACAAGACAATAACACACACAGCACAGGGTCATCGAAACGATGATACGTACTGAGGGTATAATGACCAAATTCTGACCCTGGTGTTAAACGTAAGTACTAAACCGGCGTACTTAGCCTGACTATTACGTACCCTAGGTCAATCTGTATTTAGCAACCTTACTTACAACTACACTTAAGATAGTTTCTGTGAAAAGGTTTGTGCACGTCGGCCAACAGACTGTAATGTTTAAAAAAAGTAATACGCAGTCTCTCTTATTTCTGTCTGTCTGTCTCTCTCTCTCTCTCTCTCTCTTTCTCCCTCTCTCTCTCTCTCTCTCTCTCACACACACACACACGAGTACAGAGCTTCCTCTGCCTTGAGAATGTGACCAATCACATTAATTATGCAGCTGTGCATTTGAATGTACTTTCAACTCCCTGGGGAGGGTCTGACGGTAAGCATGTTTCCTGTGCGTCAGTCACCTAATGCCGCGGTTGTGACGCACCAACTCCCCATATATCTTTGTATCTGTGAATAGATCTGCCCCACCGCTGTGACGCTGTTTGCAATGGTTTCAGCTCTCGGCGTTCTAAATACGTTTTATTTTGGTGATTTACAAGGACGTAACTCAAAACCAGAATTGATCACACTGACTCTCACATCGACCCTGCATGTTTTGAATGGCTTCATTAAAACCAGGCCTCATAGACACGCAACTGAACTACCTTAAAATGGTTCTTTGACGACGTTATCCGTTCGCTGTAACGCTCACACGCTGGGATTTGTCTACTTACTTTGAAGGTCTCTCTGATCTCTCTCTCAAATGCTTTGTTCTCTTTGTACTTCATCGCCATCATTTCTGCAAACTCATCGAATTCAATCGACCCGCTATCTGCAATACAATTTACAATCAGTCGGTTAGTCTGAAGAGAATGTTAGACATAAAACACGTTGGGTAATGGGTAAAAAGGTTCTTGAAAAGTGTTTTAGTTAAATCAGCCTGTAGTCATGCAAGGAAAGATCGAGTGAGTGAGTGAGTGAGTGAGTGAGTGAGTGAGTGTGGTTTAGCAATATTCAGGTCATGTGACGCCGGGGAAGAACCAGAAGAGAATCCCATACGTAAGAAACACATGGGAACAACTGAACTGATACAGACGTTCTACGCCTTGATAAATCACGCGAACCTGGTTATGGTCGAGACAAATATACAGTCATTAAAATACATTTTGGCCCCGTGAAGGTCCGGGGTAGAATAGGCCTTCAGCAACCCATGCCTGCCATAACGGGATCGGGTGGTCAGACTCGCTGACTTGGTTGACACATGTCATCGGTTCCCAGTTGTGCAGATCGATGCTCATGCTGTTTATCACTGGATTGTCTGGTCCAGACTGGATTATTGACAGACCGCTGACATGTAGCTGGGATATTGCTGAGTGCGGCGTAAAACTAAACTATAAGAGGAGGGTGTGGTACTGACAAACCTCTAAAACTGATACACTCATTTAATGCAACACCTCAAGTCCGCCAAAATACTAACACATGAAATATACCCTACTTTTAAGAAATACATCAGCATATTTGATGTAGAAAAACAACAATGCCATTTTTCACAAATAAGTGCTATCTTTAAAATGATAACAATAGCTATCTAGAAATGTGTGATGACAGACACCCAACAATAAAAACTAAATAAAAACTCGAATTAATAGTACTCTTTTGTGCAAAGGGAGGGCAAAATGGCAACAGTTGACTCTGACAACGTGGATAATGAAACAGGTTCGAGTGCAAATATTTTGGATTAATGATTAAGTAATTGCTTCTATCGTGGGACAACCATTCATGGCACATCCTTTGGAATATTGACCCCCTAAAAAAACAACTATGAAAAGACCGCTGCCCAAGGCATTTCCCAAGAACTGTAATTCTTCCAAGAAACACCGGATTTCGATACACGTATGCCTCGATTTTAGGCCTAAATGCCTGTTGGGATACAGGGTGGGTAGTACATACCATAGTCTTTAGTAGGAAGTATCAATGAATCCAATATCGTTTGAACGTGAATAATATTGACATTGAGAAATACACTTGGTCCAGACGTACTTGAGTGCACACACACTTGAGGCAGTCAAGGCCGGGGTATTATTTATATAGATTAAGGATACTACGCCAATGAGTTCGACGTTTCACTCTTTCAGCCTGGCGAGCAAGAATTGACATGTTTTTGGGTTTTTTTGCTTGCTTTTTTTGCTGTATATGTGCAAAGAATTTGTATTTTGTACGAATACATTATTCTGCATATTAAAATCAGTATATGTTCCATATATGACCAGTTCAGTTTCACCTTTCCCACACGAGACAGAAAGTTTGGTTTTAGGCTGGTTTTAGCAATATCAAGGTGGTCTTCATATCTCATGCGATTCATAGAGATCTGGTGGAACCAAAGACATTTGAAGGAGATACGTGAAGGAGGTACATTCGTCATTTCTGCCCTTAGTCGAAATCCACATAGATTCTGGATGGGCGGCTGGTAATAGTGGTGATATTTTTACTCAACTGATCGCCACTTGTAAGTGAGAAAGAGAGGTGTCACACGTTTACAAAAACGTCCCCGAAATGCGAATGATATTTTGTCAGCTATATTGCAGAGCAGGACATTCCTGGCCAATTAGTGTTACTATGGGACGAGCCGATTAGCATTAGGTCAAACCTACCCGCTCTTGTTTTTTTACCAACCAATCCACCATCCAAAACTGTAAGGTAGAGGTGAAAAGCTAGGTGAGGAAACTTACATACCACAGAACGGATAACCGTCACTTTTCACGGGCATGACGACATACTTTTACATCAAATGTATTCTGCTTGTCAGTCATTCAGTCAGTCATTCAGTCAGCTCTATTATAATTAATGAAACTTGCCGCGGTGTTATTGATATTGTCTACACGGCACAATTTGACGCAGGGTTCGATTCGTTTCCTTACGTTTACGGGTCAGATCCTACTACGACTTCGCACCGCGACCGCGACCGCGTCCACGTCGCGTCTATCTGTAACGAACCGCAATAAATATTTACTGTATGAAACACGAGACCAGTAAATAATGAATACCTTGTATGGAATAATGCGCTCAGTGAATAAAAGAACGTAGAAGACACTCGAAGCGCCTATGTCTAATGGTAAGATGCATAATCTATCAAGTAAGGGTGGCAGAGGGCACCTTCGTGAAGAATATGTATGTTCTGGGAGGATATCTGTTATCAGCTCATTATGTTTGCACAGTGAGTCCTATGGGAAGTAAAGCCCTCGACCAAAACCGATGGCCTGTATTGAATAGCCTGTTTGTGTTAATTCACCGAGGACACATGCATACACTGCAGTTAGTCAGCTGCAAACAACGCACCTTAAGGTTAACAGTGTCTTGACTGATCTGTTGAATGCACCATCGGGTAACTTATAACGTTTCTCTATTCGCTTGAGGACTACCTGTATATGTAGCAGATGGCATCTCGTGGGCGGAAGGTCATGGTTACACACAGACATGCTCGGCTGGCGAGTTCTGTGTACATGCTGCCCCGACTCGTAGTGGTCAATATTCAGTCAAAGTGCAGTGCAAGCCTTATAGTAGCCCGAAGACTAGATGAACAGAAACTCGAAAGTCTACATGATTGGTACTTGGAAGATCAATAGGATTAGTGGAAGGTGGGAGGTCTACAGGACTGATGGTAGGCTGAAGGCCTACAGGATTGATGGTAGGAAGAAGCTCAACAGAACTGATAGGCCTAGGGTTGATGGTGGGTAAAATACAGCATGTACGAATTACTGTTGAGATGGGCTGTGATGAATATCACACCTTCAGTTACGAAAAGACAAAGAGTGCATACGTAAATGTGTACGTACTGTCAAGGTCTGCCTTGGCTATCATGTCCTTGATTTCCTGGTCGGTGGAGCGGGTCTTGCTCCTGGCCACCACTTCTTTGAATTCGTCGTGAGAGATGCTGCCATTGTTGTCACGGTCAATCAAACGGAACGTAGTATGGAATTCTAGAAATACAAAAGTGTTTAGTAAGACAAAACATCATTGGTTGACAGTCACTCAATGTTGGGGTCTTAATCACAGCATAAAAAACCTGCCGATTCAGTAACCTCAGTTCACACACAGTAACCATAACTGAGGTAGACAGACCGATTAACCTCAACTCAGATAAACAAAAACAGCAATAGCAACTCAGTTACAGTAACCCCAACTCAATCAGTTACAGTAACCCCAACTCAATCAGTTACAGTAACCCCAACTCAATCAGTTACAGTAACCCCAACTCAATCAGTTACAGGAACCTGAACGCAGTCCAACAGTAACATCACCTCAGTCAAACATGAACATCACCACAGTCATGCATAAACATCACCTCAGTCAAACATAAACAGTAGTAATTCAGCTGGAGACCATTTTGCAATAACCTGTGATCTCCGCTGTGTTAAACCTGGGTTATTGAGACAGTCATGTACTTTTCGTAGATACAGAGCTATATCCACCCAGGAGTTTCTCAAAGATGTGGAATCCAGTGAATCCCTACAGCTCACAAACGGTTCTGTGGATGAATTTCTGAGTGCCCACAACAACAGTTTTCAAACTCTGATTGATAAGCATGCTCCCGCACTGACCAAGGTCATAACACTGAGGCCCAACTCTCGATGGTATAGTGACGAGCTCCGTGAACTAAAGCACCAGCGACGTAAAGCAGAGAGACTCTGGCAGAGGTCTAAGCTTGTTGTACACCACCAGTTGTTTAGGGGTATGTGTCAGTCATATTATAAGCTACTTGTAAAGATCAAGATTGAGATCCTCGAATGTGGCTCTGACCATAAACAACTTTTCAAAGTCAGCAAAACGTTGATGGGACACACAGGCGAAGTTATCCTGCCTAGTTGCTCATCTGACAAGATACTCGCTGATACGTTCAAGGATATTTTCACTGACAAAGTGGAAACTGCCAGGAACGGTATTCAGTCTGATTTTTCGAATCGTTCTACTTTGAGTGCCAATACAGAATTCCAAGGAGAATGTTTGTGTAATTTCTCACCTACTACTAATCAGAAATTCGAAGGATCGTCATGAACGCTCCCTCCAAGTCATGTGAATGGGACCCAGTTCCAACTCACCCACTGAAGTTATGCTTGGACAAGGTGCTGCCATTGATCACGACCATTGGCAATATGTCCCTCAAGGAGTCACGTGTCCCACAGCATTTCAAGCAAGCCTTGGTGAGACCACTACTAAAGAAAGCTGGCCTGGACAAGGAGGTGTTGAAGCACTACAGACCTGTCTCCAGTTTGTGCTTTATCTCCAAAATCTTAGAGAAGTCAACATCTACAAGTCAATGACCTCCAGGACACATTTCAGTCTGCCTACAGATCAGGTCATTCGACGGAAACTGCCCTAGCGTGAGCATCATGACATCATCAAAGCTCTAGACAACAAAACTGAAGTTGCAATGGTGTTGATTGATCAGTCAGCGGCATTCGATCTCATAGATCACGGCGTACTATTACAAAGACTACAGTACAGCTATGGTGTGACCGGAGAAGCATTATCATGGGTTCAGTCCTACATGTTAAACAGAACACAGAGTGTGGCAATAAGATCTACAGTGTCTGAGTGTGCGGACATTCATTTCGGTGTACCACAGAGCTCTGTTTTTGGGGCCTATTTTATACTGTCTATATTCAAAGCCGATGAGCAATATTTGTCAACAACATGATCTCTCCCACATGGTTTATGCGGATGATCAACAGATGCACAGAGTGGTTCAACCAGGGACTTCTTGGACGCCCACTTCGAGAGCATTGGAAGCCTGTGTGTCAGATGTCATGGACTGGACAAGGAATAATATACTTAAAGTCACTCAGGAAAAAACTGAATTTATTATTTTCAGTTCCAAGAATTCTAAAGTTGACACCAACGACATGCAAGTACAAGTTGGAGACACCTATGTTAAATCAGCTGAATCTGTGAAGAGTCTTGGTGTTCACTTCGACAACAAACTGACAATTGAGACACAAGTCAATGCCGTCGCCAAGTCATGCTACTTCCAGATCAGAAGTATATCAGCTATACGAAAGTACATCACAGAGGACTCTTGTAAGACTCTAGTAAATGCCTTCGTGACATCTAGACTGGATTATGGAAATGGTCTCCTCTGTGGACTACCTGAAACTCTCACTAGTCGTCTACAGAAGGTGCAGAACTGTGCAGTACAGACTCATTACCAAAACTGGCCGACATGATGAGATTACACCTGTGAGAGAGAAGCTACACTGGCTCCCAGTCAAACAGAGATGCCAGTATAAGATCCTGATGCATGCTTATAAATGTCTCCACGGTTTGGCCCCACACTATCTTCAGGAACCTGTGGTGCCATATCATCCAGCAAGGTCAGATCAGAATCTGAATCTCGTCTCTAGCAACCGAAGACTCGTACAGTAACATATGGACTTTGACAGCACTTCACCTAATCTTTGGAACAGTCTACCAATTAGTCTACGAAATTCATCCTCACTGGACATTTTTAAGATATCTCTTAAAACTCATCTTTCTAAAGCTGCTTATTCCACATAACGTAGCACTGATTTTAGTTTACTCCTCTCTTATGTGTTTTATCATGCTGAAATTTTCATGTTTCAGCATCAATTGTATACCACCTATATGTCACCATATAGTATGCAATATGTTAACGCCTTAGAGTGTTTTATAATAAGCAAATACGGCGCTATAGAAATCTTGTATATTATTATCATTATTATTATTTATCACCTCAGTCAAACAGTTTCATCAACTCAGTCAAACAGTTACATCAACTCAGTCAAACAGTTTCATCAACTCAGTCAAACAGTTACATCACTTCAGTCAAACAGTTACATCAACTCAGTCAAACAGTTTCATCAACTCAGTCAAACAGTTTCATCAACTCAGTCAAACAGTTACATCACTTCAGTCAAACAGTTACATCAACTCAGTCAAACAGTTACATCAACTCAGTCAAACAGTTACATCAACTCAGTCAAACAGTTACATCAACTCAGTCAAACAGTTACACCAAATCAGACAAAGAGTAACAGCAACATCAAGTGAGTCAACCAGTAAACTCAACTCAAACTGTAACAGTAACATGAACTCAATCAAGCAGTAAATGTATAATCAACTCTGACATGAACATAAACATGAACTCAGATAAACAGTAACCGTAGCCTCAACTCAGTCAAGATTCTGATTGTGAGCCTCAGTTTCATAACAATTACATTTGAATTTGAAGCCTGAACAAAAATAATTATTCGGCTGCCAAATTGCAAAAGAAATTAATAATAATAAAAAATAAAAAAAGAAAGAAAAGTAACGAATTAAAAACACAACAAAACAGCTTACATCCCAGTTGTTGTTCGCAACGCACCCCTGGTGTTCGTGGCAAACACCACGAGTATTGACGGCAAAGAAGCAAATGTTTCAAGGTTATTCTCTTTGAATGACATTCTCCTTGTGGATCCTCAATCAACAATCCGTGAAAGGTCAACAAGGTGACAATGGGTTGCCACACTAAGTGTGATTGAACTTGAAGGACGAATCGTTCATGTCCAACAAAGGTCAACAAAGTGTGAATTTGGTTGGACATTTTGTTAAATTGAAAACTGACTGTATTACACTTACATCATATTTGGCTGAGTTGGATTGTGATCGTACCTAGCTGTCTTGGACGAACACCATGCTTGGCTGTTCCGGTTTGACATCGATGGCATTGCATGAACGCTCACAGCCAAGGCATGGCGATCTTCGACCTACTGTCGTAAAGGGGCGGTCGGATATCCCAGCGGTTAAAGCGTTCGTTCGTCACGCCAAAAGCCAGGGTCGACTCCCCACATGAGTACATTGTGTGAAGTCCGTTTTCTCGTGTTCCCCGTCATGATAGTGCTTGAACATTGCTTAAAGGGATGTAAAACCCAACTCACTCAGTACTGTCATAAAACAACGCAATACACTTCATGTCACTTGCTTTGAATTACATTTTTTCTCCGATTATGATCCTTGGTCCGTCAACATCTTTCCAGTCTCGAATTTATAGATCAACAGAACAAATAACATAGCCGTTGCACTTCAAATTCCCTTTCAGTGCCGCTTGAAAAAAAACCCCGGATCTTTAATTATTGACGTACTTTAAAAGTCCAATACATATACTTTAAGGGACGTTTTCTTTTTACAGTGTTTTTCAAAGAATCTGTCGTTGACAAGTAGTAGTTGAGGCAGGATCTCAGCTAGGTTTTCCCACTGCAGTACCAGAAAGTAAACATACACATACACGTGTGCTCCTACTGTGCAGTATTAATGCAAGATAGTCTAGCATGCCACAGCCGAGTTTTCATTGGCATGAACATTGTCATTCTGTGCAAACATTCACAGTTAACCATTAGTCGATAATGGCTGTCTGTTACATTGCGTTCTGTACTTCGAGGTTTAATCGATAGAAGACAAGTTGATGTTTGCTCATCAAACGTTCATGGAGACACATTACGTTTTTGTGGCGCGAGGAACTGATTTGTTGCCATAGCAGACTGAAAACTCAAACACAGAGGAACAATATGGATGTTCTGAGATAAATATGGGCTCAGCGATGCGCTGTCACGTAAAGGATGTCTTTTCTTATTATTTAAATATCTCGCTATTCTGATAATTTATTTATTTCTATATCGAGAAAAAAGATTATTGGTGGGGACAATGAAACCTATCCAATCAAACATTTCGGGGATTTTTAGCAATGAGATGCGTAACGGAAATGGGTACCCGACAAGTTTGGATGTGTGGGGGAGACATGACATGAAGAATATAATCCATAATGTATTCTCGTTTCATGCAAGACAAATGTTCTCTGTATCATGTATTCTACAAGTGTTTTTATACCACGTATTCTACAACTGTTCTCAGTACCACGTATTCTACAAATGTTCTCAGTACCATGTATTCTACAAATGTTCTTTGTACCACCTATTCTACAAATGTTCTCTGTACCACGTACTCTATAAATGTTCTTTGTATCACGTATTCTACAAGTGTTCTTTGTACCATGTATTCTACAAATGTTCTTTGTACCACGTATTCTACAAATGTTCTCTGTACCACGTACTCTATAAATGTTCTCTGTACCACGTATTTTCCACGTATTCTACAAATGTTCTT
Source organism: Haliotis asinina (assembly GCF_037392515.1). Lineage (NCBI taxonomy): Eukaryota > Metazoa > Mollusca > Gastropoda > Lepetellida > Haliotidae > Haliotis > Haliotis asinina. Next base: position 41,458,194 of record NC_090282.1, read on the forward strand.
TGTACCACGTATTCTACAAATGTCTTTTTCTAACACGTATTCTACAAATGTTCCCTGTGCCACGTTTTCTACAAATGATCTCTATACCACGTATTCTACAAATGTTCTCTGTACCACGTACTCTATAAATGTTCTCTGTACCACGTATTTACCACGTATTCTACAAATGTACCCTGTACCACGTTTTCTACAAATGTTCTTTGTACCACGTTTTCTACAAATGTTTTCTGTACCACGTATTTACCACGTATTCTACAAATGTTCCCTGTACCACGTTTTCTACAAATGTTCTTTGTACCACCTATTCTACAAACGTTCTTTGTACCACGTTTTCTACAAATGTTCTTTGTACCACATACTCTACAAATGTTCCCTGTACCACGTTTTCTTCAAATGTTCTTTGTACCACATACTCTACAAATGTTCCCTGTACCACGTTTTCTGCAAATGTTCTCTGTACCACGTACTCTATAAATGTTCTTTGTATCACGTATTCTACTAATGATCTCTGTACCACGTATTCTACAAATGTTCTTTGTACCACGTATTCTACAAATGTTCTCTGTACCACGTACTCTATAAATGTTCTTTGTACCACGTATTTACCACGTATTCTACAAATGTTCCCTGTACCACGTTTTCTACAAATGTTCTTTGTACTACCTATTCTAGAAATGTTCTCTGTATCACGCATTCTACAAATGTTCTCTGTATCACGTATTGTACAAATGTTCTCTGAACCATGTATTCTACAACTGTTCTCTGTGCCACGTTTTCTAAAAATGATCTCTATACCACGTATTCTACAAATGTTCTCTGTACCACGTATTTACCACGTATTCTACAAATGTTCCCTGTACCACGTTTTCTACAAATGTTCTTTGTACCACATACTCTACAAATGTTCCCTGTACCACGTTTTCTGCAAATGTTCTTTGTACCACCTATTCTATAAATGTTCTCTGTACCACGTACTCTATGAATGTTCTTTGTATCACGTTTTCTACTAATGATCTCTGTACCACGTATTCTACAAGTGTTCTTTGTACCATGTAATCTATAAATGTTCTCTGTACCACGTACTCTAGAAATGTTCTCTGTACCACGTATTTTCCACGTATTCTACAAATGTTCTTTGTACCACATACTCTACAAATGTTCCCTGTACCACGTTTTCTACAAATGTTCTTTGTACCACCTTTTCTACAAATGTTCTCTGTACCACGTACTCTATAAATGTTCTTTGTGCCACGTTTTCTACTAATGATCTCTGTACCACGTATTCTACAAATGTTCTTTGTACCACGTACTCTACAAATGTTCTCTGTACCACGTATTGTCTTGATTAAGTTTCCATGTCTTACTCTGTGTTATTGCATAAAGTAGTAAGTGAGTGTGTTTTACGCCGCTTTTAGCAACATCATAGTGGGGGCCACCAGAAATGGCCTTCAAACATTTTGCCCATGCGGAGAATATAACTAGCATCTTCAGGGTGACGAGCGAACTATTTAACCACTAGGCTGTTCCACCACCCGTACTGTGTAAGGTAAGCTGTAAGTAGTTTCGTGTCTGATCAAGTGTGAAGTATGGAGATAAACATAGTATTTCATTGCTACGTACAGCACGCTTTTGTGGGTGATCATATGTAGATTCAAATACGCCATATGAAATATCGCTGTTTTATCCATATGAAAGTAGATTAGTTATTCATACATGGATCTCATGAAATTTCCGATGGGATGAGGAGGGTCTTTTTTGAAATACAACTTCCTTTCAAACCCTCCTTCTTCATAAGCCATATCTTAGGATGTCCGCTGTGGCACCTCTGAATATTTGTTATTTGCACGATTACATGGATCATTTCAACTAGGAAACTGTAAAGATTTTTAGATAAGGAATTATTAACGATTACGAATACATGTATAACACACGAGTAGATAACGCGGGATCACCACTGTCTTTTATGTGTGACAGTTCATCCTCTTGCGTCAGATCTTTGGTTAAATAGAATGTAGACTCGTTTAGGAAAAATAATGGAAGTTTTCTCAATGTAGCTTGATAACGTCTGGCTCTCTACCACCACCACTATCACCCAATGACAACAAATGGTTCGTCTTCACAACTTCGACAATGGCGTGACGTCCATTTCTTAACCAATCAGCTTTGAGAACTACAAACATGCAAATATCGTAAATATCCCATCCCACCATTCAACTGTTACAGAAATATGAATCACTGCCACTTAAAACAATAATCTACCAAATAATAAAATGCATCCATTGTTACAGAGGACAGTGTAGAACCAAATAACAACTGGGTAATAATAATTAACTGCTTCAGTACATATATGCATGAATTCCAGGATGTAGAAATAGCTTCATGGGGAAAGAAAGAAGTAAATGATGTAAAGTCTAGGTCAAGCAGTGTTGTGTCATCGTGTTCATCAACATTTCAAGCTTATTGATATTCAGTCATTTGTGACGTTTGGCTGACGTCCCCTGGCAGCCTGTTGACGAAGGAAATACCTGAGTGAGTGAGTTTAGTTTTACGCCGCACTCAGCAATATTCCAGCTATATGGCGGCGGTCTGTAAATAATCCAGTCTGAACCAGACAATCCAGTGATCAACAACATGAGCATCGATCTGCGCATTTGGGAACCGGGAAACATGGGTTGCTGAAAGCCTATTCTACCCCGGGACCTTCACGGGTCGGAAATACTTGAGATTTCGCTCCAATGTGTTCATAATTAATTGCAAATTGGACCATGACCTCAATACTTCTATCCTTCACACATTCCTTGTGTGATTGAATATTGTGCTAATGCCACAGTCACCCTATATTTGGCTACGTATATCTGGAAATTGATGATCCTTGACCAGAGTAAACTATGGTTAACATCACGGTCAATGATCCACAAACCAGGATCTTCGTCAACCATCAGTATAAGGGAGCTGAAATGACATCGAACAATATTCCAGTTATACCGCGGTGTGTCGACTTGAAGTTGGAGGAAGGCCTAGAAGGAAGCAGGCCTTAAACGTGTGCCACTTTGGTGAAACTCAGGCTCACGACCAGACAAACATGACAAGAGGACAATGATCAAGTACCACGCCTTCGGGGTGTGGTGACAGACACGCCATAGCGTCTGTTCCCATGTCGTTGCACCCGTGAAGACCCGGGTCAGAACAGGTCTTCAGCAAACCATGTTTGTGGTAAGTGGCAACTAACGGGATCGGGTGGTCAGACTTGGCTGACACATTTCATGGTATTCCAATTGCGTTGGTCCACGCTCATACTGATCACTTGATTGTCTGGTCCAGACTTGGTTATTTACAGATCGCTTCCATTTAGCTGGAACATAGCTGAGAGTGGCTTTACAAAATGAACTCACCAACCCAAGTCGTCGCCATTCACCTCAAGTAATGGGGATCTGGGGACTCGTGGGTATATGTTGTATGTCAAAGAGGCGAACTAGCATTTCGTAGACTCCCACTAGTTGTTATTAATTGTTATATTGCAAAATAGTTTTCAGTCATTTTCAAATGCTCAACATGAGTTTGGTCGCCATGACGAATCATACGCAAGCCAATTTAGTTAACTGAGTAAAGTACGAGAGGTATTATAGACCTATTGGGTTTTAAGTGATTCTTATGCGTTGTGCGCACTCCCAAATTTGTAATTAATTGAGTAAATGTGATTTTTATTGAGTAAAATACGCAAATACTTTATCTGGAGCTCTGTCCGAGTGAATGTTGAACAACATTCCATTTACACGACGATGTACAAGTGGGAGGAATCAGGTATTCTTGGTATCGCGTTAAATAAAACCCAAGGGGAAACACAATATGGACAAATCAGGACAACAAAATCATCACAAAATTTGTGGCAGGCCTGAGAAAATCACCCCTAGACAACTAACTACTGCATCTAAGACGCCATAGGCACGCTATTTAAAGGTCCATAAACGTTGGGAATGTCATCATTTATGTAAACTAGTGTCCAAAAGAAACGATACCACACGTTTGCAGTGACATATAGTAAAAAATTGGTGTAACTCCTTTGAGAGACCTTTCCACAATATGTGTACAAAAATTCATCTCCATTAAACCTGTAAAATCATTAGGACAAGCCTGTAAAGATGGGTGGGGTCCAAAAATGAACATTTCATTAAAACACTGATAAGAAAGATAAGGGGAAATGTCACACCACAAAGTCAGTAACGGGTATGTCCACCGTGAGCATCAATACATGCCAGAACACGCCTACGGAGTGACGACGTCAAATGTCTGACTTTCGGGATTGCCACTCCTCGAGGTGGCATCGTTCCAATTCCTGGAGGTTGATCGGAGGCACAGGGCGACGTCTGATTCGCCGATCAAGATGGTCCAAGTGCTCGATGGGGGTGAACATGCAGGCCATGGCAAAACCTGAATGTTGGTTTTGGCTAGGAAGTCAATCATGTTGTGTGTGGCCTTGCATTATCATGCTGAAAATGATTCTACGAGGCTGTTGGTGAAGAACTGGCACCACAACTGGCTGTAAAAAGTCATCACGTTGTGCATTCAAGTTTCCTCGAATTACGACAAGCCTTGTTTTGACGTCACCACATATCACACCCCAAACCATTAGCATTACGCCTCCAAACGGACGGACTTGGTGGACACAGTTGGGAGCGAAACGTCGTCCAAATCTTCGGTACACACATCGTCGTTCCTGAAGATGCAGAATCTCCTCTCGTCAGAGAAAAGAACGTGTGCCCAGTCCAGCTGTTGCCAACGTCGAACTCGCCTGGACCACATCAATCTGTTGGTCCGGTGTCGAAGTGTCAGGAGGGGTTCGCGGTAGAGATGACGTGGCCGGATACTGTGTTGTCGGAGTCCTCTGTACATGGTCTGTCCACTGATCCTGTGACCCAGTGCTGTATACGCCGTGGACGTCGCTGTGATGGAGCGAATCCTACGGTGTAATAACCGGATGTAACGGTCTTCATGGGGCGTTGTCACTCGTTGTCTTCCGCTTATGGGTCTGTCTGAAGTCTCACCTTTCTGACGTAACCGCTGCATTAACCCGGTGACAGTGATACGCAACCCAGCCTTCTGGTGACGTCAGTGTGTGACACTGTTGGACCATTCCGACGGCTCTCTCTCTCGATGGCTGTCAAAAGTGGCATTTCTTTCTGTTCTTTTTGTAGCTGTGATCTCAGTGTGCATGATCAGCTGTTTTATGCAGTTCATATGCACGAGCAAAACGTGATTTCACTTTCATGAAATTTACGTTTTTTTCCCGGAAGTGATCAAGTGTTCCCGGTATTTTCGATCGAATACGCTGTATTTGGGATGTAGGATACGCACTGCCATGTTTTCATAGTAAAAAAAAAACCCTTAGTCAAAAACATATTTTCAAAAATGGCATCGTATCTTTTGGACAGTAGTTTAGAACGTCCATGATTTTACACAAAATCAATGTTACTGTGACTGGATACGAGTGTTTTGTTTCGAGTTGTAATTAATTACAGGTTTTGAAGCAGATCGCTTTCAAAATGCCAAAATAAAGTTCTTATTCTTGTTAACCTTGCATGCGCGTACCCGGAACATTTCACTATATACACCAAACACGCTGTGGCTCGTAAACTCGCTTGTTCACACGAGTTTGAAAAACGTTTTGACATGATTCATTTCTCAGTGCAAACACAAACTGACACTCAATTTTTAAGTGATACATTCAATAATTTATGTAGATATGTTAGTCAAAGCTTAATCTTAAGAGAACAATATGCTTGAAATCTGTAGGAAATATAAGACATTCATGCTTATTGTATATTATGCATTCACGTTCGATTTGTACGTATTGTACCTTGTGTACATGGGCCAATGACCTCCACACAAATAAATAACGTGACTTGACTTGACGTCACCACCCAAATCCCAGACTGATAATTTCTTCACGATTTGTCAGTTCCTTCACGATTTGTCAGTTCTATTGACGTCACCAAATATTACCAAGGTAAGGTTACAATGAATCGGGGCCATTGTAAATTTGTAACGTTGCTTGTACGGCATTTCAGCATCAGCGACGCGACAGCCGAATGTAAATGCAAACAACAGAAAACAACACAAACAACGGTCCCTTAACAATTTGATGGAGTGTACAGACAGCGACACGGTATTCAAACCAAGGGTCGAATGCAGCTTTATGAGGAAAGGACGTTGAGAAAATGTGCGTGCGTGCGTGCATGCATGTGTGTGCACTTCTCTTTCACGAGAGTTTCAACGGTCATCCTGTAAACTTTCAGGGCAGAGAGTGGGGTGCGCGCCCCTGCAACTACGTCTGGATGCGACTATGTTTCATGAATATGTATTTGTCTCAAGGACGCAACTCTTTATTTGCCGCGCCTGGACAAGTTGGTTTCCTCTGTTGCTTTGAAAAATGACACGTGGCTTGTTTACCCCTTCAAACGCAATTAATAATTAACATTGATCTCTATATAATAGTCTACCTCCAGAACAGAAACACGGATAACGCCCTCACACAGCAGCGTTTGAAACACATACCACGGATGAAAACCGTTTGAAATCGACACCACTGGAACGAAAACGTCACACAATATCGGCATTGCCCTACAATCATATGCATATACAATGTCATGTAAATTGATAGCAGCACCTGCAATGAACTCAGATGTATCTTTAACGTGGATATCGGTGCACAGTAAGAACATTGCTTGACTTAAGTTTTCGGTTATCAGTTTTCACACGATGCAAGTTCCTGTTGAATAATACAGATCAAGCATGTCTCTTTCCGATCGCTAAAATTCGCGTCGTCTACATGTCCGATCATTTGAGTGTGTTATGCAACAACGACGAAATCAATTATTTCTGCCATGCAGTGTTTACAGAGAACAATTGGATTCCAGAACTAACACAAACTGACGCACTTGTCACGACATGAAGTGTCCTGGGTTTTAGACCGCGTGTCTGTACTCAAATCTAAACCAACACATTAACACAACATGAGACTAAAGTGAGATTATAGACGTCAATATGACGTCCATTCTCTGCAAAAATAGCACATCACTGCTTCACAGGAAGTCCATCACAAAACAACTTGTAGCATATGTCAACACCGCATGCAGCACATGTCTACACAACACAGAGCATAACGCCGCGCCATACACACAGCGCATGCCCACAAAACACGCAGCATACGTCCACACAATAAAGGCAGAATACATCCATGCATATGCCCACACCACACGCAGCATATGTCAACACCGCATGCAGCACATGTCCACATAACTCGCAGCATATCTCCACATCACACGAAGCATGTCTACACCACACGCAACATATGTCTGCACCACACGCAACATACGTCCGCACAACACACGCAGCATATGTCCACGCCACACGCAGCATATGTCTACACCACACGCAACATACGTCCGCTCAAAACACGCAGCATATGCCCACGCCACACGCAGCATATGTCTACACCACACGCAACATACGTCCGCTCAAAACACGCAGCATATGCCCACGCCACACGCAGCATATGTCTACACCACACGCGCAAATTACGTCCGCACAAAAAACGCAGTATATGTCTACACTACACGCAACATATGTCTACACTACACGTAGCATATGTCCACACCATTCAATGCATACCAAGTCTAGATGCCCCGTTCACTAAACCACAGTTTCACACGTATGTTGTGGCGAAGGATAACTCTCGCCCGCTCTGCAGTTTTACACGGCTTTTTCAGGACACAATATTTACATTTTGCCCTGACATGTTTAAACGAGGGGCTTCTTTCTTCTGAAATATGTAAAGTATTGATTGCAAACAAATAAGTAGAAGCTGAAACTGTTCCATCGATGCTGGAGAAGGTCTGCATGTCAACACTCACTGACAGACTGGACGAAGGCTTGCCTCGGGGTTTCACAATATGAAGCTTAGTTATAACTAACTGACCCAGGTGAGCAGGTGTTGGCTGGGACAGGAACTAACCCAAAGCTGGTGTTGGCTGGGACAGGAACTGACTCAAAGCTGGTGTTGGCTGGGACAGGAACTGTAAATTAGTAAGAGCTGTTTGGCTGGACATCTAAATACATTGCACTCTTGAAAGTACGCAGTACGAGTCCGTAACCTGTAAACTTTAATCCGTGATATGGTTGGTTCAAGTCACACAGGATTATGTTTTAAACAAAACCTGAACAACAAAAGTGAGCGAGTGAGTTTTCACACGTTTACTTTACAGCTCCCATGGTGGACGCTTGTTTATGGTGAATAAAGTTGATTGTCGTTTATCTGTGGTGAATACGTCGGTGACCTTAAAAGCCAACGGTGAATATGGTCATATGGCCAGACCATATGTGAATGTCTACGGTAAATATGTTCGTCCTGCGTGACTACATTGACGGCACTGCGTCGCAGCAACCATCCGTCGGTCTCACAGAGCGCTAGCCTCCGTGAGACTGACGCATGTGTGAAACCGATAAGATGGTGTTCATGTGGAGTTATTCCAGGTATTTACTATCGAACCACGTGTGAAATCACATTTCCGACACTGCTGTTCCAATGTTTGCCACGGAGAACATGAAACCCATGCACTTTATGAAAAAGGTCACATGATTTGTAAGTGGAAATCCATTTTCAAACGGTTTGCAATACAACTGAAAACCTATAATTCATATTAAGAAAGCTCACTTTTACCACTGTATTTTAATTTATTTTTTTTTGTAAATACGACAAAATGTTTGGTCATTTATATTGATGCCCAGAAGCACCAAATGGCTTGCTAACAAGAATTTGTCAGAAGATTAGGCTAAGTCAATATATAAATATGCACACACCTATGTTTGACGTTGGTTCAAAACGAAAGAAAGAATGCTGATCCGTTTGATGAAACATAAAATGTACAGGATTTCAGTGACTGTTTTCAACCTAGTAACTTTTGTATAGCTTTTGTAATGTGACAATCAAATCCATTAATTTTTAAGATTATACTTTTTTGCCCAGAGTATTACAGTTTACCTTCCGGACCAGTGATACATGTTTTATAAGTGCATTGCATTGGTTCTACATGCTTGTTGTTGTGTTGCTTGTGCTTTTGATAACAATATGCACTCGTGGGTTTAACTTCAGATGAAACAAATATATTGTTTGTAGCTCGTGTCCAGTGAGATATACAGTACGTTCGGCATGCATGTGCATACCGTGACGTTACTCACACCGAGAAATAGTTGGGTGTAAAACCTTTTGTCTTGACGCATGACTTGTTTCTCGAGAAGAATCAATCTATGTTCTTTGTGTTGGATATCCATTTAAAATCACCCCATTTCCTGATATTGTAACGTTACAATCGAAACACAATTGGTAATAATTCGATCACCGATGAAAGGCTTCTAGTTGTCAGCAAGAATTGATTGTGGAGTATACGTTTCGCGATGTATATTTCTTAAGTGTATAGACATGCCCTGTTGGAGGTGGGCCAGGGTACAACACGAATGTTCTCAATGACCACGCACCATGTTGTACTTGACTAGCGACAAGAAGTCCTTGAAAGACATCTAGAAGTTGGACGAACATGCACTCATGACGTCAATCACCTGATGAAGGAGCAAGAATTAGCTCTCAAACGTCGTGTAAAGAATAACAAAAAGTTGTTATCCATTCAAACGTGTCAGTTTATGTTGACAAGACCTATCTAGTTTCATAATTAGCAACTAACACCCCACAAGACAGTTCAACCACAGTGTCCGTAACTAAAATACATGACTTCATGAACAAGAAAACACCGAGTGTTATCTTGTATTCTAGGCCCAGCTTCCTGGAAATCATGTAAAACAAATGTGCCAGCACCTTACAAGCACCAAACAAATCAAATATGATTCGAACCTTATTGTAGCATTTGATTACGTTGTTGTTTAATAAACCGAAAAATTTTATCTCATTTTGGAGGCCATTTTGCACAGTTTTACAAAAACTCACGTATGTTCACTCAATATAGTGAACAAAGTCAGGCAAGAAAGTGTCAAACATGATATGAAATAGGCATAACCACACAAAAGAATATTTGCAACTGAAAGCGTTTGGTCAAAATTAATGTCTATGAAGAAGTCAAAGTTGATGAACTTTATGACTTTAACTATATGCCAGTACCCACACTATGCCATGCCATCATAAGACTCTTTAAGAACTATAACAGCGTGAGAAATATTGACAAAAGACAGGAGACCGGTGTAAAAGCAATTGGTCAGTTAGGAGCACTTACCTTCAAGAACCTTTTGGTCGATACCCAGTCTTTCCCTGAGTTCGCGCACTCCTTTTTTGTCCTTGAACTTTTTCCCGAAAATACTCATATTTGTTTCTAAGAGAGTACACCCTCCGCAGTTGACTGTCACAGAGTTATAAAGCTCATTGCCGTGTAAAAGCTACAATCACGTGACTATGGCCGATTCCCTAGGACGCCGTTACTATAGCGACCGTGTTCGGGAACGTCCCACGTGAAAGAGATCGATAGATGCCGAGAAAGTTTTCGTGTTTCTGTTGTTATTCTCGAGTCTAAATACTTCCTGAACCTAACCTACTGAGATGTCGAGCTAAGTACCCTATAGATATGCTGGCGGTGACTATACTCGATCGAGGTGCTCCACGGCGCCTTCAGCACGGGAAGAACAGTCACAGGATATTGATTGGTTTTTCGAAGTGATCGTGTGATCCTGGTTAACACACTGGTGTAGTAGCGAAAAAGAAACTAGCTTTCTGATTGTTGTCAAAGAGCCTTAGAATCGATCGTCACAGAAGTAACAAGTTTCCCAAGTCGTAAACATGTCATAGAGAGCAGGCGGCGATGTCACCAGCTAGCCTGCCTTTGAGAGTAAATAGGGTTCTTCAGTTGGTCGTGAAGGGGGTATATCGATTCGGACTATAAGCAGTTCCGGGACAATCTATGCTGAGGTGACTAGGGATATTATCATGTAATGGAAATAATACACGAAATACTCAGATAGATGATACAAAACAGAACAAACATATGACAAAAATGGTATAAGTCATTATAAATAAGAATCTTGAAAATTAAAAATTGCTTTAATGATTGTGATTCCTATTTTTCCTGATGTAAAACAAGAATCGTGGGTCTGGGTCATGGGAATAAATACGCCTCCTCGGTAATCAAAGAAGGGTTATTTCTAGACGTCGGGTGAGGTGAGGAGCGGTTTTATGCCGCGTTGTAGATTATGTCACTAATTGACCGAAACTATTTCCTAAAATCGTTTCAATGACGACAAGCGTTTGGAGTTTCGTCCGTGCTGTGCCCCAAGAAGATGGCTGTATCAAAACCTCATACCTTCAAATTAACATGCTAAATTCAACGTGAAATCAATCGTGTGTCGAGACATATTCTAGGACTAAGTAACACTACGAGAGGTTCGAACGAGATGATTGTCTGAGAATAACCAGTCTTCGTTACTGAGTGAGTAGGTTCAAAAACCAAAGAAATGAATGTAGTTAAATCCATGGGATTACTTTTAAATGAAACTGTCCATGAGCTCTCCAACCGATTTAGTAGCACCTCAAACACTGTTACAAATATTTGACCCCACCCTCACCTCTAGTAATTGTAACTGTTAGAACGTACAATAAAGACACGTCATGTCCGCATAGTAGATGATAGCAGGCTCTAGGTCATATTTTCCCGTGCAGTAGAGCAAAGTATGCAAATACTTTCTTCTTCAGGGTAGTGTAAGTAGAAATTCTAAACATAAACCTTTCAATTAACCTCAAAGTTGCTCTTGAAATTCTTGCACTTTTAATGTTTAATAATTGAGAAGTGAACATGAACACATTGGTCATCTTACATTACTAATCTACTAATCAGCTGCACGTAGCTGTTCTGATGTTGTTTTCTCGTTTTTTCCGTAGTCTGGCTGTCTTTTGAATTTTAAATGTGTGTTATAGACTGAAAATTCCTAAACAAGAATCAGTTCTCGTAAAAGTGTTATTTTGTCATGCTGTTTTGGAGTATGCCTATTATACTACGGAAAATACAGAATTAGGAGCAGGCTTTCAAACGTGCTGTTCCGGCCGGTGTATCACAGTGAGTAAGTGAGTGTTGTGAGTGAGTGTTGTGAGTGTTGTGAGTGAGTGAGTGAGTGAGTGTGTGAGTGAGGTAAGTTTTATATATTCCAACAATATCACTGCGGGGGACACCAGAAATGGGCTTCACATATTGTGCCCATGTGGAGAAACGAACCCGGATCTTCGGCGAGCGAACGGCTTAGCCACAAGACTCCCCCACCGCTCCTAGTATATATATCAGAAAGATTCTGTAACACCCGAAAGGTGCTTCGTGACAAAAACTTGACGACAACAGCATTCTGGCAAATACAAGGGACATAACCACTCCTGGAACAACTAAGTCAACTCAGCCATCCATGTCAGGCCTTGAAGTATATTCTGATAATTCAGGAGTCCATGACATTATAGCTAGTTGCATTGATTACATAACATAAATACGCACAATGATGTTCAACAAAGATTTTATACATTCACCTTTATTATTCTGAAATTGAATTTCACACCTCTTGTTCACGCTGTACTGAAGATAACAATAAAACATGATGTTCACGGATACTGCTCCCGTGGGAATCAAACCCAGTTTACGCCAAGCAAGCAAGCACTAAGCAAGCAGCTGCCCTTAAGTCTAATAGGTATTGACATATCACCATCTTTTGTTATTCAACAACAATGCGTTAATTTGTTTTTAAATGTATGTCTTCTGATTAACGGCGACGCTCGGTAACTCGCCGTGGATGAACACGCACTGATGTTATACACGTGTTTTAGTACAAACAGAGTGTGATGGAAAGGAAACATGAAATATTTATCATGATCATGGTCAATCTGTCATCACGAGGACATTGTTTGTTGACAATATTACTGTGAGTGTATGAAGTGGAACACTTTTTTCATGATGCATGACGTCTTATCTTTGATGTAGTCAGGTGTTGGTTTCAGCTGACAGGGGTGGATTTGGAGCTCTTTGTGGTGGGATCAAATTGATAGTTAAACATATATCATTAATGGTAATTATCGATAAAACATACGCATGAAAGTACGGGTCTATAGTGACAAATCCGTCGCATAGGTGGCAGGGTTAGAACGGTTCCTGATCGTTAAACGCTGGCGAAGTTTATCGGACGTATTTTTCCCAAGGATCGATGCTGGGGCCCACACGAGTGTAGGTCAAAAGACAGTGTGGACATTGTCCACTCCACGCAGGGCCTGAGGCAGGAACATATTTTTCTGGGTTTTATTCTGCGGAAGAATGTGCGTGCGATAGGGTAAACTTTGAGAATGGGCGCAGAAAAATGTAAACTGATGTACAAAAGAAAGTCCCCACCTGGTGTCTGGGAATTGTTTTCCAAACAGTTAAAAGTGAATATTTGGAAAACGTCTTTTTATTGTGGTTTCCAAGTCACGTGTATGACATCAAAACACCTACATTTTGTTGACTTGCATGTGAATAGTCAACAGTAGACCTGAGGTAGACAGGGAACCAGTGAACGTCTAGAAGCACAGGTTTGATGTGATCCCATTTCGCTGTTCTTGTGATGATTCTTGCAGCTGTATTTTGTACTTTTGGAGGTTATTTATAAGTTATTCTGAAAGGCCATATAGACGTGAGTTACAATAGTCTGTCCTGAAAGAATAAAACAATCGACTGAAATTGTGAGCGGTATACCTGAAGCCATCCCATCAAAAGTGCCAACACATCAGCAACGAGAACGAGTCTTTGGTTTGTGGAATTGTATTAAGGTTGCATTACCGTATCTGTGGTGTTTCGGCAGCACGTACACAATGCTCTACCTGTAAGTCAGACCCGTGAAGGTCCCGGGGCAGAATAGGCCTTCAGCAACCTAGCTTGCCATTAAAGGCGACTGAGCTTGTCTTAAGAGGCGACTAACGGGATCGGGTGGTCAGGCCCGCTGACTTGGTTGAAACGTGTAATCGGTTCCCAATTGCGCAGATCGATGCTCTTGTTGTTGGTCACTGGATTGTCTGGTCCAGACTCGATTATTTACAGACCGTAAAACTAAAACCACTCACTAACTAACCCACTCACTCACTCACCTGTAAGGCACAGTAACAACACTTCTCAAAACATGTAGGACCGCGTGTGGTTGTTTATGGGAAAATGGGAAAACAATCCCAAAGCACCCGTGTGCCTCAAGGACCCGCTGCTTTCGAACTAGTTGATTTATTTGAGTAAAATAACTGGAAATGCTGATGAAGAACACTGTCCAACAACACTCCTAAGATTAGTTCGTGTCACCAGTCTAGAAGCTATGTAGGCCTAGAACTTTTTTCCCAGCCCTCGTATTTACAGCGAAGGTGATGTCTCATTTGTTCGAAATGACTATGTCGATATTTGCTCAAAACCAGATTATGAGCACGTTCTCATGATATTTCAGAAAAAGTTTCGCACAAATTATCATGCCCGCCTACAATTATACATCACCGTGCAAGGAACGAGGCATATGCAGGTCATGCGACAAACGACCGCCCGTTATTTCATAAAGAACTCGTAACATAACATCAATATCTGTATATTTGGATTTGTGAATCAATCGTTAAAGGGGCACTCGGCGTAAGGAAATTGGCAGTCCCAGTCATCTGTATTCAGGTCGTTCAAACACTACATTCTATTTTTGCTAATTCAAATTTTATTATGCATATTATCATACCAGTGTATGGTTCCCATTATGACCTAAAGGCAGCTTTTCAGTTTGGAGTGCAGTAAGTGTAGTACAGAACAGGAAGTGGACATCAGACATTTGCCACTTTGAAATGAATTTTTCTTGTCCATGTTTAGAGGAAACAGTGTGGACTAATTTCATATAAAGGGCTATACACGTACGTACGTGTGTATGTATGTATGTATGTATGTATGTATGTATGTATGTATGTATGTATGTATGTATGTATGTATGTATGTATGAAGTCCCAATTAAAGTAGATTTTAGAAATGGTTTTATTTTTTTTCTTTCCTTAATAGTAACACTGTTGTACACGTGGACAAAGTGGTCATTTATTTTCAAGCAACGGTGTTGGAAGAAAGAGGCGTCTGTTGCAGGTGGCTGTTGACTTTGTGGTATATATCATTATAAAATGGAAACTGTAAACACAAGTATTCTGGATATTGAGACAGTAAGCTTTTCAAATGTGTTAGCATTCATAATGCGTCGTTAGGAATTCTTTCGAAACATTTGTGGAGCAACAAAACATGACGTTTGTTACCTGCATGCCTGAACAAGACCCGAAGAGCTGTCGTTTCTGTTTCCTCCGATATCCGGTGATTCGATATAGCATCACCAATAATTGATCGAGCCAGATCGATGGGACTTATTGTTGTAAGACATCCGACACGAAAAAATATGTTCCACACAACTCCTATTATGATACATTCCTGGGCATGACATACTTGGAGTGGAAGCGGCATTGAATCCTTGTCCCGCGACCTGTTACTGAGGGCTACCCTTAAACACGTCTCGTAAACAAAGGCTAACGATTATCGACACGTCACAAATGCTTGTCTATCCAAGGAGTGCTTATTCAGAAAAAATGTAACAAAGAGAAATTTGTGCACAGTTGTGATAAATAAATGATTTTGTTATTATGCCCTGCTATTCGACGTGATTCTATAAGCGGCATCAAACGCGAAGAACATTGGAGCTAGGATCAATGAGGAAACAGTTGTTCTTGTGTTGGGGCTTGTGAAAAATTGGGACTATGCGTTGGGGGTGTTTCAAAAAAGGCTTTCGGAATATGCACCACAACTGGAATGGCAGTTTTCTGATTACGAAATCACTACATTATAGCGCCACACAATACACACCAATACGAACACACAATACAAACCAATACGAATTGTTTTGGGTATCAAACCGGCCGACATTAACTCCTAAAAAGCGAAGCAAGAATTGACACGTCTAAAAAAATACATTGCATTTCAAGTCTTTGACTATTCCAGGTCACTTATATCTAATTTAAGAGCACTGGGACGCGAAACGGTTGAAAGAATGATAATCGAAGATCAAAACGAGGAAATGTAAGACTGCAAATAAATGATTTCTTCGGGTATGAAAGAATACATCCGTTACATAACCAAAAGACGAGTCGCCGTAGTGTCAACTTGTTCTTAAAAATCATGAAGCACCATTGTAATCCTGCAGTGTTGAATATAAGACAATTCAACCACTGAAGACCTGTTCCATAAAAGTGCTACAAAAGAGTAGCTTGTTTTTCAGTTATTTGAGGAATGTATTTCTTTAAAAACGAGTCGATCGAAATTATTTCCATAAAACAAACAATATCAACTGTTATGAGCTTTGACCTTTACACTAGCAATACCAGCAATTCTGACACATTGTGCCCTGTTGAGAATCCAACCCGGGACATCGGTTTAGCACTATAGTAAACAGAAACAGGCGACTACATACTCTGAGACTACGTTGGGTTACGTCCCTTACGCAGACAAGGATGTCGCCACAATGAGACTTTGTAGTTCAGGGTGTGCCACTGGGCCGGTTGTCTTGGACAGATAACCCACAGAGCCAAATGTTGTTGACGCGTCCGTGGATAAAACCCACAAAACGGGTATATGGTGCTTACAAACCAGGATCCTAATAGGAGAAAGTCTAGGATTCAAACCCCTGATCCAAAAATCCTGCATGGGTATCACTCCCAAACAAAACTCTTGAGATATCACTAGTATGCTTACCCTTGTATAGCTTTCTTGTTAGATTATGAGTATAATTCTGTAAGGAAATCTGGGTAGCACTTTCCTTAGGTGAACACTGGCGGTTTCTCGGGGAAATCGGATCTCAGATTTCTAAAACGAGTTCGCTTCATTTAATTTACTATGTCTCGAAAATAACTGATCTCATCAATAGAATACCAATCAGGAAACAAACCCACACTCGAAAGTAGTTAGGTCTCGGGGGTAAATACCATGAAACTATATAAACTAGCGGGCAAAAGAAAGTAGAGGTCCTCTTTCAGCATCACTAAAAGACAAACGAAAGACGATATCTTGGTGAATTGAATGTGATTTTATCCAGTCGTCAAAAGACAATAATCAACATTAAGAAACGCTGTTGGATTGTTTGAATGAAACGAACCGGGGCTAGAACTTGATGAATTCATTTTCAGTCTATAGTCACTGTTGGACACAACCATGATGCCCTCCCATTGTCAGTAGCGCGTGTGGACTCCTGCCACGTCAATAGAGGCCCGGATACGTCTCCTCATCGACGTTGTCAAACGTCGAATAACGTCAGGAGGTATGCGGTTCCATTCCTCTCTGAGGGCACATCCCAGTTCTTAACGGGCACGTGGAATTGGTATGCGACGCCTGATTTGCCTGTTCAAGTGATCCCATAAATGCTCAATGGGATTCATATCCGGAGAACAGGCAGGCCACGGCAGAACATTAACCTTGTGTTGTTGCAGAATATCCAGCTAATCAACAGGGTCAAAGGTGACGCCTATTAGAAATATGACGGTAGGTGGTTAATTAGAATGATCCAAAGGTGTCCACGTTTATTCACACAGCGTTGTACCATCTCATGGACATATCAAGGAAATCATACTGAGCTCAAGGTTAACATTTTTCGACAGTATCTGTAAGGAAGCATATTGGTAATTTGAAACAGTTCAGTCCTATGCAATCGACAAATTCTCAGCAACGGCGACATTATTGATTCTAAACTTCACAGGAAGTTGACTGCTCTGAATTTGATGGGCTCTTTTAAAAATCAATCGGCATGGCAAAATTGTGCATCAGGTATCGGTTTGTCTTTAATAAATTCTAAAGAAACAACGTTGCCCATACAGACTTTTTTCTCCACGGCTTGTCTTATCAGCCTTCCGCTTCTTTATGCTTGCAACGATTTTCTCGTTGTTAATATGTATTGATAAAACCTACATCCTCACCAGATCGACTCTCCTCTGAAGTTTCGAAGAACATGGATGTTTATATGGCCCCCAGCTGATAAGCTGACGTCTATCGATGCCGTATCGATCGAGTTCCATATTGGCGTGCTCAGGCCGAGGTGGTACGCTCATCGAAACACGTTACCGCTAATCTCAACGCTCGGGCTTTCTGTAAGCATGTATTATCAGAAATCTGGCCAAGCAACGGTATTTACTGTTACTCCAGTTATTAATATTGGAGATTTTCTTTTAATAAATGCTTCATGCAACTGTCAGAGTATTTATATTTTTTCAGTCGTTAAGTGGTCGCGAGTTGTCGTGACATTTATCAAGTAGTTTATCACATTGGACTAAGATTTAATCGGGTAATTGTAAAACACTACCACAGAAACGGAGGTGGATTTGAGTTCCATGTGTGAGACTGGGATTTTTCAGTGCGTTCTCTGGGTACAGTCAGCACAATGGTGGTAGAATGAATAACCCAGTGCAAACATTAAGTTTAAATCAATAAGTTCAAAGAAAACACACGCGACAGATCGAACTCAGACTGTACAAGAAGAAATGTAATTTGCTAAAACAGTGGTCGACGTCACCATAATCGATTACCAAATGCCAAAACACTCACTTATTCTCATGTTCTGAGCTGACACGTCGTATTGTAGATAGCTAATCGTTTGCGTCTGAAAAGAAAATGTTTACCTTTTAGGTTTTATATAATTCTTCATTATCTGGAAATTGAAATGAAAGAAGTTCTTGCTTCTGATTCGATCCAGTTTATTGTTGACGTGTGGTCTCTTTGAATGTGTTGTATTTCACGATGTGCATATGTGGGAGAAATATAGAATTACAGATAACTTTCAATTATGAGTGACTTGGCTTCAGATGTCAGGTAAAATGTGGCTCAGTGCCGCGTTCAAAATTACTGCACTTGTACAACATATTTAGAAACGTGAAGATATGAGTTAGAATTGGTCGTCAGTAGCCAATGCTTGTCTATCAGAGGCGACTAAAGGGCTTGGTTGGTCAGGCTCGCTGGCTTGGTTGATACATGTCACAGTATCCCAACTACGTGGATCGATGCTCATGCTGTCGATCACTGGACTGTCTGGTCCAGACTTGATTTTTTACAAACCGTTACCATATTGCTGGAATATTGCTGAGTGCTGCGTTAAATAACTAACAAACGAAACAACACGTTTATTTATGTGTGGGACTGCATGCGCACATGGCGGTCTTATACCGCCTACTCTCTGTGATACCTGATATACTATGCCATACTTTGACATGAGTATGTCACTAGAAAGCAGCATTGCTTGACATGAGTATGTCACTAGGAAGCAGCATTGCTTGACATGAGTATACCGTTATAGTAAGCAGCATTTTGACTGCCGGCCTACCAGGCCCATTCGTGACCAACTCGTGTCATTCCCGGACAAGCCGAATAGCGTTACGGAAAGAGGCGAGTGGTGACGAATGGCACCAGGCCCTGCTTTATCCCATTGTGCCATTCGTCAGGCAGGCAACAAGTACCGTTTCTTACCGTTTGGTGTAACGCAGCCTAGGAACGAACCGTGAAGTAATTGCAGGGAGCGTTGCTACTTTGATCATAGGATTATCGACCGTTCAGAGCCTCTTTTTAAAGGAAAAAAAATTAAAAAGTAACATAAATACTGAAATATTGATTTTAACTTGCATGACTACCGATGTCGCATCAGCGTAAACAGCACGACCAGGTTGTCATATTTCATATATGTTCATCGCTCTGAATGTATGATCAATATACATCAGTGCTTGCGTTGGTATGTTGTTATCTGCATCCACGCACACGGATCAGCTTTAAGCCGAAACAGAAAACACTTGTGTTGTGGGCGGAGTTATTCCATGTATCAGTTAGAAGCTGCCCTGTCCTTTACATAAAATGGAGGCAAAATGAGGATGGAGTGAGTTAAGTTTTACGCCGCACTCGGTTAGCAATATTTCATCTGTATGGCGGCGGTCTGCAAATTATCGATCCACGCAAATGGAGTATGATGAAATATGCGTCATCCAAATCAGGGAGCGTGATCACCCGATCCCGTTCGTCGCGTTTTACGACAAGCAGGGTCGCCTTTTTTGGCAAGCATGGGTTAGCGAAGATCAAGTCTGGGCAAAAGGAGACAAATGGAAAATAAATATTATTTATTAGTTTGTCGCAGATAACAACAATCCACCTTTCTGACAACTACATTTACACAGGTCGAGGTCCCGGGTAGACGACAAGGTGATTCACTATGTGAGCGACGTTCCAC
Source organism: Haliotis asinina (assembly GCF_037392515.1). Classification (NCBI taxonomy): domain Eukaryota; kingdom Metazoa; phylum Mollusca; class Gastropoda; order Lepetellida; family Haliotidae; genus Haliotis; species Haliotis asinina. Next base: position 41,478,486 of record NC_090282.1, read on the forward strand.
GTCAACGGAGGGCGCGACGCTCTGAACCAAGTCACACTGCCTGTGGAGCATATAATCTGTGATCCGTACATCCTGACAGGATGTATGTGAGTGAGCACAATTTCCAAATGGCGGATATTCTGTTCAAAGGTTCAGCAATAGCCTTTACATTGGACAAAATTTGAAAATACGGTTTTATCTGAACTAATACAATTCCATAAAACTGGCACAAACGTCCAGTTGTCATGGTCAGTTTAAGTCGATCCTCGTCCTCGTAGCCACGAAGCTACGTCCTGGCTATATATAATGAGAGCTGGCACTCGCTTATTATTACAAAAATCTTTGTTATATGAATACATGAAATAGTAAACTGCTCTTATACCAGTATTTGATAGGGTACAGGGTTAGTTTTGATTTTCGCTACCATCAGTCTTCCATTTATACGGCTGGTAATGAATTGAGTCTTGACAAGATAATCTAGTGATTGACATCTTGAACATCGATCTAAGCAATTGGCACAATGAGAATGTTTAAAGGGCGACTGTGCTCCGCACTATCGGTGCGCATGCTAGGCCTTGTAGTTTTTGTCACGTCTGAGTGTGACGTAAAATATTGTGGCACCATGATTAAAACGCTGGTTAATTTTTGGAGATAGTGTCATTTTCAGACTCGACATAGTAGCACCGAAAGCGCAGACATGACACTGTCGTGTGATTGCTTCACCATGCAGAAATAAGTTTCACACAAATGGGAATCGAACCCGGGTCTTCGAACTGACGAGCGAACTCTTCAACCACTGGGCTAGCCCCAACATATATGAATGAAGGATTAACAATTATACAAGGCGACTGTGGCGTTTTGCAGAATGGTCCTTATATCAACATATTCAACATATTGTTTACAGGTACATGGTAATCCACGAGCATAACACTGATGTATTCATAAGACTTGCGTATGGCAGTGACTGGTGATGCATTTCCAGACTGTCATGTCGACAGAATAATTCTTGGGTTAAAATCCGACGACAAACATGTATTTTTCTTATTTTTGCGGTTTTGGGTTTTTTTTCTGATACATCTGTTTGTTTGTTTGTTTTGGTTTGTTTGTGTTTTAGTTGTGTTTTTGTTTTTATTTATTTGTTTGTTTGTTTGTTTGTTTGTTTGTTGTGAGGTTAACGTTAGATACAGTACTAGAATAGATTTTACAGAACGTTGTTGTAAAGAAGGTGGCGTGTTTACGACAATGTGTATTAGTAATTTATAGTCGTGAAGCAGCATCAAATTAAACACAGCTAGCACATCGAGGATGGAAGACTTCCCACATTTGTTTACAGACTAAAATACAAGGTATTGATAGTATTACCCTACTGTGTACAAATTATCTGAATGTAGTCAAAGGGAAACAACTCATATCTTCTTAGCCACAATTCGCCGTCTTCAGGAATATAGGTATAGCTTCTGTGTATTGGCGGATTATTTTATGAATTTACGAGAAGTTTAAAGATTCACAAAAACATATTTGAGCAACATCAACACGTGCTCTTTGTGTGTGTGTGTGTGTGTGTGTGTGTGTGTGTGTGTGTGTGTGTGTGTGTGTGTGTGTGTGTGTGTGTGTGTGTGTGTGTGTGTGTGTGTGTGTGTGTGTGTGTGTGTGTGTGTGTTTGTGGTTTTTTCGGTTGGTTGTTTTTTTTGGTTTTTTTGTTGCTGTCTTTTTTGTATACATCTGGCTTGGTAATCTGTTTGATTCCTTGTCGCTGAACCCCGACGGTGTTTCGTTCAGTCCATGGATTGTTTGGCCCAGATAATTTACAGACAGGCGTAACAGTGGAATACTGGAGAGTGAAATGTAAAACAAGAATGCCAAAAAGAAACACTCGTAGTTGTCAATCAGGGTATTGATTGTTGTGATTTTGAATGAGTTTAGTTTCTCGAAGCTTTTAGCCATATCTCAGTAATATCAGGCCGGAGACACCAAATATGGGCTTCAAACATTGTGTCCGTGTGAGGAATCCAACCCAGGTCGCCGGCGTGAAATCCGCCGATTAGTTTCGTTCGTGAGGCTCTTTCGAAGCCGTTAGGCTGGGGACGGGCTTCACGAGCGAAACTAATTGACTGACTGAGGACTTAAGACAAAGTCAGCTAAACGTTACTGTATATTAGTGGGGTTTTTTTGTAGTGTAGTTTGGCTTGAAAAGTCTCCCTCGAACCCAACATTAAAGCGTAATGCATACGTAGTGGCGCTCTGTACGAGTTCAACTAATCTACGGGTTTTTCATTTGAAAAATGAAGAAGTGTTTTGTACATGGCTTACTTAGAATTCAGTTGTACTTGTTGGCTGTTTGCAAAGGAAGATGGATCCCGATGGAAGTTTGTTTGTAACGCAAAACGGTTTTGCCCTTAGTGCGGGGTATGAGCACAGACTACGTGACAGAGTGCTCAGAGTCGGAGAGAGTGCGCACATCCACCTATTGATAGGTAACTTCGACGACAGGAGGGCATCAGAGCGGGGTGTAAGCTAGGAAAGGACGGACAAAAAACAAACTCCACCCAAAACGATGTCCAGTGCGACTGTACAATATGTATATATCCCTTACGTGTAAGAGTTTATTTTAGATGGAATAGGAATCATCATGCAACTAATAATAATAATAATAATAACAGTAATATGTTGCAGATGAATTTGGGCTCAGTAAATGATAATGTTATATTTCACATCAGTGTAATGAAATAGTACTATTATTTTCAAGGCTTTTAGGGATATACATGTATGTATCTATGGTACTCGGTACATTTGATTTGTTTAAAGTTACATATAGAAAGTAATTATTACAGTATTCTGCGGACATTACTGAGAATACTGTTTGTTTTGAATTCTTTTTTTTATTATGTACACGATTTATTCTAGGCCACACAAGAGTTCGTGTGCCAGTCTGTACTTGAGAAATTCTCCGCTACGAGTTAGCTAATGCATGATTTGTTGAAGTGAACAGTGAACACCCACTGATACAGTCTGCTCCTCAAGACAGCAGGATTCTAAGGGTTTTCTCAAAGCACTCCCTGAGGGCGACAACTGCGACATTCTAATATGACTCTAATATTAATGAACAGCTCATCACTGAACGGACTAGCCACATGTCATCAGCAATCCGTTGTTACAAGGTATTGTGTTTTATAATAATTCGTTAATAACTGACAAACCAGGGACGCAAATCAAATGGACGTAAAATGCTGTGTGCAGTAAGCACTGACACTTGTAGGACATAACTCTTACATTTGACCTCGTAAACATTCCTCTTACATTTGACCTCGTAAACATTCCTATTGAATGATTTTAGTTATGAGATAATGTTAGAGTTATCAGTTCTAAAGCAGGGCAATATTTCTGCTTTTTATGCCACAGCTAGTTGGAAACCTTAATATGAATACCAAGATTTACGGTTAAATGAATATCTCTAGCGTGTATTAATAATATTATTTGAAGCTCACATACGATGTCTGTTTCCGAACAAATGACATCAGTGATTTGATATACCTCCACATAATTAAACAGACGATTCTGTAACGACACTGGTGTTTCAGCGAACGTTCGAAGAAATCCCAGAAAAGCAGATGACATCGTTCAAAGGAAAAGAACGCCGAGAGCAACAACGAGCATCTGTCGACACAGGGTGAACCGCTTCCGGGGAAGAGATTCCTTTAAGATGCCCGTACCTCCGTTCCATTGTAATTCTTGAATCTTTTCGTACATTATCTGACTAATTAGACAAAAGACTACCATTTGACGTTCAAACAGTTTTTTTAAAACTTTGTTTTAATTGGTGGCTCATTAAGATTGTATTTATACGTGTGATTGTGAAACAGATTGTTATAATAAATAAGCCAGTCTGATATGTAAAGTTAAACTATTAAGTTCCGTTTTCGTTTGTTTGTTTTATTGTTTCTTTTATTTTTCAAAATGATCTTTGACATATATATCGATGTTACTTTGCAGTTCACATACTTAGTAAATTACAGTTTTTATCATTTAAATTACCAAAGTATTTCGAGGAAGGGGGGTTTACAATTTGAATAGGTAGAATTTCTAATTAATATTTGCCTCGAGGGAGAAGAGGCATACTACAGTCACTCTGGAGAATTCGATCTTTACTCTTAAACAACAGCAGAGAGAAGCAAACGCGTCTCACCAAATATACGAAATAAGTTGTGTGCCTACCACTAGTCATCATAGTAACTCTGGACTGTGCTTAAGTCAACCAATGAAAAAATATGTAATCAGTGACATCGTGACAGTCATGCGGTGTCAACCAATCAGCACTGGGTTCCTATGACGTCACGTCATTGTCACAAGCCCAGCTCATTTCCACTGCGACTCACCAGCAGGTCGGCCGCCTTTACGTGGCGGGGTTTTCAAAATGAGTAATCACGACATGGATGAAAAGCCGGAGCCAGAGGATAAGCCAAGGGTACTACATGAAACTGCATTCCAAAGGTTCACCATTGGCTCAAAGTAAGTGACAGCTGTTCTTATAAAATGTTATTAGCCATGTATCCGGGATATGTTTTGCCATTGACCAGTTCAACGATACTGCTATCTAGAACACAATGGCATAGTGTTATTGCAGCATCGTTGAACCGAGCGTATTACCGTGGTGCAGCTAAACAACACTATCGTACTCACTGTTTTATGGCTGCCTCTACTGTCTCCTAGGTCAATGAATACAATGGGCCAGTTCCTGGAAGCTCGCAGACAAATGGAAGCGCAAGTTTCCACTATCATGTCTGAGTTTGCCGATGATTGGTCGAAGAGGCTAAACAAGACTGTCGGTAAGCCACCGTAAGGTGGACAATGCTTAAACTTGATCATTTTTTTAAAAAAATAAGTGTTCCATTCGCCTTTTTACCTTTACTATTACTATTTGTCTCTCTTGATATGCGTGTAGAATAGGATCGCAACATGTATAATTTTACGACGTCTAGATTAGTTCTTGAGAATATCTAACTTAAGGGGAAATAACTCTATGATAAAAGAGTAGACTACTCCATCAGCTCGGAAGTATTCTGTCCTGAACAATTCGACCATTGTTATACAGATCTTGAGTATGGAACAATGCGACACCTATGGCAGCGGGTCATTCAGGACAGCCAGAAGAGTGCAAATATTCACAATCGTGTAAAGAATGAACTGGGATCCTATGACGGTCCACTTGAAAAATTGCGCGCGTAAGTAGCAACTTTGATGTAGTAGATATATCTATTGTTACCGAATTAGGAATAAGTGGTGTTTGTATTACCGTCGGCCATAGCAGTGAAATTCTTCATACAGTGTTGGCCCGTTCAACTAGTATGGGAAGGAAATATGAAGAAACGATTAAACCAGACAGTCTGCAATTATTATAAAGTGTTTCAGTGTTTACTTATTGCTACGGTGTTTTCTAATACCGATGGACATATTCATGAAAGGATTACAAAGAACAACAGACATTCATGACAAGTCATTCACCCAAACGCCATTAGGGTTGGTATGTTTATGATGCAAATCATTTGAATAGTTTAGTCTGATTCCAAACCAAACATGGGCAGGAATACGAATTGTTGTGCTAAAAGTAAAGTTTTTAAGACCCTAGGAAAACACCCTTAAAGGATTCTGTGGATATATTTACACAAATACAACAGATTGTCCAACGATTGTCACATTTACAATTGCAAAGCCTGTTTCAGTGTAGCTAAATTCAATAATCTTTTAAAACAAAATTGTTTGTAAAAAGAACAGTTGCAATGTTGACAGTATGTGGGATAAAATTCTTAATTGTCATAACTTTGATTACATGATTCAGTGTACTGTCATGGTTATAGCTACATGAAGTCACCAATCCATCAGAAAGCTGAGAGGGTACTTCAGTTCTACAAAGAAACTCAGGATAGACATAAGATCATCCTTGAGAGCATCAGCACAGCCAAAAGGGTAAACAAGTTGCCATTATATAAACTGTTCAAATGTTTCCACATGAACAAGAATTAAAGGATAATATAAACATTAAATTTCAGAGATCAGGACTCTTTTGCTCTCATTAAGCATGTACAACTGTCAAACCTGTTTCAGGGTTTTCATCATCATGTTCTTTCAGTACATACATGAATGACTTTTTTTCAGACGTAGCTAACATCAAGTGTAATCAGAGTGATTATATTTCTTCAGATTTATCATGAGAGGATGAAGAGACTTGAAGATGCCCAGGAAGAGATGGAGCGAAAGAAATACCGCAGTAAGAGTTCCAAAAAGTATCGGGAACTGGACTCTAGGATACTTCGTCTTCGAGACGATGCAGACAGAGCACGCTTCCAGTACCTGGAGCGTCTGCAACAGGAGAAAGAGGAAAGACCTCTCTATCTCAAAGTGAGTTAAGAGCTTACAACCTTATGGGATTCATATTTTTAAAACTTTTTCTGAAGCAACATATTCAGTAATGCAGGAGTCATCTTTAAGTGGTGTACATTTGGGTCTTGGCTCCAGAAAGATGAGTACCTGCTAATATTAACAGTTAATCTCCATTTGCGTCAGTCATCAGTCTGTGGTCATATGTGAAATGTGATATATTTGGTATTACATATTCTCAGTAAAGTACAGATTCTAGAATATTTGGGGGTTGAGCCTACATTGGAATTTTAATACACTCTCTCCGAGTACGACAAAGTCAGCCATTCAAGCCACTCATCCACCTCAGCTTCCAAAGCAGTTAGTTTGGTATCATAGGTAAATTCCCTGTGCTATTTACTGCAAAACTACTTCTTCGAGTCATGGCAAATTCTGATAACTCTGCATTACCAAAAGTGTTGCCCTGAAACAAATTGAACAATGGTGGAGATCATTCATGAGTGTAACAAACTTACACACTAAATGATGCACCTTTGCTACTACCAAAGTATGGTTCTGTTACACAGAGCATGAAGAAAGTAAAGCATGAATTTGACAGACTTGAGAAGGACAGACTCACACATGTGAGGAACATATTCCAAGAAACTGTTAGGATTTCTGAGCTTCAAGATGACAGGTAAGCTGACTGCAGTGTACTCACAAAGGGCCAAATGATACAGTGATATTAGTGTCAGCATATATGTAAATACCAAATGATACAGTGATATTAGTGCCAGCGTATATGCAAATGCCAAAGATACCAAAACTTGTGCAAGAAACAATGTGCAGGTTTCAGTTACATGTTTTCCAATTGAAACTAAAATATCTGCTTCAAGAGTTCTGTTGTTATTTCCTCCCTTAAATACTTGCAACAATTTAGAATGTTTTGAATCTTACATGGCTTGATCTTTCAAATCTTTTTTCTTTTCACTGCTTAGAAAAGTAAATATTTAACAAGAATTTCACTTTTTGTTAAAGGAGTAGCAGAGAGGAATACACAAATGAGCTGCGCCAGAGCCTGAACAACCTGAAACTTGACCAGGAGATACTGAAGTATGATAAGGTGTTCCTCAAAGACTATGACATCCCAGCCTTCCAGGTACAGGCCTATCTATATGGGGCTAGTGTTGGGAATTGGTAAAAGTCTCGTACTTGATGTCTGTACTCTGTACTGCTTTCAAATGACTTAACATGCATATGGATGTATACTTGTGCCTTTGTGTATTCTTAGTACTGCTTGTATTACTGACTTAATGTGCATCTGGGTTGACACTCCCGCTTGCTACTGCTCATGACTCTGACACTTGTGCCTGTATGCTTGCCACTGCTCATGACTCTGACACTTGTGCCTGTATGCTTGCTACTGCTCATGACTCTGACACTTGTGCCTGTATGCTTGCTACTGCTCATGACTCTGACACTTGTGCCTGTGTATGCTTGCTACTGCTTGTGGCACTGACACTTGTGTCTGTATGCTTGCTACTGCTTGTGACTCTTGACACTTGTGCCTGTATGCTTGCTACTGCTTGTGACTCTTGACACTTGTGCCTGTATGCTTACTACTGTTTGTGACTGACACTTATGCCTCTCTGCTTGCTACTGCTTGTGACTCTTGACACTTGTGTCTGTGTATGCTTGCTACTGCTTGTGACTCATGACACTGGTGTCTTTGTATGCTTGCTACTGCATGTGACTGACCTGGTGGACACTTGTGAAAGTGTTTATACTTGTCTATGTTTTTTACTGACTTAAGAGTTGGCTCTTGTGTCCTGTTCTGAACTAAAGTCTATATCTTGTTGGTGCAGATGAAGTTAAGGGGGAACATTGGTGCTTGTATGTATACTTGACACTTCTTACTGAATTCAGGATTGATCAGTGGTATTTGTCATTACAGACTGGCGACATACATCAGTCATTAGTTCTACATACAAGACAAGACGTGTATGAAAAGTTGATATCAAACATTTCTTTCAGTCTGTCATTCACCTGACTAATGACAACTGACTACTCATTGAAAACAGAAAAGAAGACTGGTTCATCACTTTCAGGGTGTGTGATTAATTTGTTTCAATCAATTTCAGGAGTATATCCCTCACCAATTTGACAATGAAGACGATCAAGAGAAGTCTGAGGAAGAGCAGGAATCTCAAATGTAAGCTGGTGTATTCGCATGCTACAATATGTTATGCAGATTGCAAATAATGCTAGTTACTCTAATAGATTATGTCTCTTGTCACAAGCAAATGTTCTATTACTCTGAATTGAAAGGATTGTAAAATTTATATCGGCCCTGAAGGTGATCACATTTCCTTCAATAGCATATGAATGTAGGACTCCTTACATATTTGACATTTCACCATGTGGGTATTGCCATGATTAAATTACATGAAGTAATTTTACCTCTAATTTTCTCATGGTGTATTACTTCATGACGACACATCTTTTGTTATCAAGTGGAAACTTTCTCAATTACAGCATTGTAGAAGCTACAGTGGAGAGTTGTAAGTATTGAAATTCATAAGTCTCTGTTTAGTAGAGGATAACTGATTGTTTGTGATCATGTTAACCTGATTAAACTTTATTCTATTGGCTTTAAAGTCGGTTTGATCAGGTTGTTTTGAACTGTACTTAGCTGCTCAGATAAAGAACTTGTCCTTCATACTAATTTAGGGTTAACAACAGAGCAAAGGTAGTTTTGAAAAGCAGACTTCTAAGTTCCATTTTTCAGAAGCCATTTTGATGGCATGAATATTCAGCACAAACCAGCTTTTAGAGTTGTAGACTCTTCCCTTACGTTGCAGTGACTCCCACAGAGCTGCTTCCAAACCGTCCCACACTGCCCCCACTGCAGCACCAGACTGCCCCAGTAGTGCAGGACCTTCAGGATGACCAGCTGTGGTGGGCACACATCAGGCCCACAAAGAGGACAATAGATCCACTCACATCTCCTCCACCCACTACGCTCAGGGATGTTGCCACTGCCTTTGTGGAGAGTGAGTGGACATAACCTCATGGCTAGTTCATCAAACTGGTCTCCAGTAAATTACAACATAAGGATCAGGATAGCTATTCTCAAAACATCCAAGTCCCACAAATTTCTTAAGCCCATTCTTAAAACATTACCTACGATCAAGGTTAAGATTTCTGAGGGTTACTAACATTTTGAGAATAAGGGCCTTGGTCATGACAGTGTGTGATCTGGACCAACTTGTCCAAAATGATCATTAGGGGAATGTAGCAGGGTGAGTCGTCATTCTTCAGATGACATCTTTACTTTGTCAGTTTGGTGACTGGTTATTGTGACCTCTTTGGTCATGTGGACAAGGTATCTCACTTCAGATCAGCATGTCCATGGTTCGAATCTAAGGATGCCACAGTAGTTTTGTGATTGCTGCACTAAGGTTATAATTATGCCTGAACAAAAGTAGCACAGAGATAACATTTTGTCTGGGTTGATCAGCAAATAGGACAGTTTTCTCTTGGTTAGATGCTTAGTTGTAACTCAGTCTTTGAAACATTTCATTGCAGCCTTCAACTGTCTATATATGGTAACATTTTCATGCTATATCCATAGCGTTTATTGATATTGCAGAGAAACTGAAACATCGCAGAAAGTCACCTGAACCATCCTCCAGTGAGGATGAACATGTTCCATTCTATGCCCCTGGTGGAACATCCAAGATGACAAATGTAAAAGTCAAGGTCATTCGTGACTACAATGGAAAGGGTCCAAACGATTTGAAAGATCTCAGAATTGGTACAAATATTTTCATTTATTGCTTCAGTATTCTCGGGTTTAATTATTACGTACATCTGCACAGTATAAATTCCTAAATTTCTTGTAATCACAGTCTACCCTTCCTTGTTTTTAATGTACATTTTATCTGATAATCCAACATTGACAAAAGGGATAGTATGTTTCTTTGTTCTTGTCCCTATCCCACAAAGCAGTGCTAAAGCTAAGGTGATTGTAACTGATGTACTTTAACGTAGGCTTGCACCAGCTGCAGTGGTAAAATCACTTTGTGGAATGGGACACAGCTTCAACTGGTAGAGAAATATCCCATAATCAGTTCAAAATGTCAGGATGATGTTTTGTATCCAAAACCGATATTGCTGGAACACCTTTACTTTTACCTTTACAACTTTGACGATTGCAGTTTGACCATACTTGAAGATGCAGCTTCTAAGGGCCATATCATCTCTGTTGTCTCATAATTGCTGCAAACTTTAGTCATGTCAAATCATCATCAAGAGGTTGCTGAACTTCTGCATTTTTATGCAGGTCAGACAATCAAGCAGAAGACAACAGCCAATGAACATGGCATGGCCTATGGCTGGAGACGATCGTCACGCACTGGACGTAAGAAGTATGGCATGTTCCCTGTGGAGTGCACTGAGCTGAAGCCAAAGACAAAGTCAAAACTCTCCGACCGCCTCTTTAACATTGCTTTCAGAAAGTGAATAGGTCTTAACTGTGGGATTTTTTTTTCATATATAGATTCAGATTAAGGCATAGCCATGTTAAATTTTATATTGCAAATTTAAATTGATGCTTAAATTATTTTTATAACTCTTAGACAGTAACCTGAAGTATTTTTTTATGCTATTATTCTTGATAAGAAGAGAGGATTTCATTTATATTTTGTGAAATTATATTTCAGAAATTATATTTACATACAGCAATGTCTAGGCTTATTGAGCAATATTGTATACTTTGATTTTTTTAATAATTTATGTCTCTGTTTATTGTTTGGTATTGATGTAACACTATTTAATGTATTTATTCTACCTGTTTGAGATAACCTGGCCAGTCCCCTACCATTAAGTTATATCTGTGTTTAATATACGTATATGAGCATGCCTTTCTATTATCATTTGAATCATACTGAGAGTGTGGAGTTGTGTGTCATACCTTATTCAACAATGTGATTACATAGGCACCCTGGCTATTTACATGAGTAACAAGTTATTATAGGTACCCTGGCTTTTACATGAGTAACAAGTTATTATAGGCACCCTGGCTATTTACATGAGTAACAAGTTATTATAGGCACCCTGGCTATTTACATGAGTAACAAGTTATTATAGACACCCTGGCTATTTACATGAGTAACAAGTTGTTATAGGTAACCTGGCTTTTACATGAGTAACAAGTTATTATAGGTACCCTGGCTTTTACATGAGTAACAAGTTATTATAGGTAACCTGGCTATTTACATGAGTAACAAGTTATTATAGGTAACCTGGCTATTTACATGAGTAACAAGTTATAGACACCCTGGCTATTTACATGAGTAACAAGTTATTATAGGCACCCAGGCTATTTTACATGAGTAACAAGTTATTATAGGCACCCTGGCTATTTACATGAGTAACAAGTTATTATAGGCACCCTGGCTATTTACATGAGTAACAAGTTATTATAGGTAACCTGGCTATTTACATGAGTAACAAGTTATAGACACCCTGGCTATTTACATGAGTAACAAGTTATTATAGGCACCCTGGCTATTTACATGAGTAACAAGTTATTATAGGCACCCTGGCTATTTTACATGAGTAACAAGTTATTATAGGTACCCTGGCTTTTATATGAGTAACAAGATTACACCATTACCCAAGCTATTCACATGAGTAATGAGTTCACATAGATACCCTGGCTTTTAATGTAACATGATTACGTTGCTACTCTGGCTGTTTGTACAAGTATTGAGATTACGTTAGTGCTCTTTGTATCCATGCAATTAACAAGATTACAATGGTGACCTGGTTTTTAACATGATTACATTGGTACCCTGGCTATTCATATACCGGTAAGTATTGAGATTACATTGGTACCCTGGCTCTTTCCATGGGTAACAAGGTTACTCTGAGTATTCATATGAGTAATCACATTACATTCAAATTGCCTGGGCATTTAAATGAGCATTGATATTGCAATGGTGACCTGTCTATTTACGTGGACATATTGTTACCATGACTTTTTTGTGTAAGTACTGAGATTTGATTGGTACCCTGGCTGTTCACATGAAGATTCACAAGATTGCATTGTCTAATAATGAGATATTTCTGGGTATTTCCAAGAATGCAATGCTGACCTGGCTTGTAATATGAGAAGCATGATTACATTGCTATCCATGTCTATTTATATATGAAATGAGATTACATTAGTACCTTAGGTACAAACGTGAGTAATGAGATTACAATGAGGACCTGTCTATTAACAGGTATTTTACAATGAGGACCTGTCTATTAACACGGGTATTTACATATGAAATGAGATTACATTAGTACCTTTATGTTGATTGTGAGGTTACACAGGTACAATACCCTTTTCCATGAGCAACTACATTTCATGGATCACCAGGCTACTAACTTCAGTAATGGGGTTTTCTTATGAGTGAAGAGATAACCTGGCTATTAACTTGAGTGATGAGGTTTCAAAGATGATCTGGCAATTACCTGACTAACAAGGTTTCAGAGGTGGCTATTACCTCAGTAACAAGGTTACATTGACCTGGCTATTAACTTGAGTGATGAGGTATAATAGGTGACCTGGCCATTGAGTTGATTAACAAGGTTTCAGGGTGGCCCTATCTATTAACGTGAGTAATGATGTACAAAGGTAACGTGGCTATTAACTTGAGGGCTGGGGTTTCATAGATAACATGGCTATTAATTTGAGTGATGGGAGTTTCATAAGTGACCTGGCTATTAACTTGAATGATGTGATTTCATAAGTGAGGACCTGAGGACCCATGAAGATCCTGGTGAGAATTGGTCTTCAGTAAAGGGGCAACTAACAGGATTGGCTGGTCAGGCTTACTGTCTTGGTTAACACATCATTGTATCCCATGGGTTTAGTAGAATAATGCTCTTGATGGTTATCACTGGATTATCTAGTCATTTATTTACAGGCCATCACTGTATAGCTGGAATATTGCCAAGTGCGGCTTTAAACATCAAAGCAACCAAATCAAGTTGAGTGATGCTGTCAGTAGGTGACCTGGCTATTACCTTGACTCATATGGATTCATAGGTGACCTGTCTATTAACTTGAGTGATGAGGTTTCAAAGGTGACCTTGCTATTGACTTGAATGATGAGGTTTCAAAGGTGACCTGACTATTCACTTGCATGATGAGGATTCAGAGGTGACCTGGCTATTATCTGTAGTGTTGAGGTTTCAAAGGTGAACTGCAGGCTATTAACTTGAGTGACAGGGTTTCAAAAGTGACCTGGCTATTTTAGCTTGAGTAAACGTATTTCAGAGGTGACCTGGCTATTGACTTGAGTAAACATACTTCAAAGGTGACCTGACAATTCACTTGAGTGATGAGGATTCAGAGGTGACCTGGCTAGGAACTTTAGTGATGCGGTTTCAAAGGTGACCTGCAGGCTATTAACTTGAGTGACGTGGTTTCAAAGGTGACCTGGCAATTGACTTGAGTGATGAGGTTTGAAAGGTGACATGGCTATTAACTTGACTGACAGGGTTTCAAAGGTGACATGGCTATGAGTAAACATAATATAACTTGAGTAAACATATTTTAGAGGTGACCTGGCTATTGACTTGATTAAACATATTTCAAAGGTGACCAGGCTTTTAACTTGAGTGATGAGATTTCAAAGGTGACCTGCAGGCTATCAACTGGAGTCACAGGGTTTCAAAAGTGACCTGGCTAGTAACTTGAATTGTGACTTGTCATGCATGACCTGGCAATTAACTTGAGCAATAAGTGTTCGTAGGGTGACCTGGCTATTAACTCGAGTGATAAGTTTTAATAGGTGGCTGTTAACTTGACTGATGAGGTGTCATGGATGACCTGGCTATTAACTTGAGTGTTGAGGTTTCAAAGGTGATCTGGCTATTAACTTGAGTGTTGAGGTTTCAAAGGTGATCTGGCTATTAACTTGAGTGTTGAGGTTTCAAAGGTGATCTGGCTATTAACTTGAGTAATGTGGATAGCCACTTATTCTTGTAATAGTGTAACTTGGAATGACTAGGCTATTAACATGATCACTAAGGTCACAGAGGTGGCCTTGTAATGACATTTCAAAGGTACCACCAGTATACCTGACTAATGCTATTACTTAAGTGATGCAATATACATGAGGAACAATATTACCTGCCTCTCATGTTGCAATTATTATTTGTACTCTAATGAGTACAAGTCAATTCTTTTGGATAACATCCTCCTTTGAATATGGAATTTTTTATTACACAGCAGTTTTGATTTTTTGAAAGTGATTCTTTTTGTAATATTTGTATGCTACTCTCTTTCCAACATTTGCATGTTATGTGGTTATATGTTTTTCAACCACTCAGTTACGAACACCAGAGACCATATAATATAATCTATTATATGGTCTCTGCGAACGCCTACAAGGCATAAGTTTTTATTTTTGTTCTGCTACAGAACTTGATATTTCTCAATAGGTCTTTGCATGTTTCAAGATACCCAATTTATTATTTATTTAACTCTCACTACTCCAAGAGTAGTGTTTTGTTTTTGTGGGTTTTTTTTTTGTTTTATTTTTGTGGACTGCGTGCATCCCAACTTGCATGCATAGTTTGTTGATTTCATTTTCTTATACAGACTAGAGCTGACAAGTAAGAAAATGGTTACATTTGCCTTTCATACCAATGTTCTCTTCTGCCTATCTGCTTGGAGAATTGTGTGAATGTCTCTGAGTGTTGTGATGATCTACTGACCAGTAATACACAGGTTTTAAACAAAGGGACTTCAGGCTTGGTGTTAAAGGGACAGTGTACTCTTTATTTGACCATATTATGTGTTTTAGTTATGGCTAAAAATAGCAGTAATTACGTAACATGAGTGGGACTGAAAGTTACTGTGATTGGTGCTTTTTTTGAGTCATAGAAACAAAACAAGTATGTAAATAGTAAAATATTGTAACATTAATATTTAATATGAATTATACAGTAATATTAAGGGAATATTAATAACAAGAATAATATTGTGTAATAATATGAATAATGCATTAATATGATGAATTGTACAATAAGATTAAAGGAATATTAATACCAAGAATAATATACTTATATTACAATATGAATAATATATTAATATAGTAATAACATAACTTAGCTTTTCTTTTCTTTACTCTTCTTAGTTGTGAAGTTTTCAAAGTTTCACAATTTTTCTTATTGCTTAGAGCAAGCCAGCATTGCTGTTGGATCTTATTTTTCTCTTGTCTTTGCTTTAGCTGCCCCTGAGCAAGTGAAATGTTGTTAAGCGTGTTGTCGAAGACATTGTCTTTTGCTACATACTTCTTACTGACTAATCTGCATAGATTTCGCAATTTTCATCATGTTGTAATGTAATGTATGAATAGCCAAAAGTAGTGTGACAGCATATCTGCTCTTCCTGTTCCCATGTTGTTGGTTGTATGAGGTGTCTAGCATTTAGGATTACAGAACATAGATATATCATGTTAAACTTATGAGGGGTGAGTAAAGATGTATTCAGTTAAATCACAAATTACATTTGGCATACATAAGTTTGGAGGTATGCTCTAAATATACACATGGAAATTAATCAAGATGGTTAGAGCAGTAATATGAACAGAATGGTGTCAGAACTTTCATACCTCAAGGACATTAATCCCGGATTGTCTGATGGAAGATTTAATATTATTCACTACACAAAAACACCAAAATGTAGGCAATGTGTTAGTTATGCTCTGTATGTGAGATATGTCAACACTGTTGATTTTGTGGAAAAGTAGTTCATTTGAATAATTATTGTCCTGGCACAACACATGATAATATGGTACTGAATCTTGCTGTCTGCTTAGGCCCCTTGAAATCTGTCAGGTGTTTGACATATGTAGCTTGTCTGTTCAAGAATGTCTGTGCTGCCCATTTAGATGTCAACTTAGTAATCCAGTCATGGTTGACACATCCCCTCACCATAACTGATCCTCCACAGATAGCATCATGAATGTTCCTTGGCACATGGGCAGTGTTAGTGTGCCTCCAAACACTCAGACAACTGTAGCATGAAGTAGAAACATCAGCTTTTATCTGAGCAACAGATCTGTCTCCAGGTCCAAAAATTCCAGCACCACCGAGCTAAACACTACTGCAGACATTGCCATTAAGACATGCATGTTCATGGGTCAGATTTGGATGCCTTATGACGTTTCAGGACCTCAAACTGTGAAATTTGAGATGGTTCATAAACATCATTTGGGCTACTGGAGTTGCTCAGATTGAGGAATTGTGCCTAACCTAATTAGCTACATTGTGATTTTCTGCTGCAGTGATCCTTCCAAGTTACCATGGTTGTTGGTTGATTCATTACAATGAAATACAATAGGAGGTGCTTATAAGTTATGTAGAAGTTCCATGTGTACATGAGAGACTTGTTGGATCTTAATGATACTGGTTAAGGAAATGATATCCTGGTAGTGCCTCATGGTGTATTCTGTGGTACAAGTTCTCACCACATGATTAACTTTCAGCCTGTAATTTGTGGTGATCAGAATCACAACTGCTACATTCTGAAGGTTTCTGTAACTTGAAAAGTGAATGGTTTCATTCAATACAGGTCAGGTCATATAGCTAAGTATCCAGAGAAGAGTATCATCCAATTCTGGTCAGATCGTAGTTGAGTTTGTTAACTGACCTTGCACTTCTGTAGCCAGTGAAGAGTATCATCCAAATTGGGTCAGATCGTAGTTGAGTTAGTTAACTGAACTTGCACTTGTGTAGCCAGAGAAGAGTATCATCCGAATTGGGTCAGATCATAGTTGAGTTAGTTAACTGACCTTGCAATTCTGTAGCCAGAGAACAGTATCATCCAGTTCAGATCAAATCAGTTAGTTGAGTGAGTTGATCCATCTTTCAATTCTTTGGCCAGTCTACAGTATCATACCGTTGAGGTTAAGTCACAGGTTCAGGTTCAAGTGTCATCCAATTCTGGTCAGGTCATTTAGTTGAGTTACTTAACTGACCTTGCACTTCTGTAGCCAGTGAAAAGTATCATCCAACTCAGGTCAGGTCATTTAGTTGAGTGAGTTGATCCATCTTGCAATTCTGTGTACAGTATCATCCAATTCTGGTCAGATCGTAGTTGAGTTTGTTAACCGACCATGCACTTTTGTAGCCAGAGAAGAGTATCTTCCAATTGTGGTCAGATCGTAGTTGAGTTTGTTAACTGACCTTGCACTTCTGTAGCCAGTGAAGAGTATCATCCAATTCAGGTCAGGTCAGTTAGTTGAGTGAGACCACCCATCTTGCAATTCTGTGGCCAGAGAACAGTATCATCCAATTCAGATCAGCTCAGTTAGTTGAGTGAGTTGATCCATCTTGCAATTCTGTGGCCAGTCTACAGTATCATCCAGTTCAGGTCAGGTCATGTCACATCTGTTCATTTAGTGAGTTAACCCATCTTGCAAATCTGTGGCCAGTGTACAGTGTCATCCAATTCAGGTCAGGTCATTTAGTTGAGTGAGTCAACCCATCTTGCAATTCAGTGTACAGTATCATCCAATTCAGGTCAGGTCTTAATTGAGTTTGTTAACTGACCTTGCACTTCTGTAGCCAGTGAAGAGTATCATCCAATTCAGACCAGGTCAGTTAGTTGAGTGAGTCCACCCATCTTGCAAATCTGTGGCCATTGTACAGTATCATCCAATTCTGGTCAGATTGTAGTTGAGTTTGTTAACCGACCTTGCACTTCTGTAGCCAGTGAAGAGTATCATCAAATTCAGATCAGGTCAGTTAGTTGAGTCAGTTGATCCATCTTGCAATTCTGTGGCCAATCTACAGTATCATTCAATTCAGGTCAGATCACATCACATCTGTCCATTTAGTGAGTTAACTCATCTTGCAAATCTGTGGCCAGTGTACAGTATCATCCCATTCAGGTCAGGTCATTTAGTTGAGTGAGTCAACCCATCTTGCAATTCTGTGTACAGTATCATCCAATTCAGGTCAGATCGTAGTTGAGTTTGTTAACCGACCTTGCACGTCTGTAGCCAAGGAAGAGTATCATCCAATTCAGGTCAGGTCATTTAGTTGAGTGAGTCCACCCATCTTGCAATTCTGTGGCCAGAGAACAGTATCATCCAATTCAGATCAGATCAGTTAGTTGAGTGAGTTGATCCATCTTGCAATTCTGTGGCCAGTCTACAGTATCATACCGTTGAGGTTAAGTCACAGGTTCAGGTTCAAGTGTCATCCAATTCTGGTCAGGTCATTTAGTTGAGTTAGTTAACTGACCTTGCACTTCTGCAGCCAGTGAAGAGTATCATCCAATTCAGGTCAGGTCAGTTAGTCGAGTGAGTCCACCCATCTTGCAATTCTGTGGCCAGGGAACAGTAACATCCAACTCAGGTCAGGTCATTTAGTTGAGTGAGTCAACCCATCTAGCAATTCTGTGGCCAGTGTACAGTATCATCCAATTCAGGTCAGATCGTAGTTGAGTTTGTTAACTGACCTTGCACTTCTGCAGCCAGTGAAGAGTATCATCCAATTCAGGTCAGGTCAGTTAGTTGAGTGAGTCCACCCATCTTGCAATTCTGTGGCCAGAGAAAAGTATCATCCAATTCATATCAGCTCAGTTAGTTGAGTGAGTTGATCCATCTTGCAATTCTGTGGCCAGTCTACAGTATCATCCAGTTCAGGTGAGGTCATTTCACATCTGTTCATTGAGTGAGTTAACCCATCTTGCAAATCTGTGGCCAGTGTACAGTATTATCCAATTCACCTCAGATCATTTAGTTGAGTAAGTTAGCCCATCTTGTAAATTTGTGGCCAGTGTACAGTATTGTCTAGTTCAGGTCAGGTCACATCAGTTCATTGAGTAAGTTGACCCATCTTTCAATTCTGTGACCAGGGAAGAGTATCATCCATTTCAGACCAGGTCATTTAGTTGAGTGAGTCGATCCATCTTGTAATTCTGTGGCCAGTCTACAGTATCATACCGTTGAGGTTAAGTCACAGGTTCAGGTTCAAGTGTCATCCAGTTCTGGTCAGGTCATTTAGTTGAGTTACTTAACTGACCTTGCACTTCTGTAGCCAGTGAAGAGTATCATCCAATTCAGGTCAGGTCAGTTAGTTGAGTGAGTCCACCCATTTTGCAATTCTGTGGCCAGAGAACAGTATCATCCAACTCAGGTCAGGTCATTTAGTTGAGTGAGCTGATCCATCTTGCAATTCTGTGTACAGTATCATCCAATTCTGGTCAGATTGTAGTTGAGTTTGTTAACCGACCTTGCACTTTTGTAGCCAGAGAAGAGTATCTTCCAATTCTGGTCAGATTGTAGTTGAATTTGTTAACCGACCTTGCACTTCTGTAGCCAGTGAAGAGTATCATCCAATTCAGATCAGGTCATTTACTTGAGTAAGTTGATCCATCTTTCAATTCTGTGGCCAATCTACAGTATCATCCAATTCAGGTCAGATCACATCACATCTGTTCACTTAGTGAGTTAACTCATCTTGCAAATCTATGGCCAGTGTACAGTATCATCCAATTCAGGTCAGGTCATTTAGTTGAGTGAGTCAACCCATCTTGCAATTCAGTGTACAGTATCATCCAATTCAGGTCAGGTCTTAATTGAGTTTGTTAACCGACCTTGCACTTCTGTAGCCAGTGAAGAGTATCATCCAATTCAGACCAGGTCAGTTAGCTGAGTGAGTCCACCCATCTTGCAATTCTGTGGCCAGGAAACAGTATCATCCAACTCAGGTCAGGTCATTTAGTTGAATGAGTCCACCCATCTTGCAAATCTGTGGCCATTGTACAGTATCATCCAATTCTGGTCAGATTGTAGTTGAGTTTGTTAACCGACCTTGCACTTCTGTAGCCAGTGAAGAGTATCATCGAATTCAGATCAGGTCAGTTATTTGAGTGAGTTGATCCATCTTGCAATTCTGTGGCCAATCTACAGTATCATTCAATTCAGGTCAGATCACATCACATCTGTCCATTTAGTGAGTTAACTCATCTTGTAAATCTGTGGCCAGTGTACAGTATCATCCAATTCAGGTCAGGTCATTTAGTTGAGTGAGTCAACCCATCTTGCAATTCTGTGTACAGTATCATCCAATTCAGGTCAGGTCTTAATTGAGTTTGTTATCCGATTTTGCACTTCTGTAGCCGGTGAAGAGTATCATCCAATTCAGACCAGGTCAGTTAGTTGTGTGAGTCCATCCATCTTGCAATTCTGTGGCCAGGGAACAGTAACATCCAACTCAGGTCAGGTCATTTAGTTGAGTGAGTCAACCCATCTAGCAATTCTGTGGCCAGTGTACAGTATCATCCAATTCAGGTCAGATCGTAGTTGAGTTTGTTAACCGACCTTGCACGTCTGTAGCCAAGGAAGAGTATCATCCAATTCAGGTCAGGTCATTTAGTTGAATGAGTCAACCCATCTTGCAAATCTGTGGCCAGTGTACAGTATCATGCAATTCAGATCAGGTCACATCAGTTCATTGAGTAAGTTAGCCAATCTTGCACGTCTGTGGCCAGTGAAGAGTATCATCCAATTCACATCAGGTCAGTTTGTTGAGTAAGTTAATCAATCATGTAAATCGGTGGCCAGACAGCAGTATCATCCAATTCAGGTCAGGTCAGTTATTTGAGTAACCCATCTTGCAAATCTATGGTGCAATTCAAGTTAGGTCTATTACTGAAGTTATCCCATCATGCAATTATGTGGCCAGTGTACAGTATCGTCCAATTCAGGTCAGGTCACATCAGTTCATTGAGTAAGTTGACCTATCGTGCAATTCTGTGGCCAGAGAACAGTATCATCGAATCAGGTCAGGTCAGTTAGTTGGGTAAGTTAACCCATCTTGCAAGTCTGTGGCCTGAGAACAGTACCATCCAATTCAGGTCAGGTCAGTTAGTTGGGTAAGTTAACCCATCTTGCAAATCTGTGGCCAGAGAACAGAACCATCCAATTCAGGTCAGGTCACATCAGTTCATCGAGTAAGTTAACCCATCTTGCAAATCTGTTGCCAGAGAGCAGTATCACTGAATCAGGTCAGGTCAGTTAATTGAGTGAGAACCCATCTTGCAGTTCAATGGCCAGTGAACAGTGTCATTCATAGTCAGGTCATTTTGTGTATTCTGTGTGTAAACTTACCTGTGCTTTAAGTTCTATATGTTGGGTAATTGTTTCTGTCATTATTGACACAAATGAAGGACATTCTAAAGGTTTCTGTGAAAGTGGCCAGTGAATATTATCACCCAAAGCCTGAGCAGTCCTTTGAGTAAGCTCATCCATCAATTCTACACTTGGGTATACAGTTGTCATGTTCGAAATAAGGCAAGAAAATATCCACGTCCAAAGATCAGGTCATCTTGTCAATTTATTCAGTTAACTGACTCGCTTTGCTATTCTGAAGTTTTCAGATAGCGTGTTGTCAAAAGTGAAAGACATACTGAAGTTTTCTGTAGCCTGAAAAAATGGCCAGTGAACAGTCTGATTCAAAGCCAGGTCATCTAGTCAATTCATTCAGTTAACTGATCGTGTTTGCTATTCTAAATGTTTAAAATACATTGGTCATTATTGTCAAAAGTGAAAGCCATACTGAAGGTTTCTGTAGTCTGAAAAAATGGCCAGTGAACAGTCCGATTCAAAGCCAGGTCAGCTAGTCAATTCATTCAGTTAACTGACCCAGTTTGCTATTCTAAATGTCTAAAATACATTGGTCATTATTGTCAAAAGTGAAAGCCATACTGAAGGTTTCTGTAGCCTGAAAAAGGGGCCAGTGAACAGTCTGATTAAAAGCCAGGTCATCTAGTCAATTCATTCAGTTAACTGACCCAGTTTGCTATTCTAAATGTTTAAAATACATTGGTCATTATTGTCAAAAGTGAAAGCCATACTGAAGGTTTCTGTAGCCTGAAAAAGGGGCCAGTGAACAGTCTGATTCAAAGCCAGGTCATCTAGTCAATTCATTCAGTTAACTGACCCAGTTTGCTATTCTAAATGTTTACAATAAATTGGTCATTATTGTCAAAAGTGAAAGCCATACTGAAGTTTTCTGTAGCCTGAAAAAATGGCCAGTGAACAGTCTGATTCAAAGCCAGGTCATCTTGTCAATTCATTCAATTAACTGACCCAGTTTGCTATTCTAAATGTTTAAAATACATTGGTCATTATTGTCAAAAGTGAAAGCCATACTGAAGGTTTCTGTAGCCTGAAAAAATGGCCAGTGAACAGTCTGATTCAAAGCCAGGTCATCTAGTCAATTCATTCAGTTAACTGACCCAGTTTGCTATTCTAAATGTTTAAAATACATTGGTCATTATTGTCAAAAGTGAAAGCCATACTGAAGTTTTCTGTAGCCTGAAAAAATGGCCAGTGAACAGTCTGATTAAAAGCCAGGTCATCTAGTCAATTCATTCAGTTAACTGACCCAGTTTGCTATTCTAAATGTTTAAAATACATTGGTCATTATTGTCAAAAGTGAAAGCCATACTGAAGGTTTCTGTAGCCTGAAAAAGGGGCCAGTGAACAGTCTGATTCAAAGCCAGGTCATCTAGTCAATTCATTCAGTTAACTGATCGTGTTTGCTATTCTAAATGTTTAAAATACATTGGTCATTATTGTCAAAAGTGAAAGCCATACTGAAGGTTTCTGTAGTCTGAATAAATGGCCAGTGAACAGTCCGATTCAAAGCCAGGTCATCTAGTCAATTCATTCAGTTAACTGACCCAGTTTGCTATTCTAAATGTCTAAAATACATTGGTCATTATTGTCAAAAGTGAAAGCCATACTGAAGGTTTCTGTAGCCTGAAAAAGGGGCCAGTGAACAGTCTGATTAAAAGCCAGGTCATCTAGTCAATTCATTCAGTTAACTGACCCAGTTTGCTATTCTAAATGTTTAAAATACATTGGTCATTATTGTCAAAAGTGAAAGCCATACTGAAGGTTTCTGTAGCCTGAAAAAGGGGCCAGTGAACAGTCTGATTCAAAGCCAGGTCATCTAGTCAATTCATTCAGTTAACTGACCCAGTTTGCTATTCTAAATGTTTACAATAAATTGGTCATTATTGTCAAAAGTGAAAGCCATACTGAAGTTTTCTGTAGCCTGAAAAAATGGCCAGTGAACAGTCTGATTCAAAGCCAGGTCATCTTGTCAATTCATTCAATTAACTGATCCAGTTTGCTATTCTAAATGTTTAAAATACATTGGTCATTATTGTCAAAAGTGAAAGCCATACTGAAGGTTTCTGTAGCCTGAAAAAATGGCCAGTGAACAGTCCGATTCAAAGCCAGGTCATCTAGTCAATTCATTCAGTTAACTGACCCAGTTTGCTATTCTAAATGTTTAAAATAAATTGGTCATTAATATTGTCAAAAGTGAAAGCCATACTGAATGTCTCTGTAGCCTTGAAAAAATGGCCAGTCATGGGTAATGTAATATTCATTACTTATGTTTTAATGAATTATTGGGTAATGGATTACTCTAATATTTTTAAAACCAGTAAATGGAATGATCCAAGTCAGTCAGTGCCTATTTAGCTGTGGGAATCACTTTGCTTACATTCATGTGCTTCTGTAATTATAGCCAAACTCTAGGGTATTGTGTTTCCCATACCACAATGTATCACAATCTGTTTCCCATACAATAGTCTTTCACAATCTGTTCCCATACCATAGTGTACCACAATCTGTTTCCCATACCACAGTATATCACAGTCTGTTTCCTTTGATACCAAAGTGTATCACAATCTATGTTTACCTTGTAGCTAGGTTGTAGTCACCACGGGGGGCTGGCCAATCTCAACATAATCAGTGCAATGTACTGTGTACTATGCTATATGATGTATACCTATGTTACTAAAGTATCATCCAGATAACACTGAACCTGTTGGCCAGTGTATGTGATAAGTGGATGATACATGTGTTATGGGTGCTGCTGCACCTATTGGTAACTGTGGCATCCCAGTAATAAAATGCTGGTCATATATAACTAAATGTGTTTGTTGTCTCTGGGTATGCTTTACATTCAAGTAGTGATCAACCCAGACCAATTTTAATTCTTATTTTGTGGATCCACCAGGTAATAATTAGATTCAACATGGCATACCTTGTATAGACTGCAGGTGATCGCTTTACTGGGCATTTTCACAACATTGAGTCAATGAGGTGTTGCATGTACAGTGGAAGCTGTGAAAACCGGCATCTGTCCAATCCGGCAAGTTGTCAACCCCTGCATAAAATCTCAGTCCCATCTGTGGCTTGCACACTTATCATAAGCTTTGTCTGTCACACTGTCTAAACTAGATTATTCCTTCAGTCCCGATGAGTGATGGTTTAGACAGCTTCCACTGTATGTTAATTGTGTTTTAGACACCATTCATAGCCTAAGAGATATTGGGGAGTGAAGTGTCACCAAGGAATACTGTGGGTTTGAATCTACATGTCACCTTGTTTACAATCTCTGCATTGTCAGCACAATGTCACTGATATGGAGTTGTGGTATAGCTCTAAATGTTAGTCTGCACCTGAACACACAACTGTTTTCACTTTGACCCAACCTTTTTGTAATACAAAAGTTTTAACTGAAGTAGTAATGATTTTATTCAAATTCTGAATATGAATGTTTGGGTGTTTTTGTTTGGTTGGTTTATATCCTGCAACCTGTCCGTGCACATTCAGCATTTCCAGAACAGAACTTTAAAACCATTCAATATATGTCTTCACCAAAGTTGGCACATAGGCAGATCTGGTGGTGTGTTAGTGCCTTTTGGTAGTTTGGGTATTCTTAATAAAGTATTTTTCGCGTTTCCGTGGCAGCAAATGTGACTCAGACTGAAATTGGAGGTAATACGGTGGATATTGATGACTGTGTCTTCTTGTTTTTGTTTATTTTGTTTGTTGGGGGGGTTATATGTCTTTTTTCTTTCTTTTTGACTAAATATTGGCCTACGGTAATTTACAAATTAAATGAGTGACAAATGCCTGTCACATGAAGTCACTTCCGACTCTTCTTCTCCATGTTACTTTCTGTGTGGAACTGCCAAGGCCTGGTGCACCTGAATTGATTTGATGGTGTTCTAGGCTTGTCAGCACCACACCCATGGTCGTTATACTGTCAAAAATGGTAACGGTCCTGTATCACATCTGTCTTTCCTCATGTGTTAGGCAGACACACCACGATATGCCAAAAAACTGTTTAAAACAACATTGAACCCAACATACAATTCCAGAAATATGTTCAAAGAATAATTATGATCGTTGTTATTATAACAAAATTAATTGTATGTTTAAATATAAAGTATTGTCCATTATGATATATTTCTATGAAGCAATCTGTATACAAGTTTATGGTTACAAGCATCCACGTGTTGTGACTAAGGCAAGGCAGGCAGATCGGGCCCAAGATCCTCCACTTCATATAGAGACACGGAGCCGCTGCCTGACCCCAGCACATAGAACATTGTCTTGTTGGTGGGACTGTTGCTGGCTGAGATAAACCTGAAACGTACCAGCGACATGCATTTGCTACTTTAAACATTCACAGGAACAGGTCATATGAAACAGTCGTTGGGTTTGAGATGTAACTGAAGCGTTTGTAAATAAGTCAAGCTTGACGCATTCATGCGCAAACGGGCCTCCTTTCTCCAACACTCACTGATAACGTTACTCAACCACCCCTTTCAACTGGGCAAACTCGACACTTTCAACTCAAAGAAGAATCGGCTGTAATTGCAGGAAATGGTGATATTTATCATTAAACAATTAAAAGGCCTTCAACAAACCATGATACACATCAGAAGGCTCTGACTCAGCTGTAGATTATCCCTGATGTTATATATACTTTGTCACCTACAAAGTCACTTTGTATTAGCAAGTTTTGATCTTTAAAGTATTCAGACTAAAAGTATGTTCGCCAGCCTCTTGAAGTAGTTCCAACGTGGTTACTGTGAGGGACGACCCAAACAGATCAATGTATTAAAACGCTGTAACTGATGACATCTCACCACAACGCGAGGTCACTGATGATGCTGTACCTATCCATTTTTTCTGATGTGATCTCTCTATATCAAATGTATCAATCAATCATGACGTCGCTTACATCACAGATGACGTCTCTGTATCATCCCACGTCACTGACGTCACGGCACCTACCCGATGTCAGAGATGGACATATCTCCGGCGCTATCGTCATCATACAGTTGAGACCACAGCGAGTCTGTTTTGCCGCGTCTGTACACGTCCTGGAAGTCGACAGTGGCCTTGGTGTTGAGAGTGGCGTTGTAGAGGTAGATGATGCCAGTTGTTTCACTGCCGACAACGATGAAGTTCTCGTTGTTGTCTCTGATCACGTCCATTGCATTTGGTTTGGGGCCCTGAAGTGTCGGGTAACATTACAGTAGAGATGACATATATATAAATACAAACGCCAAGACCCATCCATAATCATAAATATATTGAAGACAACTGATATTTTCCCAATAAAACAAACTTTCCAAGTCGTGCTCCGTTTACGATATCGCCGAAATATCATATCATTTGGAATATTAATTTCTGTACACAACGGGAAAACAATGACATAAATATTCTCTGAATGAATTCTCAAAGGACTACACAAACCAGTGGTCGATAATGTGAGCAGAACCTCACTCTAAGTAAACTTAGTCTCAGTGTATTTTGTTACACTCCACCACTGAGTCTAACAAAACCTAGTAGAAGGTCGGTCCAATCAAACGCGAGACGGTTAAATAGATTGAACCAATCAAACAACGGCTACTATTTAGGGATCGGTGGGACTTTCAAAATATTCAGGTTACCGACACAGATCTCTCCACACACAAAAATCTGTATATAACATAGTTATTTGACCAGCTGTATATACGCTTTGGTGGTTCTGTTGACATGGTTACCATTAGCCAATATTTCCGCAAGATGACATCCTTGAATATTCCCCCAAACACTATTTTCAGGGACTGTTTACTCACCGTTGTCATGGTTGTAACGTTCGCCGTGTGCATCACCCGGAAGGGATCGTACACTAAATAGCATTCGGAATCTTTCGGGTACGATCCTTTTCGAGATAAAAAAAAGTTCAAAAGGTATGTGCGAATGTCTACTTTCCTGATTTGGTAAGCTGTGTTCTGACTGGTCGATCTCAAAGGTTACCTGACGCGACCTCCCATATGGTTTTGTTAGACTCAGTAGTGGAGTGTAACGAAAAGTACTGAGGATACGTTAACTTAGACTGGCAGAACCTACACTCCAAATAAGGTGTCACGATTTAGAAAAATACACAATCTGAGACACTCTCTGAGACAGGCATCTAATCGCCAGGGCTCTAACCCACTCAGACACCGAGACTTCCCCAAAAAGGGAAGTCTGACAAAAGGTAGGCAAGATTAAACATTCTGTGTACCTAGCTTACGATTGTAATAGGGCACGACACCCATTAGAAAGAACTGAATACTAACAGCCTATCAAAGTGTTGTCAGTTGTGATACATGTTATATTTAGGATATATGTCTTCATAAAGTACATATTCTAGCATCATAGGGTGAGCCCCATACTATGCAACAAGAACTTTTCATAGAAACAACAACATTTCTTACATTTTAATAGATTTTCCGAGAAGGCGAGGGATATCTTTTGTGCTTTAAATATCATTAGAACGTTAGTCCATACTAATAGTTATCGGCTATAATGATCAGACAGATATGTCATTGAGACCACCCAATACCCAGTGTAGTCAAACTTTACGACAACCACATACTAACACCTAGGTTTCCGTACATTTACAACTGAGATTGGTATGTCAACGTCGATGACTCACCATGTCGTCTGAGACGCTGTCCTTTAGGGTTTCAGGAGAGTATACCGTGGGCTGGACAGCATCGGTGTTGAAAACGTTGTAGTAGGAGTCCCTAGCACGACGTTCTAGCTCCTCCCCGCTGTCGTACAGCATCGCCATGGTGGAAGCGTCCCATATTGAAAAGCCACGCCCTCCGTACGTATAAATATCCTCTATCTTACTGGTAAACGGGTTCAACCCGTCGATCCGACTCACGTACAGACGCCCTGCAAACGTTTTATTGTGTTTTAACAATGTGTCTATCAGTGTTCACACGGCGGTATATAAATACTTGAGTCTGGACCAAACAATCCAGTGATTGATTTCGTAGAATATGCAAAAGGGGTGCCATGACAAGCACGAAATCAGCGAGTGCGGCCACCCTGACCCGTTTGTCGTGCCTTACGACAAGGATGGCTTGATGACGTCTAACCGAGTCTTCACCTCGGAAAGTAGACATATGGCGTTGTTTACCGTCTACTTTGTTTCGAACTTATCTATACTATCTATAAATGTTGCCCCGAATAGTGGTGAAAATTTGGACGTTCCTATTTGTCTTCAAAAGTTTCTTTCAGTCACCCATCTCGCACACATGTGCAGATGTTCACGCTTTTATGACCTACCTATCTCAACACCAAAGATGTCTTGAGGGAGGCTGATCATGGCGTTTTACATAGTGAAATATAATTAGGTGCTCGAAAAAAATCGTGAACCTGTGTATATGTGTCTAGATGTTTTGAAGCCCATTCAAGATATTGCCAGTGTATGTATTGATTGTCAGCGAGAAGAACTTTTACCATCTATTAAAGATTAATTGTTGGATGTAATTCGTCATATATATATTGAATAAGCATAAACGAAATGGCATTACACCTGGACAAAGGGAAGGCTCGCCCCCTTGATATATACATGTATCCTTCAACGTAGTTGATATTTGGTCCATGTATGTATCCTTTTTGGGGGTGAGGAAATCTACTTTCTGTTCTAGATCATTACCTTTTACACATATATGACCGTGAGTGTGTGGCTGCTTGTACTAGCCAAGGTTAATGTCGGTTTCATCGTGAAAGCCCACTAACATACCATGCTACAGCTCACCAAAGGCAGTCAACACCAACACAGTATACAGATTTTGACCCAATGGTTCCCCTTAATGACATGTGCCAAGCAAGACAGTAACATGTATCACCCTTCAGCATCTTTTGTTATTTAACGCGGAATCCGCTCTCCGGGAAACATCTCCATGTTAGTTTTTGGTACTTTGTTTCGAAAATATGCGTCTCTCCAAGGCGAGAGGATGTATGTTTAAAGAACCAGTGTGGACAGTAGCTGTTACGTATCTGCTGCATAATACATTGTGCCTTACATGTTCAGCCTTACCTAGTTTGCTGTCGTTGTTGAGGTCGGCGAGGAAAGAAGCGTTGGTGATGGAGCTCGTGTCATATCCTTTCTCTGTAAACACAAATCGGAGGATAATATCTACGTCATGACGTCAGCTAAGACTGACCTCTTGTTACACCTTGACATGAACATCCATCGGCACAGCTCTCACAACTGTTAATGCATGTATCACAATTTCATAGATTACTCACTACCATGAACCAGTTTGTCCAAACGGTTTCTTCGGGCAATCAAGATAATAGCTCAGGAATAGCTAAAGATAAAACAGCACTTGGCAACTCCATGTAGCACACACGAGTATTTTAAACCAAACATTCGGGGAATTATACAAACAAAATGCTAATGAGGGTGGTTCTCTTAAACAATCGTTGTCGAATTAAGCGTTCCATGACAAACACAGATTTCTGGACTAAATTTGTTCGGCAAGTTGGGCAAAACGATCGCTTTTCTCATTTTACAGCAGAAAATCCGCAAAATATCCCAAACGGGCACAGAAAATAAATATTTAAAACTATTTTTCTTTTCATATTTGGTGTTATTTCATGCGGACGGCCACAAAGCAATGTAACGTACTGCCCTCTGTATTACTCGTTATGCTAGAGATACATTTAACTCAGCGATTGTTTAATAAAGGTCAACATAAAAGTTCCACCCTGCTGTGGCTCTAACTCCCGCAAGGGTATTGAGTAGGAATATGATGTGCTGTAAATCTCCATGATCCCCAATAAGATGGCCTGAGTGCCCTTTCCAACTCCCGCTAAGAACGAAGACAACCCATGATTGTCATAACAATGACTTCTAAAGTAAGACAACCCATGACTTCTAAAGTATGCATATACACTTGAATGGTTGCATGACACCCTATCCCAGTTGCGTGACTCAAACGTGGGACACTAGTCCAGATGACTTACGATAACTGATCACCCGTATCCCAAATGCGGAACTCAAACGTGGGACACTAGTCCAGATGACTTACGATAACTGATCACCCGTATCTCAGTTGCGTAGCTCAAACATGGGATACTTGTCCAGATGACTTACGATAACGGACCACCCGTGTCCCAATTTGCGTATAATTCAAACGTGTGACACTAGTCCAGATGACATACTATAATTGACCACCCGTATCCGAGTTGCGTAACTCAAACGTGTTACACTAGTCAAGATCACTTACGAGCACTGACGATCCTTGCCCTCTCTCCTTCTTTCCACGTAAAGCTGTGGGAAGTCGTGGTATAGGAAGACATTGCACCCTCGTCTACCACAAACAGGTAGGTCCTGCGGTTGTACACGAGGCTCTTGATGACGTCGGGCTGACGGAGGCCTCGCAGAGGGTACTTTTGCATATGGATTCCTGACACAGGGGTTGGTATATGATAGTTTAACGTGTTTTCAACATGGTGATTTACAACATTGATGTCTAAGGATGAATGACCATGAACCGGAAGAAGTAAACATTCCATACTGTAGAAACACATTGTGGCGACAAATTTAGGATAAAATGTGAGTGTGAATTCGTAACTGGAACCCTGGATCAGCAGGTTACAATGGAGGTAAACCAACCAAGTGTGGCAGACTGACGATGTGACCATTATTGTCAACGCATTCCAAATGTAATTTCACTTAAGCGAAATATCAGCATCAAATATGTGTCCTAGGTATCGCAGTACACCGGCATAGACGGATAGGCTTGCCTTATAAAATGAATAAATTCGAAAATGTATAAACTTTAACCAATCTTAGAAATATGTTTAGTTCAGATGAAAAGATATGCAAGTGTCAAACGTTTACCCCTTTGTATTGACAGACCAGGGATCATATTCGGGGTAATCTAGCATGTAAACTACAACTCTGGGATCCTCACACCGAGTAGGGAGCAACTCTCTTGAACCCCTGCCAACGAAAATGAGTGCGTCTTTGTTCGATACGGTCGTACCTCCATCCTTGTCACTTGCATCCACTCCGACGTCGCCGTAATCTTTGTATGGCATGGAAAACAGAACAGGTACCGTCGCATCCCTCAGATTGATCTGGGCGATAAGGCTGTTCTCCTGGGAATAACAACAACGCTGTCAGTTATAAAGCATCTCAGAAGAGGACATTCCGTATGGCATTGCAGATCACCAAGTCTTAACATTCTTCAGGCTGAACGGCAGCTAAACCTGTGGAGCAATATGTATTGAAATAATGCAAATGCTATACTGGAATCTGACCCACGCTCTCCGGGTACGACGTCAGGTGGATTGAATGTAGTTTTACGCCGCACCCAGCAATATATAAGCTTTATGGCAGCGCTTTGTAAATAATGGAGCTTGGACCAGACAATCCAGTGATCAACGGTATGAGCATCGATCTGCACAACTGGGAACCGATGACATGTGTCAACCAAGTAGGCGAGTCTGACAGCCCGATCCCGTTTGTCGCCTCTTTACGACAGACATGGATTACAGAAGGCCAGTATTCTAACCCGGACCTTCATGGATCAGCTGCATCCAAGCTCTCACACCGAACACCCGACCCCATCTAATAACAGAACACTGATGACCAACTATGATTCTCGGTGGTGCTTGATCAGCTTCGTGACGGTGTCAACTTATTGAGACAACAAACCGAGGTGACGCCGGTATACACAAATGTCCGCGCATGGCACAGAGAAACCAAGGAACATAAACTGGGCGATTCTGGGATTCAAACACCAAGTCAGCGCAAGGGAAGTAATTGTGCTGATTGAACCTTGTGTTCCAGAGATACCCACCTGGAACGTGACATAGGCAGTTGAGGTAGTAGGGACTGTCACGTACTCTGGTTCTAGCGCTTGTGCGACTGTGCTGTGCGAGGACAGAATCGACGACGGAATGGACTTCGCCACACTCCGAATCTCATGTCTGGAAGCAATCAGCAACATTGTGACAATTTGCTTTGTTGAAACACATGAAACCTTTTGAACTTCAATCTAACTCATTAACATCAGATGTTATTGCTTGTTAACGCAAGTCATCTGGAGAGCATACAGATCTGATTTTCACGATCAGTCAACAAGATGGCCGTGATGCATCGTTAGAAAGCGTGGAATAGTGTACAGTATTGCATCTATGCATGGTATATTATGTCCCAGACATTGTGTTCAGACGGAAGTGAGTCTGTGGATATTCTGGTGAGGACGTTCTACCTGTCGTTGAACTTGTTGAAGTCGACGAATCTCTCCGAGGGGTTGCCTGTTAACGACTTGGTGATGATGGTGAGCGAGCCCTCGGGGTCCAGGTACCTCTTTGCGTAGTCAACCCCCGACTTCCCCTCATTCCCAACAACTAGGCTCTTGCAGTCAGGTGCGAACTTCAGAACATCCGGGAACTCACCCACTGTCCGGAAGAGTGTGCATGGTGAGTTTCACATGACATTTCTAGTCATTAGATAGGACTTCGACAATCAAGACATGTTTTACTATACGTTGTCTTGTCACTGCTTCACTGATAGTCGCCCATCAATGTATATATTCCATAGTATCTACAATGTAGATGTATTTAAAATGGGGGCAGACACTTATTAGTGTCTTTTGACAAACTCAAACATTGTCTTTTCAATTAGATAAGAATTGCCTGGACTGTCAAGATACCCGAGTCTAACCGCCCATGAAACGTAGCGATTGACATAAACAATGGTGTAATCCATTCACAACAACTGTAATAGTGAATCTGACAATTCTCAAGATTTTCACTATGGTTTTGAAGCAATGTACCGGTAACTTTGCCGTCCAAGTCCATCTTATTAGAGCCTCGTTTGTAGGTCTTGAAAAAGAACACGTGACCCGGAAATACGGGTACTTCGTTGGACACGGCAACAACCACCTCGCCGTCGCAGACCTCCACGTCTCTAGGTATGCCATCAGCAGTACTAAATTCGTGGGTAAACAGACGCGTTGGCATCAGTGGATTTGAGACATCCACCACGTGGAGAAGTCGAGATCCATCGCCTGAAACAAACATATATCTTTCACTTCCGCATTTCCTTGGTAAAACGACCGAAGGCTGATTAAACCTCATCCTCGATATCTCCAGGGTATACGTTCCGATAAGTCTCCACTATACCCTGGACTCATCTACGGCTCTGCCAGATAAATTTATTACCTCCCTTTGCTGGCTCCGCCTTCTCACAGTAACCAGTCAGCTAGGCCGCCGTTATAAACGAGCTTGCCAGTGTCAGCAAAGGTAGCGGTCGCAACTGCGAAGGTTTGCTCGCAGTGCGACTCAGATTTTAGGGAAATCATACAAGCAAATTGACAGGTCCGAAACTTTAATACGACACATGCAAGAACTCCTTCTACCTCTTCCAAATAACCTCTGCATTGTTTCTGTTGCCAAGCTTAATCGGTTAGATAATTCAAAAAACGAAAGTGAGTTGTGATTGGTTCGCTCAACTTCCCAGCGTAGACACGTGATTGGATCAAAAGACAGTCAAGGGAGGTAATAAATTTATCTGGCAGAGCCGCAGATGCGTCCAGGGTATAGTGGAGACTAATCGGAACGTATAGCCTGGAGATATCGAGCATAATTAAACCTTGGACCCCGATTTCTGCGAGGATTCTTCACAATGACTATGCTTGCGATTAAGCACCAGAAGTAAATAGTAGTTGGAAAATGTAAAACTATGCGTTTAATCCAGGAAATACGGTATATCATGACGCGTTAGCTTTATATGGGAGGTAAGAATGTTAACAGTTTAAATTGTGATGTAGTGCACAACGTGGAAACAGGCGTTTTATAAACAGCTATTACAATTGATAGCGCCAAGGTATAGGATGTTGACAAACCTATCCAAATAAAGGGGTGATGGTGGATGTTGTTGATGGTGGGGGCAGAATGGAATTTAGTGGGTTTGCGAACACTTCCAGGCAAGCCTATGTCAATTCAAGGTGTCGCCGGTGGATTGAGCACATTCAAGGCATGCGAACGTAATGGCAGGAATATGTCACGGTGCGTCGTTGAACCATATATAAATGTAATTAGGAAACGATGGAAGAAAAGTCAAATTGCATTAGTTCCTATGATGAAAGGAGAAATTTATTGTCTTATGGATGAACGTACCTACGACGTAGATGAACTGGTCATCAGGGTCGTATGCCGCCTCCTCTGCTGACCCCGACAGGATCTTGTATGTCTCTGTGGGGGTGACGGTGTAAGGAAGCTTCAGGTAACCCATGGGGCGGATGACGTACCTGCCACCGCATACCCCAATGAGGGTCAGCAGGGCAACAGCAAGGTGGAGTCTTGGTAACATTGGTTCTGCAAGGTAACCAAGAAACAGGTCGGTAACACAGATTCAAAGATCCACCCAACAGCAATCTGATCTCGGTGAGATAAACAGACAGGAATTGAATGCGATAGGTTCATTTGAATATACACCACCGTGTATATAGCGTTGTCCTTCGTGATGTCCCAACTCTTGCCAGCAATCTTATATTGTATTGGAACATGGTATTCCCGAGACATATTATGCGTGTACGCATTAAAAGATGTAAGCCATGTTTGTCTCCGTCTTTTATTTATGACTTTCAGTGAATCTATTTCGGGGTACAAGGACACGGACACAGTGTTTGTGTTTTATCAGTCACAATCAAAACACTAATGTATTGACATCGGGTTTTTTTAAAACAGTTCCCAACCACTAGTTCTGTAGTTCATATAGAGTGGTACTTTGGTTTGTTCTTTGACGCCACACTCACCACCACCTCAACTACACTCGAGTCTGGAACAGACAGTTCAGTGATCACCAGTATGAGCACCGATCTATACGATTGGGATACGATGACATGTGTCAACCAACGAAGTTCCCGAAATGTTGTCTATTGTGAAATGTAATATATCGCTGTTACCCAGCCAGTTTGGAAGTATTTCTGTGGAACACTTTCATCTGTATAGCCCTCTATTTCTACCGCTTTAAACTAAGCAAGCAAAATTCGTGTTTCTATCGGAACGTGACTGTATATATGATCTCTTTCGGGTCACGAGATAAGATAAACATGGCATATGACAAAAAAAGATAAATATTCTCCGTAGTATCAGCTACATATTCTCACGCTGACAACCGAAGTCACAGAAATTTTAATTCACTTGATTGTAGTAACACCGACTGCATATTTTCGGGTGCATATATTACTTTAGAACAGTTACTATCACAATATGCTATTACTATGCTATTATAATTTATACAGTCATTGTGCTGGTATTCTGATGCATACTACCGTTGTAATTACTTCGCAGTACATTGTATAGATTGGTTAATATTAGAACACAGCTGTTAATTTACAACATTTCTTTGTTGTTAATTGGGATTTCTGGGTTAACCGTTTTTCAGTTTGGAAACTGAAAATAACAGCCTGCACGCAAAGCTTGCTGATAAAAGTTCAAAGTTCAGAAGACGTTCGAAGAGTACCCGATCGACGTCATGGCGTTATCTACATTCAGCAGTCATACCAAAGCTGTTTTGAGAAGCTCCAATTTTCAAATATACTACCATGTATTTATATTTTAACGAATTACGTTTTCTCAAATTCACTTCTACACATGACAATGAAGTTCTTTAAGCCTGTACAATCTTCGCTCATTGTTAAGAAAAACCGATATTTGTTCATCAGCATACAATGTAGGGACATTTCCAGATGTGACTTTTCATTTTTAAACCCACATGGGTCAAGGAGAGTCTGACAAGATTTTAAACATACAGAGAACTACCAAAAAAGCCCAAACTAGTAAGTCGATAAATTAAGTGTCTGTCAAGTTAATAATTAATTTCAATGAATACGTCTATCTTTTCTTTAGCGTTTAACGCTGTAAAAGAACCACTTAAATCTGAGGAAAGGTACACATATATTAAATATTCGCACTGAGGTGCTCGTCCAGTGGTCTTACCTGTGCGGTGGCCTAAAGCAAAGTGGTCGTGAAGTACAGGCAGAGGTGAGCAGTGATTTGCATGGCACCGTTAATCTGATAATGCAATCGCAATTCTAGACTTGAGGAGCCCCTGTAGTATTATCATAAAATGTACTTCTAACAAATATAAAAATCTTCCAAACACATACCAATGACACAGGTTCAACCCATATGAGGTGTTACTTGTGCGGCAAGAACTTGTATTATTCCGACATTTCTGGAATGTGTTATTAAGAGGTGACTATTTCGATTCCACAGTGACCTGTTCTTGAACCGTCTTCAAACTAAGGTCAATCTTGATAAATTCACTTATGAAACAGGCTGAATTATCTGGATTGACATATAAGGGTGTAAGACCGATTGGACAGTTGAAAACATCCGTAAGCCTCATGTAACACATGACTTCACATCTGGACAACATTCAACCATCGATGCACCCCTTCATACTCGAGTGAGCTGGGTATACATGCTTTGAGCAGTGTTCCAGTTGTATCATGGGGGTCTACTTGATGTCTACCTCATCGGTTACATCCATGAGCAGGGATAAGGTATTGACAAACTCTGTAACATAATCAATGCAAAACACGTTACTGCCCAAGGGACGCAACCCTGCACTGCTAATTGCGGCGCCTCCGACGGCGAGGCAACCTTTCCCCTACAAAGTGTTATCTCAGACATGGTTAGTTAGGTGACACAATCTTTGATTCTGATAGGACACAAAACCATCACAAAAGGTCGTGCAAGTTAACAATCATCAAGCGTTTCATTTTAGACCCGTCCAATGCCTTTATAACAGATATTCTGAAATTGAAACTCATAGAAAGGTAACACAGCCTTTGGGCTGTTGATGTTGTAGCTGGTAAGGATAGCATTTTAAAATTCAAGCTTTCCTTCCTTTAGTGCTGTGTCCAGAGACATAAATCAGATTTGCTTTTCCACTTGTTACATTAAAAATTATTAAAAGTCACAATGCTGATTGGCCTATTGAATGTACTATGTCTTTGTCAGTTACATTTAGAATATCTGATAATGGTTCCAATTACATAGATGTCTCTTTGTATGTGTGGTCCTTCATGAGACCAAGGTCAGATTAAAGTTACAGTTTCATTAAGTCACTGACATGAGAAGAAGCAATTCCTGAGCTGGTTTATTCCATAGCACAAAATATAGTCCACAGATTCCATGGGTTTGCTCAGGATCTGGTGGTCAGGCTTGCTGACTTGGTTGGCACCTATCATATGCCAGCTGTCTATGCTCATGATGTTGATCACTGGATTTGCTTGGCAAGACTCTATTATTTACAGACTAGAATTTTGATGAGTGCTGTGTAACACAACAACCCAACAAAAATGTTTTGCTCTTCTAGGTGCCAACAGTGACAAACCACTGGTTATCATTAATGACACTGTTATAAGGGAGCGTTGTTTTACGTCATTCACCAGGATCAACACAGAAAGAATGGGAGCACTACAGTTAAGAAAGAAATTAAATTGGTGCAAATATATACCACTGCCTTGAGAAGTAATAACAAACAAAGCATTGAAAACTATGCTCATTTATTCAGTAACTATATTAAGTATGATTAGATAATATATACTTAGAAAAAACTATCAAACAATACATATACTCTCTATCTAGTATTTAATATAATACAATTTCTTTACACCATAGTACTTTTGTAACAAGCTTTCTGATTGGCTGCTTGTCCTTGACCTTCTTGCTTCATTAGCATTAAAAGAACTCATTTATTGTAAAGCATAAACAGGATAATCATGAACAAAGAATAATCAGCATATAGATAATATTATCTCTATTATACATACATTTTTCAAATCAATCATATTCATAAATAACCACATTATAACCATCATTAGATGTTCATCCCTTTTGTCATGTCAAAAACAAAATTCATTCTAGGTGAGTGGTGAATGGCTGTCTTGTTAGAATGAACAGAATATTTTTAGACACACAGGCATGAAATCCTTATAAACAATACATAATTGAAAAGGGGGCATTTTGAGAATTAGAGATCAACATGAACATGTGTACAGAGAAAAGGCATTTTCAAAGGACAATACCATTCCCAGTACATTCTTCCAGGTAAAGACCTTCAAAACAAACTCCTTATTCACTATGCTCTGCCTACATATCAAGAATCATTTTCACTGAATATCAGATTGAAAATAGTGTATTTACAATGGAATAGCAAATATGTACATGTACAATTAGACTAAAAAGATATTCTTGGTTCCCCTCTGGCCATTCACATCAGGAAGACACAGTTCAACTGTTCCAAGACAAAATAATAACATTATGACATTCTGCAGATTAAATTTTCAAAGCTTCATGCTCACATTTTCCTTTTTATAGGCTAGAAGTACTAGTTGTATAGTTTTTCAACATCAGCATTAAAAAACAATGAATTTCACTAAATCCTCTACAAAGTACTGTGTGTTAGACACTCCGGAAACTCGGCGTAGCATGCAGAACCTCAAACATTTACCATCCTGCTCCAATGAAAAGAGAAATTTCTTGCTGTTCGTAGATTCTATCATACTGACTTTGTAGAGAAATTGTCTTTAGCTGCAGTCAGAAAAAGTTACACTTACATAAAGTACCCTCAGAAGTTTTTAACCCTTAGGAACTCTAGCCTGTCAAAATACTGAATGCCTGATCCTTGCTTCCATGAACCTTACCTATTGTCTTCATACGGTCAACTAAACACACAAGGTAAAATCAGGGTGTAAAGGATGAACAGTTTGGGGACAAGACATTTTAATGTCTTCATCCATATGTGATAGCGTCATCATGACTTCCAGTTAAGGTTCACATGTGGATTTGAACCTTCATACATAAAAATGAAATTCCCAACCCTGTTGTGAAGTGAGTATTGTTTGACTTACCACTTGCAAAATGCACCCATACAATTGCAAGGACACCAACAACAGTATCAGTGAAGCTCAAAGGATTTTATGTTGGCATTTTCATCATAGTATTAGCAATGAATGACTGCAAGCAGTATGAGAAATTCAATATCTAAGCTCCTCCATCCCCTAGTGATTTATAAGAAGCCAAGATTCTGTTCCATCATTTGTTTAAATTTAGAAATAAACTAATTGTGGATGTTTCAAGACACCAGGAATGTGAGTGCTAGCTTTGTTTAGAAATGTGAAGTTAGAAGACACATAGGTCCCCTCAAATGTATTTCAGAATGTTTGGTTGGTGGTAGCTGTAAATGTTAAACTGTATTTCTGCAACAATCTACTTTTGTGTTAGCATTTTGTCCTATCTTAGCGAGGGCTTAGATTTGGAAGAAATATTTGGTCTTGAGGTGAACAAAACCTGTTGTTACCCCTTAACTTGGATACCTTAATTCAGGAATCATGGTGGCACTGCATAGTTGGCACTGAGTCTAGCAGTCCCTCTTAGAATGAGTCTACATTACAAACAGTTATTCTAAGCATAAAACATGAGAATTCCTTAAAATATTTTAATAAAGACTCTTTAAAGGATACACTAAGTGGCAAAAGGTTGAGGGTAGCAGGGTATGACTGAGGTTTTATAAAAACTATCCTTAGTATCCATTGGCCTGTTTGACAAAAGAACAAAGTATTTACACAGCATGCATGGCACAGAACCTTGTCATGTGGTTGAGACACACCGTCTGTTGGACTCAAACAGTATTTATCTGACAAATAGCTAAAAAGTAACAAATAAACACTGATCAATAATCAAACTGTTTGTTTGACAGCTCGTCAAACTAGGCTAATAAATTGATAAATTAAAAAGTCTGATATGAAAATGCTAAAAGAATGTTACTGTGACATCATTCTAAAGAAACAACTCCTTTCCTCAGTAATTGCATAAACACATGTTTGAGGAGTGTATATTGATTTAAAAGTCAACACACAACTTAATAATTGTTAAACCATGATACATATCATGAATATTAAATGAACAGCCCAAACAGTTGTGTTCTATTCATGTCTCATTTCTTTGCTAAGCACGAATATTTGAAAAAGCATTATCAACCAAAGATTTAATATATAGTAGGACCATTAGTTCTCACTGCCACTAGTGAAAAACCTGAGAACCATCGCAATACCGGGCAAGTCAGAGTGACCAAACAGAGCTCCGATGGGTACTGACTGGGAATGTGATATTATACAGCCTCCAACTATTAACACAGGGTATTCTGAGCAATAGATGTGGGCTATACAACTATTTCTGTCATGGAACTTGTGATCTCATCCATGTTTTGATCAAGATATGATTTCATGAATAACGTCTTGTTTACGGCACAAAGTGATGTCTTGATGGAGAGTCTTACCCTGTTATATAGCTTGAGGTCAGGTTAAGAATCTAAACTGAAATGTTGCTCTATGCAATAAACAAGAAGCTGTTATCCTTTAAGTGCTTCATTACTGACTCATCAACTTGTACAATGTGAAACAATTTGTGTCGTAAAGTAGAAGATGTAGAAGTAGAGGAATGACCTAAGATCTTCGTGTAGTAGTAGTGAGAACAAAGATCTTATTAATATTAGATTGAAAATATCTAAAACTGAAGCAACTCTAAAATTCTCTCTGGTTGTCTTATTGCAGACACTGAAACGGCACTGGACTGACAGGAAGCATAACACATGGTGTTGGCTTTTCAAGCAGGCAGTCATGGTTCTATTCCTAAGAACACAATGTTAATTATCACCATCATTACGCTTTGACCTGGAAAATACTATTGGCTCAAACCTATCTCACACTAAACATTCTCAGTGATTCTTGAATATCAACAGCTGATGATTACTCACGCAAAGACGCTCACAACTTGGCTTGCACTTGTGAAAGCTAGGTTTCTGGAGGTGGCACAGAACAATCACACAGAACACAAACTAAACCAGCATCTGTGAGCCACATTTAGAAGCAGGGGGTTAATGAAGATGAGGTGGCAAATGAATACCAACTTCCTTAGACTTTGAATGCAGCACTTCATACAGATACCAACATCTGACTTGCTGGACATATATTAGCACCTGTACATAAACGCTACACTAAAGACTGAGGGGAAAATGGAGATGACATCCGTGTCGACCCAGTCCTCTGTCATCATGCAATGTTCTTAATGCCAGGAACACATTCAGTCCAACAGAAAACGGGACCTAGAATAAACTATGATTTGTCACTCTCCTCAGTTTGTAACTAGTCTAGTACAACAGGTATGGTACATACCATATTATCTTATAACATTCTATGCACTTCATGCTTGATAGGCCTGTTGATAGCTATCATTCTGCAATTCCCAAATCTGATTCTTTCAAATGTATATTTAAATACAATGACTTAAGTTATGATCACTATCAAGAGTTGTGTTGCACATTTGTTTTTTTAACACTTTAACATCAAGTATCCTCGTTTAAGTGATAATAACATGACAGTGATTGAAATTTTCGATTATATCTAAGGTAGATAACTCTACCTCATCACAGAGCATATTTGTAATGAAGACACAAGCTGACAGAATGAACCATGGACTGAGATGAGCACCACAAACACAGTCAGATGTAACAAAGGAACCCATACTCATGAGGGATGGGATAAAACCTTATCAAGATATGAATTCATCTGGTGGGATGACAGAATGAAGCTCCATGACAAGGTATACGATGAATGGCATTTCACAGAGCACCAAGATGACAACAGCTCACGGTGCGTGGCTTGTGGTCCGCGTCACGTGACTTCCCATCTCTGTCAGCAGCATGTTGCTTTCTTCTCCGACTTGCCTTGTGAATTAGGTCCATCAAGAGAGATCTTCTCCCGATCTTTGTCATCGTCTCCTAACCTCATTTCCTGATCTTTCTTCAAAATCTGAAGTTGGCACATGAAATCATTAAGTACAGGACAAATGCAATAATACATGCAGTTACAATTAGGTTTACCAAGTCGGCATCTACTTTTCTGAGATAATGTGACTACATGAGTTTCCTTGATTGGAGACACTTTGCTAGGGGAGTATGCTATAAAAGGTTATTCCATTAAAACTGAGAAGGCAGAAACATTTGGTATTGGTGCTTATAGAGAAAAATCTAGGATCTGGAAAAGGAAATTACATGTACATGGGAACAACTTCTTAAATTATTCGCATTAAATATAATAGAAAGAGCCCACTCTATTCAGTTTCTCCAACTGTAACAACCTTGTCTGCTAACAATTATCAGCTTGCAAGGGTTGTACTGCATACATTTGTTTCAGTGTCAGAGTGACATGGGTGATGATGATTTTTATGGAGTTGCATGTACAATGTGAATTACAACTCCCCCACCTCTAAAATTAATGTACAAGTAAGTGACCCCACGGCTTGTGTCATGTACAAAATCAGTGACCCAGCCCCCAGAACATGTAGACAATATTGATGACCCCCCTGTACCTCCGCTGGACCAAAAATGGGTGACAGCACTTTAAAATCATCATCACCCCTCCCTAGTGATAAATTACGAACAGTCCCTAAACACAAACCTCTGCAAGCATTTAGAGCTGATATATGATCTGTAGATAGTGGCCTGTGGTTACTTGGTTCCCCCTGGGTTACCCAGATTGTGTTCAAGTCTAATACATTGTATTTTCCAAACATGACACTAGCATATCGTAAAATACTGTCTAAAACTTAACAATGCCAAACTTAGTTTATCCGACTAATACAAACATCAAGTACTGGACTACTTACTTTAGTTACTAAAAACCTAGCTGCCTCGTCAATGTTGATATTTTCTTTGGCTGACGTTTCATACCAGCCGATAAAACCCTTCTCTGTGCAGAAGTCATCCATCTGAGACGCATTGTTGACTAGCCCCTCCTTTGCCTGGTCACACTACAACATCACAAACATCATCATCATTAGAAACATCATCATCATCATCTAGCCCCTCCTTCACACATCACATCATCATCATCATCATCATCACAAACATCATCATCATCATCTAGCCCCTCCTTCACACATCACAATCATCACAAACATCATCATCATCTAACCCCTCCTTCACACATCACAATCATCATCACAATCATCATCATCATCATCATCATCATCATCAACATAATCTAGCCCCTCATTCACACATCACAATCATCATCATTACAAACATCATCAACATCATCTAGCCCCTCCTTCACACATCACAATCATCATCATCATCATCATCATCATCAACATCATCTAGCCCCTCCTTCACACATCACAATCATCATCATCATTACAAACATCATCAACATCATCTAGCTCCTCCTTCACACATCACAATCATCACAATCATCATCATCATTACAAACATCATCATCATTACAAACATCATCATCATCATCATTACAAACATCATCATCATCATCACAAACATCATCATCATCATCATCAACATCATCATTACAAACATCATCATCATTACAAACATCATCATCATTATCATCATTACAAACATCATCATTACAAACATCATCATCATCATCACAAACATCATCATCATTACAAACATCATCATCATCATCATCATCATCATCATCATCATCATCATTACAAACATCATCATCATCATTACAAACATCATAATCATCATCTAGCCCCTCCTTCACACATCACAATCATAATCATCATCATTACAAACATCATCATCATCTAGCCCCTCCTTCACACATCACAATAATCATCATCATCATCATCATCATCTTGACATTACATAAAAAACACTATTGTCATCAT
The DNA here is from genome assembly GCF_037392515.1 of Haliotis asinina. Classification (NCBI taxonomy): domain Eukaryota; kingdom Metazoa; phylum Mollusca; class Gastropoda; order Lepetellida; family Haliotidae; genus Haliotis; species Haliotis asinina. Next base: position 41,522,771 of record NC_090282.1, read on the forward strand.
CATTATCATCATTATTATCGTCTAGCAGCTGCTTTACCTGATCACAATAAAGCATCACAAACATCACCATCAATTATCAATCGTCTTCCTTCACCTTTCAGTCAAACAAGATTATGTTACAGCACATGAATCTGAACAAGACTTACTTTGTTAGCTAGCAATACACAAGGTACAGGAGATCCATCTGGCAGCTGGACTTTACTGTCAAGGTCATTCTTCCACTTGGTGACTGCCTCAAACGTGGACGTCCGCGTGACATCAAACACTACAAAGGCACCTACAGCTTCCTTGTAATACACCCTGGTCATGTTCCCGAACCGCTCCTGGCCTGTCACACACACAACACGCCATGGAGATATAACAGTCAAAATATATCAAGCTGTTCTAGTCCAGCCTAGGGAGGTGAAACTATCACTAGCTGTTCTACTCAAATCAAAAGGGTGCGTAGCTTAGCTGTTCTAGTAAAGTCAGAAGGGGTATTCAGGTTAGTTGTTCTAGCCATGTCTGGAGGTACCAAAGTTAGCTGTTAAATAGCTGTTAGGGAAGAGGTTTCTTGGTTAACAAGTCCTAACAATGATAAATAAGTGGAGTAAGAGAGACCCCTCAGTGAAAGCCCTAGCACTTGGGACACATTAGACCAAAGCTCAGAATATACACTAGTTTGATAGAAACTAATGATTCCATTTATAATGAAAAGAAGAAAACCTAGGGAAAGCTTTATCAAAACGTCTGCATTGCAGACATGGCAGGGTGGAAAGGAAAGTAATGTGGTTCGCTGAGATACAGACTAGGGAAAGATGTTTGATCTCATTACAACCTTACTTAACCTCACATACCTGCAATATCCCATAACTGCAGTCGGATCAGCGTATCTGCATCCCAGTTCAACACTTTTAAAGCAAAGTCTACACCAATCTGAATGAACGTTAAGGCAACATCACTGAAACACTGAAATAATAACAGCAGTAACCATGGTAACTTCTTTGAGTGGTATACAGAAGTTGACATGATGCACAAGGGAAGCATTGCTATGCAACAGTTAGATTTTTAGATGCCATATATAACGCCATTATCAAACAGATGATGTTTTTTTGACGACGAGTGAGTGTGTTTTTGAGACACTTATTGCAATATTCCAGCAATATACAGAAATGGGCTTCAAACATTGTATCCATGAGGGAAATCGAACCCGGGGTTACAATGAGCGAACGCTTTACCAACAAGGCTACCTAAACACCCTCATGTAACAAAGAAGTCGTATATAACCATGGAAGTAACCCCTATGCTATTAACTGTTGGGTTTCATCTATTCAGAATAGTCATTTCCAACTGAATCCACCTCCATGGTTTCCAGTTCCTTGTCAAACCAACATCCAATCTAATCATGTGCTAATTACAACCACATTATCATCAACAACTCAAAAAGCACAAGAGTCAAGTGTTCTTTCATGTGCAGTTCCGTGTGAAGTTCCTGTCTCTTAATGTAATGACAAATCATTCACCAGCGTCACACAACAAGGACAGTATACTATACTATATTATCTTGTATTTTATATATTTTTTAGATCTTGTAAATATTTCCAGTATGTTAAAAATCAAACAAAATCTGAAGTAGTCTCAATAATCATAGAAAAACGTGACAGTATGTTCACATGGGAAATAACTAGGTCAGGCCTGTTCGGTACATGAGGAGTATGTTTGCTGACCTGTAGAACATGGTAGATGGGCTACAAACAGTACGACACTGTTCTACATTTATACAGGAGAGGTTTACACAAAAAACATTATTGTATGTCGCAACTGAACATAATGGTCATGCATGGTTGCAAAAACTTGACAAGTGCTGTGACTATGTGTCCCAGTCCACCCAGCTGTCAATTGGGTACCTTGTTAGGATGAGAGAGCCACAATAAACTCAGTGCGCCTAGTGGCAGCAAGAGTTGTATACTCCCCAGGGAGCTGAGATTGAAATACGATGTGCTGTTGAGATTGACATCCGGTGATGGAGGGAAAAAATACAATGTAGCGCTCTGAGCATGCTTTATGTGTGGAATTCAGCGCATTATAAATACACATATTATTATTATTACAGTGCATAGGTTCTTTTTGTACGGACATCAGCAATATTCTAGCTACATCAGATCAACCTTTTTTTAACTAGATATGGCAAATTTTATCAGGATGCCAAACCAATGCATGTGGTTACTGATTGCTGGATGGAAAAGCACCATTGGGGGTCAGGGGTCTGCTCCTAGGATGAGTGTGCGAAAACAGCCATTGACCTGCAAAAATCCAATTGGGCCAGTAAATCTCTGCCTGAATGGCTAATGAATTTTCATGGGGTCATTTTTTTAAGAATATCCCTTTCTCTGACTTGTTAAGTTATAGTACACTCTTAACTGATGCAAAATTATGGCCTGATAAAAATGTTCATCATATCTGCAACTTTATGATGACTTACTTAGGTTTTGTTAACATAACCAACATTTTTCACAAATACAAACATGTTTTCTTATTTGTTTCTGATGGTCTTTTACCTTTCGTAATATTTTGCTTAGTTTTATCATTCAAATTTCAGGCTTGAAAATTTTTTTGTGGGCTAGTAACTCAGGCATAACTAGTTCAATTGGTTTTCAAAAGTTCTAAAGAATTTTGGACTCTGCTCGGGACATATCTTAGGTAAAACCAAGAACCCTGTCCACCTTAGCTGACATTAAATGAAATTCTTCTTCTGTCCAAAAGTGGGATTCTCCTCAAATCCATGCATTTCTGTGTATTTAACACTTCACGTACTGGATGCACGTATGACTCGGCTCAATAATTTTATTACCTCCCTTTGCTGGTTCCGCATTCTCAAAGTAGCCAATCAGCTAAGCCGCTGTTACAGTGCGTTGCCAGTGTTAACAAAGGTAGTAACTGTAGCAGGAGAGGTTTATGTTCACATTACGATTCACATTTTATGGGAAATCATATACACAAAGTGTCAGGATTGAATCTTTAAAAAAATATATGCAAAAACTAGTTCTACCTGTTTCAGAGTACCTCTGCATCATTTGCGTTGTCAAGTTGACATCGGATGGATAACAAGTGAGGCAAAACTGACTGGTATGCTCAAACTCCCAGCCCAGACACCTGATTGGATAAAAAACCAGCCGTAGATGCATCCAGGGTATAGTGGATTTATTGGAACGTATACCTTGGAACTTTTTTATGATGCACAAACCAATATCATCATCTCAAAATATTAATTCTGTATCCAACTCTGGAATTGTTACTGATATTTCATGTAGATATTGGCCGAAAGGGAAGCACATCTAGATACATCCTCATACTCTAATATACAGATTTCAATGTTGGTTATCTACTGAAGGATACAGTCGCTCTGTAGTGTTGTGAGAAGAACTGATGGACATATCGTTTGATGATGCTGGTCTTGCCTGTGCCCAGCTCTCCAATCACCAGGATCTTGTACAGGTGTTCCTTCTTTTCTCCTCCACCAGCCTGCAACAAACATAGGTCATTAGCTGATTACTGATCACACAATGCTGAACAGGAAGCTCACAGGGCTGATAACTGAAAAATGTTGCTGGTCTTTTGAACATGTGACCAGCCCTGTACTAAAAACAGGAAACTGAGATAAGATGTTAAAATAATGTAATTAATGAATTACTTGTAGTGAGGTAAACTTAAAAATATGCGAAAGCAAAATTTAAAAAGCACAACTTGGTGGTCACTATTAATTCATTTAGTGTCACTGCCATCCGAATCAGAAAAACAGGCAAAGTCAGAATGGTCAGTATCTTCTCAAGAATAATCTCTACATGTTCTTCATGCACTGAGCACAGGGGATATGTAACTCTCCTTGTGAAAAGTAAACATGTGCAACTGCAAATTTAACAAATACAACTTGGTCAATGAAAGCATTCTTTAGACCAACTACGTTTAGTGTTAGACAAAATGGTAGACTGATCTGTGGAAGTTAAGGTTTGACAGATCATGAACTATACATATGTCATCTAGCTAAAACAATTGTAAACTATATTCGAAATATGACCCGTAGTCAATGACATGGTAAAATATATGCCCATGGAAAATGTACTGCCCCACAGGGCTGGCTGTAAAATAAAGTTGTAAGCTCGCAGTGTAACTAACAAGCACTGGGCCACCGGGCAGACGCTATTTCATGCACTGATTATACATCTTTAAGTAACTATTACCATCCATAAACAAATCCTTCAATGTCATCTACAGGTGTGTTGATAATGTAATAATGGGGGAAAGTTATGGATGTCAGCTTCTACTTCATATGTTTTATCTGATGACACAGGAAGAATATACTCAGAATGTTGTATTTTTCATAATAAAGACACTGACATAAATTTCTTCTTATATTATCAGATATGGTTTTGTTCACTACTGTATGATAGATATCTGTGTGTTCATGACTTTAAAAAGTACTCCCTTTGGTACTTTTTAAAGAGGTCAGGACACATTTTATGTGAGTGGTTGTGAGTGCTGGATTTCACATGATGAAGAATCTGGAGTATGTATCTCTAATACACACTGTCATATCTTGATGAACATCCGCATCAAATGTGATGTAACAGATGGTTTCCGACTGGATGAAACATCCAGAAAATGATGCTATGGCTCTGCATATTATGCAATCCTAATAGCGGTGCTTATTACATGTATGTTGAATACGGTATTGACCATAATAATGATACATTTGATGCGTTGAGGTGAACTTCCTTAGTCCCTAATAGACTTGCATATAGCCTTGTACAACAAAATACATACTGGAAGAGACCTGGTAGTCTGTTTCACATTTCCTGAAAGTGAAACCACTTTATTTTCCCTAATGCCTCGCTCTCCAAAACCCAAACAGAAATAAGCCTAGATTTCCCCAGGTTCACAGTCTATAATAACATCCAAACCCCCAAACTCACTGGGGCTCCTTTTCATTTTAAATGGGTTTATTTGTTACCATCAAAATTACATATAATCAGGCAATCAGTGAAATGATTCCTCACATGTTTTCTTCTATAGGTGGTTAAATTGCCACCAGAAGCACTCTGACTACTTTGTTTCGAGGACCAATCTCTTGAGCAGGAAGAAAGAAACTAAATATCAAACAGTACGAGTTCCTAAAGCTATTTTCTTTATATTCAACAGCCTTTCTGTTTTCATGTCTACAGTTCTGATTAGATGAGTCTTAAAACTGAATTTTCATACAGGAAACACAAAAAGACAACTGAATTATTATAGGCTTTTACATCCTAGGGAATTATGCATGCTGATTAAGACTATTAGACCTTGCATATTTATTTATTTTTATTCATTTATGTCCATCCTGATCCACCAAAATACTGTAGACAAGCAAAACAAAATAAACAAAAAGAAACTAAAAAAAACCCAAAACACAGGTAATAATTTTTGCATCACCTAAGGGCATTAACACACAGTGGCAGGCGGGATGTAGATGAACATTTAGCTATTTAACTATCAGAATGAAATTCAGGTGATTAGGTGGGAAACACAGAAATATATAAAGATAGCTTCAAAATACATCCCTAATCATAACCCATCAAGTCACTATACTGACCTAGGCCATCTTGGCAAACACTCAATACAGTTATCAAAGTGACCATGGTTACCGTCATCACCATGGTTACCATTTTCACCATTACCACCATCATCATCATCATCATCATCAGTACCTGGCAGAAGCAGCAAAATATTATCAAGAGTGTCATCTACAGTGACACGATCACTAATACCTGATGATCATTGCCACCAATATCAAAAGCACCATCATACGAGGGGACGTCAATAAGTTTTGAGCCTAGAGCATTTTTCATACCCAGGTGTCACAGCCTATGGTACAACATTGAACCTTGGGGTGTAGCTGATGTGATATACAAGTTTTGGTATCCTACTCTCAAAAGTTATTGAACCGCTCACATTGACAGAAAGAGACACCCCTCACGGCAGTGAAAATGAATAAAATTGAGTATAGAGCAGTAATTAAGTTTTCAGTTCTTGAAGGAAACCCGGCAAAGAACATTGAAGAAAGGCTTTCAGCAGTTTATGGGAAGTCTCCCTTCATCTACTGCCATCAAACAATGGGTCAATGAATTTAAGCATGGTAGAGAGAGTCTTGAAGATGACCCCCATCCAGGTCGCAGATACAACAAGAATCCAGAAGAGTTTCACTTCAGGCTGGTAACCTGTGATGAAACCTGGATCCACCACTATGATCCTGAGAGCAAACAAGAATCCATGGAATGGAAACATGTCACTTCTCCCAGGACCAAAAAGTTCAAAGCCTCCAGATCAGTGCAGAAGGTAATGGCGACAATCTTCTGGGATAGCACAGGCGTCATCCACATAGATTACTTACCAAAAGGAAGAACAATGAATGGGGAATATTATGCTAACTTGTTGAGGCAAGTGCGACAATCAATCAAGGAGAAGCGCCGGGGCAAAATCAGACGTGGTATTCTTCTACATCAAGACAATGCTCCAGTACACACCTCTCGCGTTGCAGCCGCTGCTGTCCAAGAATGCGAGTACGAAATCTTGCCGCATCCCCTCTACTCTCCAGACCTGGCACCAAGTGATTACCATCTGTTCCCAAATCTCAAGAAACACTTGCGTGGTCGTAGATTTCAGGATGATAATGAGCTTATTGCTGCTACCGAGGCTTGGTTTGAGGACCAAAATGGTGCCTTCTACAGAGATGGCATCAGTGCCTGGCAGAAAGGAGGGAACAAGTATCTTGACTCACAAGGGGACTATGTTGAAAAATAAATGTGGTTCATACCAATATTTTGTGTTTTTCTATGCAAGGCTCAAAACTTACTGACATCCCCTCGTATTCATTAGGCATAACCATCAACACTACAATCATCACCACTACCATCAATGCAGTAGATCAGTGCTGTAGGGCACCAGACAGGTAATTTAGGTGTGCCTTTGTGTAAAAAAAGTGCACCCATACCTTTATGGATTCAACTAAACTTGAAAATCAAAAAAATGATCAATTATATAAACTTGTAAACCTGAGAACATTATTATACTCATAATCGTGACTGCAAGAATAAATCAGTTCTATTTGTCCTGGACTTATGAACTAAGTCACAAACAATCCCAAATATGACATATGTTGCATTTGACCACTTTCTAAATGGCATCGTGTAATCGTAAGTCACAAACTATGTTATCATCCAAAACAGGACTTCCTGTTAATGTGCACACAGGCATCAAAATGGCCACGTTACTGTCCTTCACAGTGGACTGGCCCACCTTAAGACGTGAGATTGAGAGAACCAACAATAAATAGGTTGATGATGTGTTAAATTGGTCAAATATAAGTATTTTTCATTAAAAGAATTATGGTGAAAATTGTTTGTACAATTTTAGCATACTATGTAAACACTGTAAACATATTTAATCCATGTCATTTCAATAGTGACTGTGCTTCTGCACATAAATCAAACACTATTTTGATAACTGTAGATATTAATAATACCCTGCTGTGTGCGTCAGTGAAGAAATGACTATCACTGATATTACATCACATCACATGACCTGACTGGACACATGTCCTCAGTGGCGTAATATCAACTAGTAGTCATCCTGCTTCATTAAGTACATGGGTGACCATGACATAGCTGGGGTATTTTGGACCACAACATGAAACATACTAAAGATTCACTCTAATCAAACCTAAAATACTAAAATTAAAATCATATATTTAACACAGACTGAAACATGACGCTAAGAACATATAAGATAAACTTTATGGATGTCAATTTCTCCTTTACTGTATACATTCCTTGCAAGGAACAGCCCAGAAACTTTGTGTATACAAAAGTGAAGAAACTGACATCAATAATATTTAGTCTTATACTTAATACCAACTTTTACATGCCTGTCCCAACACCACGAGACTAAACTTACCATGACTTCAATGAGATCCTGACTAAAATCTGTCTAACAGTACAGTTTTTGTACATGTGTACACATGTCAAATGTTAATCTGTTCCATAGATAATCCCAGGTGATAAGCTCCCCTAAATATCCTCAATATCACAGTGACTTTAATCTGTCCCCATTGTCAGTACAATACTCATTGTTATTAGCCTAATACTTCAGTTCAAAACTTCAATAACAACCATCAGGCTAATATCTAGTGATGATTCATCCAGGTAAGATACAGTCATCATATCACCATCTAAACTGTCGTATCACATCTCTATTCCGTCACGATATTCACTCTGGTCCTGTTTGCCATCACGGCTTCATTGCATACTTGACACAAATTTCGTCCCTCTTTACACTATTTTTGCAAAGGATTTTTATTTTTCAACGGGTGGCCTTCAAACCAAAATGTTTTGAATGTGTTTCAAAACAAAGCTTGGGGAGAAAGAAGATCAAGGACAAGCATAATAACAGCATGGAGATATTTGACCCTGAAGTCATATGATGGGACTGACGTACAAGTACAAAACAATATCTTACATGGTTAGTATGACATCTGTATTGGGTCTCTGCAGCTGATACACATCCATCATATTCAGCATTCTATTTTTCACTTCATGTTTGATATATTTCATCAGAAACCATGAACTCTAGGCATGTTGCCAAGCCAAAAAAAAAAAAAATAATGTATGCATCACGAGGTTGTCATACATGCATTTCCTTCTCATGTTAAGCATTGTAATTTGACCCGACTAGAGTGATGTTATCATATGATGTTAATTCCCTGAAGTCTTTTGATTACTGCACTATCATCAAGTCAGATATTCTGCTTCACACAGTACCAATGATTTACAACAAATACCAGTAACTGGGGGGACATTGGTGTTTTGTCTTATAGCATTAGAATCTAGGGACACTCTTTACCCTTTATTTTTACAACTGGAACATAGCAATGATCACTATGTGTAACTCTGAACATTGTTTTACTACTATAGCCTTAAATATGTTAAAGGCAGCAAACTTATTGATTGTGGGAGAATGGAAATATTGTATCATTGCACTATTTGCAAGAGGACCCCTCCTACTACTTTGCAATGTATTTGTTAATCTTTTGTGAACTTCAGCGTGTGCAGCATATATTTGCAGCAACAAGACCAGACCTCAATTTTATTTCTTGTTTTACAGATTTCTGTCCTTGAAAAATCTAAACGCAGCCGTGAATGAATTTTGTTTAAAAAATCACCAGTCAGAAAAAGTGATACTTCTTTTAAATCCTAACCACATTTTACTTTTGGCAATGTATTACATGTATACGAAGCAAAAAAACAAAAACAATCTAAAACAAAATTTTCATGTAAGTTTACATGTTTGCCCAATAAAAACATTAGAAAATTTATGTTTTGAGTGGAAGTTTTTTTTCTTATTCTTGGAAAAATACAACCAACAGATACATAAAAGAAATAAAATTGGTATGATTTAAATAAAATCTCAAAATTTTTCAGAAATCTTATTCATTCGAAATGAGTTTTCACTGCTAATATTTCTTCTCTAAAAATCAAAATAGCTTTAAATGTCTCTAGGTATAATTAGTTAATTTGGCTTCTAGTCTGATATTTCCATTTCTCCTCCATTAGAATTTAGATAACTAAAAATTACATTGGCCATGCCAACAACTATAATTGAATACTACACATCTTAAAAGATCTCTCTTTGTACCCACCATTCTCACTGGACAAACCCAATCCTCATTAATTCAACTGCCATAAGCTATGATAACAAGTGTAATGCATTAGTGGCCTGTGGTATTCCAACATCTGATCATTACAGGTTCAATCTTTACATCACAATCTATTGTTTTGGTATCATGATTTGTTTTGGATGAAGATGATACACTCAGATAATATATCCTGATATATAAACTTGTCAGTGTCAGTGAAACACACCCAAAGTCACTGTATTATACCTTACCATATATAGTGCAACATGTTCTCCATTCTCTTTCTCGTACACCATTATGTTTGATATTAATCACAGTATTTCAATATCAAGCTATTCAAATGTAATACCATGTACCACACAGACAAAGATTCTATTCATCTGGGCACCATAATATGAGGTATATACATTATACTGAACACAGCTGACTGTCATATTTGTACATATATGATGAAAACAATAAATATTTACATTAAATAACACTGTATAGAGATACACAGAGGTTCTGGAACATCTGTGTGCACAACCCTGTTTATTGAATCAGTGTGAACCTGTCATGGAAGAGTCACGATCACTTGATCCTGTTATAAATATATGGAACTTCATGGTCTCTGTTTCCAAATTAAAAATTCACACAAATTTTGTCAAGCAACTGTAACTATCCTTCAAGTTGTCACATTTCCTTCGATCAAACATTAAATGGCCTGCTGGGCTAGTGTTGTAACCATCTTTCAGGTTGTGAAATCACCCTTCTTTCAATCAAACATTAAATGGCCTGCTGGGCTTGTAACCATCCTTCAGGTTGTCAAATCACCCTTCTCTCTATGATATATACTATCTGGCCTGGTGGGCTTGTGGTGTAACCATCCTTCAGATTGTTAAATATGTGAAACAGTCCTATGGTGACTTGGGGTAATCATGCCTCATATCAACAGGTCCTGTTAAAGTGGCAAACATGTTACTGTCTTTCATCATTTTGCTCTTGCCAGAAGTGCTCAGTTGGTCAAATTCTTTTGAAAATATTAAAAAAAAAGAATATTTCACACTTTTTTCAACAAAATAAAGCAACAAGCATTGTCACTTAGGTGACATAATCCCTCATTGTACTAGTACGCCTTCCCCAGATGAGGTTTGTGATGAAAAATAAAACCCAACGACCAGTTCTTGAGATCTCGTGTTGACAAGCTTTACATGCAGGTGAACATGCCGAAATCATCGAAGTGTTGGCATAACCTTGAAAATTAAGTGAGGTCACCAGAATGGACCAGGCCCTGCACCTTCCCTAGAATCAGCTCAGTATTGAATATGAAGAAAATTCTGGGAATGGTTCTTGAGATATCTCACTGACAACGGTAAAAGGTTAAAGTCCCCTTGTGACCTTGAAATGAAGGCAAAGGTCACCAAACTGACTGAGACCTGTCTTGTAGTATGATGAACCTAGGGACCAAATATGAAAAGAATCTAGTGAATGGTTCTTAAGATATTCCAATTCGTACATACGTACGGGCGGATGGGGCATAATACTATATCCCCCGCTGAATGTTTTAAGCATAAAAGGACATATCTAGATATATATCATGGAATATAACAGCCAAAAGATGCTCATCTGCTGAGACTGAATAACATAAAAAATAACCAATCACAAACACTTACCAATAAGATATTTTTCTAACCTGCTATACCTTACAAATGTTTTGACAGCTTTCACTTCTTCATAAACATGATATCAAAGGAATGTAAAGGCTGGTCTGTATTACCGAAGCTCTGTTGAAGTACAATGCCAGTGTTGGTTTGACACCATAATAACTGTAATGTGTCCTTGGCCATGTTACAGCCAACAAAGCAGGTGATTTATTCAAGAAAACACTTGCATAAACTACATACAAAGAACTGTATTGTTAACCTTACACAGGCTTCATAATTAATTTTCTGACTGATTCCAGCTACCACCCTGATCACAACCAAACATTGTTACTCCAAAACCTCTACAAACACAATTGCATAAATAATTACAATAGAGATTCTGATCTTCAATCGATTAAAACAGGCATCCTCCCCAGCACTTACAATCCTGTGAAAGGGATATCTAGTGGGATATTTTATAATGTCTTTTCCAGTAAGATACTGAACAGTTCAGCTTCACAGTAATAAAACGCTCCCTCAACCATACAATATAACTGCAGCTCCATATTTTGACCTTGTATGTTGGCTTCAGATTTATTACAGACGTTGTACTCTGGAAACACTGTCCACATAGCAGCCACCACCATATACAGTTATTCCTTTTTGAGATTCAGCAGGTAGTTGGATCAAGAGTTGTGTCATTTCCAGGCACGTATTTTATATTGATGAATAATAATACATTTCAGAGAGAGAGAGAGAGAGTGTGTGTGTGAGTTTGTGTTTGTATTTTTGTGTTTTTGTGTGTGTGTGCTCTTGTGTGTGTTTGTGTGTATGTTTCTCTGAGCTCTGAGCTCTGTGTGTGTGTGTGTGTGCGTGCGCGCGTATGTGTGTGCGTGTGTGTGTGTGCGTGTGTGTGTGCATGTGTGCTGCACTCTGCAATATTTTGCTTACAATTGTGGCTGTAAATATTTGAGTCTAGACCTGACCATCCAGTGACAGACATTATAAGTAAGGATTCACAATTATGACACACAATCAATTACAGAGTCTGCCCACACGATACATTTAGTCAACTTTATGACCATCATCTGTTGCTAGGGGGCTCGACTTGAGAACGCACACAGTAGTTTTGATTTAGGATTAACCTGTACAGCCCCCATGGGTTTCATGTCTGGCTCAATCTAAGTATAACCCATGATGGAGCACACAAATCAATCACAGCTGTCATCATATTTTGTAAGGTTGACCACACAACACCGCTGTCATTTTTCAGTGTTGTTTAATGCCACAATCAGCAGTATTCCAGCTTAGATAATGTGAATAATCATGTTTGGACCACATCATAAAGTGACTGATCATTTATCAAAACTGCTGAATTTGTATGCTATGGCACAGTAAAGATGATCAAAATTGGCAACATGACTAAAAGCATAAAAATGATACTCATGATTGTAAATGGAAAACATGATAAATTTCCCAATTCAAATTACTGAAAACCTATTTATATACCCCATCAAACTGTTTGTCAGTGGTACTCTCAATCTGACAGTGTAACATAGGTGTGGCCAGTTTGAGTGCCGGTGCACATAACAGGAAACCCCATTTTGGATGATAACATAGTTTGTGGACTTATTTGTTCAGAATATTCAGCTCTCAAGTTTAAAGCTTTACATGGTTCTTATACAACAAACTGAAATGACATACTGGTAAGATGTGATGTTTTCCGCATCAGAACAAGCCAAATGCTTAAACAGATGATCATGCTGTTGGATCACTTGATTGTCTGGTCCAGACACAATTATTTACAGACTGCCACCATATAGCTTGAATACTGCTCAGTGCTGAATTAAACAACAAATAAAACTTCTAAAAAGTTGCATTTCTGCCCCTCCTTTAGTGAAATTAAGCACAGGTTCATTCATGAAGCATGAAATACATAAAGCAGGAAAGGACATGTACATCTAAGAGGGCAGGCGGCATTCACCACAGCTGCTGATTGCTGTGACTTGCTGACCAGCGTAGATGATAAGGCCCATGTTTGTTAGTGTGTGGTCAACATCATGTTGTGACAGACCAGAGGTCAGGCACACTGATAGTGATAATAGAGGAGAGGAGGTCACAGAAGGAAAATCAAATGACACATTATTTGGAATTAGTACACAATTATATTTTACACCCCGATTTCAGTTTGTTAATCTGAATATAACTAGAGTCTTTTGGACCTGGAAGGAGGATAGGTAAAACATGTGAAATTTGAAACTAGTTACCAAAGAAAGCAACGGTAAGGTCAGGAGAGGTCACATACAGAAGATTAAAACCTGACTCAGTTCATTCAAAAAGGGCATTCATGGAGGGTAACTTGGAAAAAAGCTCTGTCTGGTGAAAAGGCATACAGAAGCAGGTTGATCCCAACCCAATTTTCATTGACAAGGTCAGTGATGTTCTCACTGAAGGTTGGCAAGGGAGTTAAGCATGATATGACCTCAGCCTACCTGGCGCCAGGTTTTCATTTCAGTGCCCTGGTACCATGTCTCTGTTTCCTTCTCTAGGGACCATAAGTACAATGATCGCAATAAGTCTACACCCCTCAGCCAGCTCCTCTCCCTCTCCTCCTACAGACAAAGTAGCCAGTGTTACCTGGGTGCCTGGCATATGTCTGCGATATGTTTTCACATGTTTGTAATGAGCTCGTAGCTGGCTGGGCATATTGACACAAATACATATCATAAAGAGTTGAGAGTGAACAAATTTAAAAACACAGTCTTATGATACACTGTACATGTTACTGTAGTTAAGCCAAATTTTGGAGACCAGAAAAAGCAGCCTACAGGATGGAGTTGATCTATCTACGGGTAACACTTTCATCAAAATTCTTTTCTGGCAACGGGAAGAAAAATACATTCTATCATTTCACGTGAATGAACAATAGAAAATGTTCAATGAATGCACACTTTTCCAAGCGATCTACTTGTCATAACCTATGATATAATGGGATGAATTCTGATGCATTGATCAGTAAAATATTGTATCTAAAACTATTATTTTACCAAGAAACATATATCCTAGCATTGTGTAATTCTAATTATGTACATGTACGGCTCCAGATAAGGGCCATATCAATGTATGTACGGATGAAAACAACCACGATACAATAGGAAAAGGATGGAAAAAAATACACGCCGCAGCACTACTGTATGACTTTTACAGATTCATTTACAGACATATTTATCTGCAAAAATATTGTTTTATTGTTTATTGACTTGACCTGTCTACACAAGCCATGCTGTGGTGTACTATGAAACAAAACACAAGATTACTAATTCCATTCAGTACTCTAAATGTACTCTCTTTTTTTCCCAGTACTCCTATCGTGAAAAATAAGGAGCAGATACTCTTGATGTTGAAAAATTATCTGGAGCCCTCTATATGCGTATGTAAAGCTCACGATAATTTTTCAAGCAATTGGGTAGTTACTCCCAATGTCTGTTTATGCATGAGTTTCTAACTCTACATACTAGACAAATACATACTGTAATCTTAACCCTTGCATATAATATAAGACCTCTTCACTGACAAAGTCATTTTCTGTTGATCAGACAGTTCATGTGGAAATGTGCGTTGGGTGATTCAGTAGAATTCACCCAAAAGTTTGCCTTCCCTTTCATTTGAATTTTAGAAATTTTCATCACCCCACCATAATCAATGAATGGAGACAAAATCTTCAATATACCAGCACTAGCATATACATTATGATCAACAACAATAGTATTCTGACTACCTCACACTTCTGTGATGAACTTTCAAAGACTTTACATGGAAATATAGCATCCACGGACACAGACACTATGCAGTGGTTCTGAATGCAGTTGGCAATAATGATGTTTGTCACAGCTGGTCTATTCAACTCCAACAACTGATTTCTACAGTTCTAGCAATATTCACAGAACTGATGGCCAAACAAATATTGCCAACATCATGACAATGGGCCAATCAACTGGCACAGAAATAAGACAAGCATGGGAAAACATCCTTACTACTATATTGCTAAAACTAAACTAAAATACTGAAAATTGTCAAAAACAATCAGAACAGTTTTCCATCCATTGTTTAATTACACATAAGGCAAAACCAATTTTAATTCTTGTTTTACAGGTCTGCAGGTTGATTTTTTCAAGAATATGAAAAAATGCAGTAATTTACCCTGCTAATAAAACCTAAAATCCTAATGTTTTTAATGGACAAAATGTAGACTTACAAGAGGATTTTTTTCAGATTGTTTTCTGCCCCATATATGCTTCATAAATTGCCAAAACTAAAAACATTTAGCATTTATTTGAATATGAATAATACATTGTGACTATTTTGTTTCCTACCTGCCTTTAGATTTTCCGAGGACAAAATTCTGCAAAACAAGCATTGGTGTGGCCTAAGAAGAAATTTACATCCAACCACATTCAATAGATTTCCAGGCTTCATTGTTCCATGCTGACAACCACACGTTACATGCAGCTTGCTGGCAAGTCTCTCATTCATAGTCACAACATTGTAAGTGTAATAGTAATATATGGACTAGTTGCCAGATAAAGGAAACATTAAAGTAACCGTGTTGCTTTCCATCTTGCACTGACTCCGCCCACCACAATGTAAATGACCTTCAGTAAAGATGTAAGAGCTGCAGTACCCATGACCGCAATCTGCCCTGGCAATCTGCCCTGACTGACAGGAACCACGACTGACAGGTTTACACCTGAGCGACTTTCTGAAATCCCACATCAGCTACACAATCTCATGAACCGACAACACCATCACACGTTTCAGAAAATTGTCTCCCCTGAGCAAAATATTTCCCTTATATTTCAAGCTCTTTTAATCATTATTCCACTCATTCCTATTCTGAATCTGTCCAACACGAGTAAGTCATCACTATTCCCATCTTCAAAATGCATGATTACAACCGATTAGTCCTGATCATGTGTAAAAGTTGACCATCTGGTGCCCTGGGGTGAGTGAGTGAGTGAGTTTAGTTTTATACAGCAATATTAAGGCCCAGGACACCAGAACAGTGCCTTAGAGTAGAAGATCTACATGACTTACATACATAGTTGATGACAAACTCTGCTGGTGTATTGGTTCAGTCTACTTGCCATGGCCTAAAGAACTATTTGAAAGTTAAGGCTGAAATTCAGGTACATTTACTTTCCGCAATGATTCTTAAACACAAATACTTGCTTTCCTTCATAAACACATGTTGCTCCTGTGACACTGAAGTGAAAGACAACTAAGATCCTAGTTCAACTCATCACAGAATATCTGTCAAAGACAGCTTGTGTTATACATACTAACAAGACCAAACTATACTAACTCTCCACTCTCTCAACACAAGGATGCCAATCAGTGAAGTTCGTATCCCTGGAATCAGACAGGTGAACACCATATTCATGTCTCACTGGATCATAAAAAGTTACCCTGGTTACACAAGAATGTTTCAAAAACTGCCACGAATATAAAAATGCAATACACATGTTCAAACATTTAACCATTTTAACAAAGTTGATAGTTACATGGCCAATGGTTGTACTGAGTGTCATCCACACAGTCAACATGACTTTACATAGTGAAACATTTGTATTGTTCATTACAAGAGATGCACATGAATGATTGGTCAACACAAGCATGATGCCGTGATTCAGTGATAGCATTTAATGTGAAGATGAGAGAGTTGGGTTTAATTAATGCCACTTGGCACCTGCCACCCATGTGGGGAATCGAACCCAGGTCTTTGACGAGACAAGCAAATGCTCTAACCACTTGGCTACCTAACTGCCCGACCTCATAAGGAACTACCAGTAATACAGAGGCACAGCTGATGACTGACAATAGTCCTTTCTGAATCTGAGTCTTCAGTTTGACGAGCGGACGCTTTGACCATCTGACAGGCTACCCTGCTGGCCCAACCGGAATTGGAACCCATGCAGAGTCAACTGTGGCACCTTAGTCATCTGTTTCAATGAGTAATCATTACACATACAAAAGCTTGCTCGATGTCTATGCACTGAACCCACAAATGTAACAATACTATGAGATGGAGATCTTATTCACAAGTTCAAATGGTTATAATTTTCAAAAGTACGTAACTAACTAACTACTAAACAAGACTAAACACTAATAGAGAACTTATCATACACAATCCAGAGGAAGCTATAGAAACAGAGGATTTGTTAATAGAAAGAATTCACAGAAAATTAAGCAGGATTATAGCAAATAGAAAGCCTGCAAACAAAAAGATTTGTATAGGAGAGAATATAAAGATGATGGAGAGCTATTTCAACCAGCACAGTAGACCCTTTACATGCCATGCTAGCAATAAATGTGTTCTAAAAGCACAGCATAACCTATACATAATTGCCATGCTACTACAAGCCAGTGTCTGTACTTGCATAGCAACAGAATAAAATGTGCAGGCCTCGCCCTCACCCTCACCCTGCTCTTTCCAGAAATAAGTTGTTTTATGGTTTGAACACCCAGATGATCTATGGAAGAGGAACTCGCCTTGTCCATCTTATACCGAACTCCTGTGTCCAATTCATCAGGCCGATACTCCACACTCTCCGTCGTCAGAGTTGAGCTCACATTCATCCTCCTGCTCTACACTAATCATAGAGCACACAAAATGGACATCCACCTCAAGCATATGCTACACATAAAAACATTGCTATGACCCCGAAAGTTGAAGCTTGCCTCACCAGCCCATAGTCCCAACCTCTGAGCTGCAGTAGTCCAAATGAAGGGTATCTCTGTACAGCTGTCACCTACACCAACCATGATCCACAGGAGATTGGTTAGAACCACTCAACCAAAAACACATGCTGGGAATGAACAGTCACACCAGCAAATCAAATACAAAGGCTCAGAGGACACTTGGCTAATTGGACATTCGTCTGTACTACACAAGTGAATGTAAAAATTGCCACATCATTAAAACGCCTCATTCTGCAGCCATAAAAATTATATTGCAATAACAGTAGTAACAATTACCTTGTATAATCTTATATGGCCACTGGCATTCCCCTACAGCAACGCCTTGACAAACTATCAAGTGTGACTGGTTTGATATTATGTAAGAGTGAACAATACTGAACGATGTAGTCACATGGTTGTGCACTGGAATGTGACCACTCAGTGATAATGCAGCCACACATGTAGCTATCTTTGGGCACTTAGTGTTGTGCTATTTTTATCTTTTTACACATTAATATAACCCTGATATATACAACTCCACAATATCATGATCACTGAGGTCAACTGGTAAGGGACACAGTCGAGTGCTCTGACTAATGACTGATAAATACCAATTGTTACATGACTGGTCTTGATTTTCCCTGAACCTGAGGAAATCCAGACTTGCTTCATTAAAGACCCAATAAACTTTTGGGTTTTTTCCTACTCTTTCATCCATTACATATGAAGGACTTGAGGCTTGTATTAAGCGGAACACCAAATTCATTCCTTGGTTGTGGTTGTGGATAACTTGTGGTTAATATATACTAAGCAATTAAGAGTTGCCAAAAGTCGCCTGCTTCAGTCTCGCCCATCACTGAAACCAGTGAGACTGGTTATGTAACTATGTCGCCAGAGCACAGCAGCGAGCCTGAAGCGACATAATGTTGGAAAGGATTTTCAGTAAGTTGTTTATGAGTGAGTGAGTGAGTGAGTGAGTTGGGTTTTACGCCACACTCAGCAATATTCCAGCTATATGGCAATGGTCTGTAAGTAATCAAGTCTGAACCAGACAATCCAGTGACCAACAAAATGAGCATCGATCTGTGCAATTGGAAAATGATGACATGCATCAACCAGGTCAGCGAACCCAATCCTGTTACTCACCTCTTACATGCTGAATAAGGTAGTTAAATGTTGAAATGAGTAGTTTTAATGACAGTGTTACATTTATAATGATGCCAATTAACGATTTATTTATTTGTACCCCCTTAGAGTATATGTGATCATTAAGGGCTTTAGCATTGCAGAAAGGGCAGTGTGGAAGGCAAAATAATGCAGCTCAGAGACTGACAGACTAGTGAGCTCTCTACAGTCATGAATGAGATGTGGAAAAGATAACATTGCACTAGACAAAAGTGGCAGTGGTAGGGATTGTGAAAATAGTGTTATCTATTCAAAGTGATGAGCTGACCATCTTTGTTTAAAATTTTATACGCTATTCAGAACTGAAACACATAAAGAGAGGGAATTTATGGGTATCACTTTCTGTATAATTTAGCATATGACTTGGCATCCATCTCAGATGGCACTAAACAGTCACTGCTGACAAGTCCAACATCATCAGGGGCTGAAGGAGTAAGAATATACTCCAAATATTGTATTTCCAGGTAGCATGTATGTTTCATTCATGTAATATTTGAGCTAAAGTCCTGTCAATAAAGTCAATATACTGATGACGGCAAACATTCATATCAATGTCCAAATAAAACGAAAGTGGTCATCAAGAATGCTTAGAAATGAAACGTCCTGTGACTCAAATGCTGGGCATATACATAGCAGGGAGTTTACTACCATCACAAACCTAAGTATCCTTTGCTGGCATCATGCAAGAAGTATATATTTTTCAAATTTGGGAATTTTTAAATTCTCAATTTTCTTTAACCATCATAAATAAGGAGGTATTTTAACATTACACTTAAAATGTTCAACATAATTGTGTAAACTAACCATTAGCCATGCTGAATTGCATCTTTGAAGGACTAGCTAACAGTGACATCTAAGTCACGCTTAAAAATTCTGTGCATAACACAGACCTAGAAAATCATGAATCATTCACTCAAAACTAACATGAGAATTTGTCTTCAGGCATTGCGTCACAGTTCATGCTTGAAGTCTGCCTCAGTCCCTGAACCACATTACTTTTCCTTCCACCTGGCCCTTCCTGCAATGCCAAAACCCTAAAAGAAACAATTTTTTATTTCGACAGGTCTCCAATCTCCCTAATCTCCTCACTCACACAGGCTTCTTTCTCATTTAGATGGGTTTATTTGTTACTTATGATCTATATATTTTCAGGGATTAAGCATTAGTGTACACTCCCAGAAGAAGAGTAATGTGAATGTTCACTGACATCTTGATTCATCACAACAGTAGATACCATGTGACTGTGTGTCTCTCACTGGCACGTATCATACTTATGTAGGAGCTCAGACTTGACCCACCTGACCCACATGTGACTGACTGAATTACAGACCATCAGCATCATCAGGGTTAAGTCAGTTTACCTTTGATATAAGCTTCTTGATAGGTAGTCATTATGTTATCTGAGGTCTGTCATGTCCCTTGTACATTTATAGACTGACACTAGATCTCTGCATAGAACATAATTTTGACAGAAACAAACACACCCTTTTAAATTGTGTGAGTTTAGGTTTATGCCTCACACAGCAATATTCCAGTGGTCTGTAAATCACAGACTCTGGACCGGACAATCTAGTGGTCTACAACATGAGCATCAATTTGCACATATGGGAACTGAGGACATGTGTCAGTCAAGTCAGCATGCTTTAAACCAGAAGATCCTGTTAGTCAAGCATGTGTTGCTGAAGACCAATATTATAACCCCGACCCTAACTGGGCCCCTTCTAAATGGAAATGGATCTTCAATGAGATAGGACATTTGGAGTCTAAGGAAACCCATTTAGGGCTTTTGCAGAAAGTGCAAAAATGGAGTGGTTCAGGGACTGTGAGACAGACACAAGACAGACAGACTTCGACATATCAAATCACAGATGCCCTGTATCACTACACCCACCTGATACATACTACTTGTGAGTCATATGTGACACAACTGGTTAACTGATTCTCCTGGTTATATTGTATCTTTGTTTTACTTACATCATTACTAGAGAATTACTTTACCCTCTGCTGGGATTGTATCTAAACAGGCTAAAAGGATGACTTGCACACCCAATTTGCAGAATGTCTGTGGGGAACCTTTCCATCACAGTACCTAATCCAGACATTCTGGATACAGAATGAGTGAGGGGCACATGCTATACAGTACTGTGTCAACATTACTTGGGAGCAGAATGTCCAGGGGCATATGCTATCACCGGCACTGTGTCAACACAACCTGGGAATATAATGTCCATGGGGTACGTGCCAACATGGTACTGTGTCAACACAACCTGGGAACAGAATGTCCACGCAGCACGAGCCAACATGGTACTCTGTCAACACAACCTGAAACATACTGTCTACGGGGCAAGTGCCAACATGGTACTGTACCAACACAACCTGGCAGCAGAATGTCCACGGGGCACATGCCAACATGGTACTCTGTCAACACAACCTGGGAACAGAATGTCCACGGGGCAAGTGCCAACATGGTACTGTGTCAACACAACCTGAGAACAGAATGTCCAGGGGGCTCGTGCCAACATGGTACTGTGTC
Organism: Haliotis asinina; assembly: GCF_037392515.1. NCBI lineage: Eukaryota > Metazoa > Mollusca > Gastropoda > Lepetellida > Haliotidae > Haliotis > Haliotis asinina. Next base: position 41,544,552 of record NC_090282.1, read on the forward strand.
AACACAACCTTAGAGTATAATGTCCACGGGGCACGTGCCAACATGGTTCTGTGTCATCACAACCTGGGAACAGAATGTCCACTGGGCATGTGCCAACATGGTACTGTGTCAACACAACCTGGGAACAGAATGTCCACGCGGCACGAGCCCACGTGGTACTGTGTCAGCACAACCTTAGAATATAATGTCCATGGGGCACGTGCCAACATGATACTATGTCAACACAACCTGGGAACAGAATGTCCAATGGGCATGTGCCATCATGGTACTGTGTCAACTCAACCTGGGAATACAGTGTCCACGGGGCATGTGCCAACATGGTACTGTGCTAACACAACCTGGGAACAGAATGTCCAGGGGGCATGTGCCATCACGGTACTGTATCAACACAACCTGGGAACAGAATGTCCAGGGGGCACATGCCAACATGATACTGTATCAACACAACCTGGGAACAGAATGTCCAGTGGGGCACATGCCAACATGGTACTGTGTCCAGAATGTGAGTAAGTTTAGTTTATGTCGCTTATAGCAATATTCCAGCAATATCATGGTAGGGGACACCCAAAATGGGCTTCTCACATTGTACCCATGTGAGGACTCGAACCCAGATCTTCGGTGTGATGAACAAACACTTTAATCACTAGACTGCCTACCATGTCATTACTTGTTAGACACTGCAGCTGACTCATTACATAAGGTTTTTGTCCAATCCGTGAAACCAACCAAGTTAGTGTTTTCATAGCAAATGTCCTCACATGACACTTTCCAGCAGGATCATATCACAGTAACCCAATCATCATAACCCAAGACAATCAACAGAACAGCATAACTTTCTTACATGCCATATACAAACAGACCACTAAATTACAGTAAATCCAGTAAGTGAATACGGTTTTGAGCCACTTTTAGCATTATTCCAGTAATATCTTGGCAGGGACACCATAATATGTGGATTTGGTTGTAGTTTTATGCCACACTCAGCAATATTCCAGTTATATGGCAGCAATATGTAAAATAATCAAGTCTGGACCAGACAATCCAGTGATCAACAGTATGATTTCAAGACAAGGACTCAGTATTATGTGGCTCGTGTGCAAAACCAAGGATGCCTCAAGCGGAGACATGCATGCAGTAAGAAACATACCTTGTAAAGTTTAATTCGATGTTTCATTTCTCAATGATGGTTGAACATATATCCCGAGCACATCGATTATCGTTAATGTGAAACCAATTATCCAGTGAGTTCCTCTGGTATACTGTGCTAAAATAACTGTGTTTGTGATTAAGGATTACCATCTACCTTTAACCTCTATCGTGTCAAATATTGAAAAGGTTTTCCAGTTTTATTCAGTGTTCTTTTCTAAATGAATAACTCGACAGTTTTTTCACACAGTAACAAGCAAACAATGACAAAAGGCTTCAACCATAAACAGGTGTAAACCCTGAAATTCATGCATTTACTGAAAATTTTCTGATGATGTCATGGCAAGTTTCTCAATCAATTTAATCATACAGAATAGTCTATTGACTATACACAGTTTGAAACAGTGTCAGTGTTGATATGCCATATGAAGTCCATTTTAGAATGTATTTCAGCAACAATTGTTACATCATGTGTTTCAGCAAATGAGGGATGAACACGATGAAAGGGCAGGTTGATGCAGGTTTAAACATGTACCCATTGTTATGGCACCTATAGACCACAGACACTGGGAATTCTACAACCTGCAGATGTTGGCATGGGTAGGTGTTAAACATTATCATGGACTGTTTCAATTGCTAGCTTCAGCTGTTGGTAGCAACGCAATATATATATTGGACTGTTACAACCGTTAGCAGTAGAGAGAAAACCAATAATAGTTGAGATTGAACTGTGTTGCCATATCTACTAACACAAAGTTGAAAGGCTGAGAGTAGCATAGTTCACAACAGTTTCGACAAAGTTTGCAGTTAGGAAGAGCTGCACCTTGTTGAAATGGTAGAGAGCAACCTGTTCAATACTGTGGCAGTAGGTAGTCTAGTGGTAAAAGTGTTTACCCATCAAACTGATAGTTAGAGTTTGATTCCTACATGAGTACAATCAGTGAAACACATACATGCTTGGTGTTCCTTTCCACATTGCTAAATGTAGCATAAATCATATTCAACTCCTTTTGCATTTTAAGACATTTTCCTGGTAATATAGATCTATGAGTGACACAAACAGAGATATAGAAATATAGCTCTTAGAAATGTAGCAGTAGAATAACTATGTATATTTATTGGCCAAAAGACTCCTGCTTTGAAAAATGTGGAACCTTTAGGCCAGTACTGTGAGTGGTATGATATTCACTTACAAAAATACATACAGATAACATACACAAAGATAACCATCTTTACCCTTCAGTGTGAGAGATCTGCATTGTCACTGTCAGTTGTAATCTATGCATAAAGGAAGTTCCGGTGCACTGCTGACCACTTATCTACAACACAACTTCAAATCGATTCTAACTAACAGATTAAATGGCCTGGCACTAAGGAAGCACAAACCAATTAAACAGGTGAACTGCTACACATTTGCATACACACGAGTAGCACACAAGCAGTTACATGGCAAGTGAGTCTAACGGCACTCACCGCTCTTTCACGTAAATTATCCGGGCCAAGCTTACACAACTTGTCACAAGCGGTACACTGGTGAAGTAACCTATTTCGGCGTTATATGTCACAAACAAAGAGCACAACTAAGATTCTAAATCGAATCAAAATACTGGAGAAATGTTTGGTGAACCCGATGAATTACTGACATGGGGTGTTAGCGTCAGGGGGCCATGCACATGATATTGCCGTATCGAGATGAGGGCCTGGGTCACATGACGGTAAACTTAACCATTAAAACTTATCAACCCACTAAGGAGGTACTATATGAGTAATAAATGATTCAGTCACTGAAATAGATAAGAACCGAGCCCTACATTGATAGATACATCACCGCGCACAAGAAATTTCACTCACCATTGCGATATTTTCGAACACCTTTTGACTATCACATGACACAGGGGTAATCTGTAAATATTGCCGTAGACAAATGGTTTGTCGTAAACAAAACGACGATATATTTATGTAAATGAATGTTAGATTTTACAAAGATATTAACATATGATTGCTTTTTATCTATATCGTAGCTGTATTTGTTGTATATTTAAGTTTACTAACAATGAGAATGTCGTAAAATTCTAAACTGGGTTCTGTCTACATTTGCGCACGAGTACCTTGCGTGTTGTGATCACGTGTTGGTGAAGAACAATTCTGTCGGTGCGTTTATTTCCAGGGAACTGTAAATTATCCAAACTCTATTCTGATTTGATCCTTTGTTGGAAGATGGGCAATATTCAGTTAGTTACACTTCCGTATATATTCTCAATTCAACTAGCTATGCTGTATACCCTGATGGAAAATATATAATGCCTTCCGTGCGTCCCTATAGTCTGTCGTACCAGGGAGCCTATATAGAGGGGGAGAAGAAACTCCTCGAAAAGCCGCTGAACGCATGTCTCTGGTCGTTACGTAACCAGTGTAGACAATATGGTGGCAGAGTAGTATTTACGATTGAGCCCGGTTTATTTTCAATAGCTGATTAAGTTCGCTGAGTGTTCTAACATCTGAAACCCTACATGTAGAAGATATAGGTTAACTATTTTGTCACTTCAGTTTAAGTCAAATAATTGATATTAGTGTCAGTATTAGGACAGTAGGTTTGTAATAAAGTTTCAAGTCGGTACGTTATAGCTCACTGGCTTCTATTCTCGATTCACCCCGAAGATAGACTAAACTGTGCTGATAAAAACTCCTTTCACACATTCGTTTAATTTTTAGAAGGAAAACATACCTTTAGTTGAAAGGTATTTGCAAGTAGTAGTGACAGTTTTATGACTTAAAAAATTGTTAGAGTGTAATTGAGGTGTGTGAAAAATATGACATTTCGCCGATCTGCCATTGAAATGCTACACGCCATTGTTTGAGTGTTTCTAGTTATTTCTTCATGAATATCTTTCACATACATAATTCATATGAGGGGAATATACTATCAGGTGAAACGTATTTGCAAGTAATAGTGATAGTTTCATAATCTAAGAAAGAATGTTAGTATTTGAGGTGTGTGAAAAATATGAAATATCGCGGATCTGTTCTGACCCGCCATTAAAATGCTGGGCGCCTTTGTTTGAGTATCCCTGGTCGTACAGACCCTGAAGTACATATATCCGAGAAAGCCCACGCAAATCTATAAAAATGTGTCAAGTCTAGATTTCCTTATCTTCTGAAAATGAAGAAAGTCTCAGGGCTCCATTTCATTATATTATTATTTTTTTCACTTTGAACGTTGTTTTTGTCAGCAACATATGTTCATTTCAGAGACTAGCTGTTAGTCTAGTCCGTTCCGTTCGGTGGTATTTACGGGGGAAAACTTATATCTGCACAGTAACAAAGATAGGCGATTTAGCCCCACAGTCCCGGTGCAGGACCAAATTCTGACCTGGTTTTGAAATATATTTCAGGGAATGTGACGCGATTCACAGTGCAGAGTTGCGCCCTTTGGGCACGCAAGGAAGCTGTTATGATAGGTTTGAATTATGTTTCAAGCATATCCGTGGCCATTGGTATCACCAAAGTGGTATTAGCGCCAGAGATCGGCATCACTCTGGGCTTTCGTCAAACACTTTTGTCACACACCATGATTCTACTACAATGCGGTAGTGTTAATTCAAGTTATTCAGAGCATAAAGTAGTGAGTGAGATAGTATTTTCTCAATTTGTCAGCATATATGACCGTACATGGCCAAATGTTGTCAAGTATCCATTTTAATTTAAATGGAATCAGTGTTTTCCTGTAACACAGCTTCATTGCAAGATCGATTGTAATTATGATAATTGTTCGCTACTGTCGAAATGTGCTAGTCAAGCCTAAAACAGACTTAAAGTGTACCGGTACGTTCGGGCCCTCTTGACAGTTATTCAATAATATTCTGACACCTCGTTACAGATAGGTGAGGATTTACACTCACTCATCAGTCACATTCAAGGCATGGAGTCTGATGTTTTATTACTCGCCCGTGGAAGATACTGCGGTGTGATATTTTACGGCAATATTCACTAATATTGATATTGCACTAATGTTTCTCCAGTTCTATGACTAGTGTGATAACCCTAGACGTATGACATCATAAGGGGATTCAGAGTTGTGACGTCACAATGCTAATGCTGCTGTTGCAGTGACAGGGGACCTTGTTTGACTCGAGGAAAACTGGGAGTCCTCACGCTGTAGCCGAAGTTTCTATCAATTTGTGTTGGGAGTAATAAACAGAATACTAGACTCGCTTCCGTTTGATGCCAAATCTTTCACTCGTTTAATAAAAATGGTATTGCACGGAAGGTCGTTTACTATCCTCTATATGTGCGACAAAGAGATGTATAAACTGGCGCCAATTAGTGCAGTACGCCAAGGTTGCATGTATAGTCGTGTTGTTTTTATTTCATTTACACATATACTCAAATTGGGATTTGAAATCGTGAAATCCGAGGGGAACATTTGTGGTGATGAGCTATATTAAGTTATGTTACTATTATTCTCAAAGAAGGAAATGTGAAGGGAACAGTGTACTGAATATTTGAAACTTCCTGTTATACCCTTGAACAGACCTGGGTCATTTTTAGTCTGTTAGTGTCCTGTAGGGATTACCGCACGAATGAAGTTTCCTGTTAACTACATCAGGTAAGTCGTAACTGACTGCTGATCTATGTAATCACAAACTCACTGATTATGTGTAATACAATTGTAGTCAGGTTTCAAGGAAAACCTGTCTTTGGAAACAGAGACAGTGTATCTAGCTTAAAGGTTTTTACCAGTTACGTTTAAGTATAGAATTGGTGTGTCGGGAATATGGAGGAATATTACGTTATTGGACAAAACAGATGATTAGTAAACGATACAGATAAACTAAATTGGTAAATAACAGATAAACTAAATTGGTAAATAAAAGTATGCACTCATTTTAATGGCAGCTACATTTAAAGAAGAAACCTTTACTCGAGGATACTCTTTAAACAACACACCAATGCGCCTCTCCACAAACAGGTCAGTGTATAATTACGTTTTGATAACGTTCGGAATGTAGTATAGTCCGTTCCAGTTTTCAAAAGATTTCAGTTTTTAAAGGGATGTTAATAAAAGTAAATGATTGCCTAGGCGTAATATTTTCTCAGATTTTGTAAGTTTTCTTTCTCCACTCAGCAGAAATTGATGTAACAAAACTAGGGGTATGCGTGTTCTGCAAGTATTCATCTGCTGTAATCTTAGAGGGAAACCGGTTTCTGCCTTACGTAATAACTCCCGCGTGCTGAGTTTTTATTCTAAAACCGCCGTTATTCTCTAAAGACCATTAATCACTCACACAAAGTACAAGAAGGCCCCACAGACTATTTATTTCCGCCCACTGATGGAATTCGATTACACAACACCTTTCACCTTTCTATACTGTGTTTTCAGTGTGTTGAGAACAACTGGTTGAGTCATAACGCATGTATGGGCACAGGTTCCTATTGTTTGGCATGAAATGCATGTGGACTCGGGGGTTTTGTAAATAACTCTTCATCTAATGACCCAATCGATCTCAAACTTTGCAAGTGGATGTTTTGTCAGACAACCTAACGACGTTGTAAATCACCGATTTTATGCACTTGTATGAAAGAATCTGTAACTGATTAACAAAATAAACAGCAGAACGCAGACTGCTTGCAGAGGGAGGTAGCCAGTGACCTGTAACAGCGGGAGTGTTGTGTCAGAAAGGTCAACGTTTGTCAGTGAAGGTCAGCTCTGCATGTGACGGGTATGCAGAGGTGTCACAGGTCGTGAATATGGTAAGGTGGGTGCCAACTGTTAACCATCATACGGAGTTTGTTTCTCTGAGTTATTCAACATGAACCACAAAACCTGTTAGTGAGAATTATCCTTAAAATCTTTAAAGATGAATTGTAATCTGTGATGTTAATGTCATATTTTGTATATGCAGTACCTAAGGGGAAATGCATTTAAAGAACACAAAAAGTATATTTGCTCTAAGTCAGTAATCGGACCACCTATGGTTAGAACTCAACAATTTTTAGAGCCCCGTTCCCTCAGACACAAGCGCACACAATCATGCACCCTCATTGAAGAGAAGATATAATGAAGACAAAGTGTTGTATACAGATAGTCCGAAAACGTTTTAGAGGCCAAACCTCGAGGCACAAATGTTTGAACAGACACAACAGGCTGGGGAAACAAGGTAGTACTCAGACATAGTGTTGATCCACCACTCACTCTTCCGGCAGGAAATGGGTTACGGAAGCATTACAGTCACTGAAAGCGACATTTGAATACATTGTCTCGGAATAATAAACTAATGTCCAAATGAAACTACACCAAGCACATTTTCCATGTATATTTTCATTCAATATTCCTTTTGGTATGAAAAGAGACTTGAGCGTATCCCATGTTCGAAACGAAACGTATTCGATCAAAAAAGGCGGGAATATTTGATCAACTGGGATCAAAACACCCACTTTTCCAAAATGTTGTTATGTCCACTAGTACATACTGCATGTACAGCCCAACTGTATATAACTGGTGACTCTACACGATCACGATTTCTGTGCGATCACAGCAAGAAAAAGCACACATTTAACAGCGACTGAGGTGGAGAGAGTCGTTGAATTGATCCAATAAGAAGAAAACGCTCGTCGACGTCGCCAGAAAGTTAGGATGCGCGCACACAACCGTAACCATGAAGGTTAATGCAGCGTTTGGGTCAAACAGTTTGGACAAGAGACAGGCCGAGAAGCGGGAGATCACGCCTATTAAAGACCGTCATATCCGGGTACTTCATCTTCGGAACTGTTTCATCACGGCGACGTTAACGGCAAAGACGGAACTGAGACACGTGATAAGTCGACAAACCCTTTGCTGGAATAAATGAACGGGTTTAGTTTTACGCCACACTCAGCAATATTCCAGCTGTATGGCGGCGGTCTGTAAATAATCGAGTCTGGACCATACAATCCAGTGATCTAAAACATGAGCATCGATCTGCGCAATTGGGAACCGATGACATGTGTCAACCAAGTCAGCGAGCCTGACCACCCGATCCTGTTAGTCGCCTCTTACGACAAGCACAGTCACCTTTTATGGCAAGCATGGGTTGCTGAAGGCCTATTCTACCCCGGGACCTTCACGGGTCCCTTTGCTGGAGATTACAGGTACATCATCATGCCGGCACATGGTATCCGAGCACGTCGCACTACCGTAATACCGTTCATGACTCAGTAAAAGCGAGCCAACTGACTGGTGTGGGTCACGTGACTTGGACGCTGGCAACGGCGAGAACTGGCATGGGTCATGTTTTCCGACGACAGCAAATTTTGCATCGTCAGGAACTATGGTGTTGGCAGCGGGTGTACCGAAGGATTGATGAACGTTTGGCACAGTATTTCGTTCATCAAGTCCTGACATTCGGAGGCGGAGGTTGTATGGTTTGGATTAATTTACGCCACTTTGGCAATATTGCAGAAATATCACGGCGGGAAATATTATCAGGAGACATCACGACAGAATCCGTGTCGTCACAACGGTTTAGGGTATGCAGGAACACGCAATAAAGGAAAAGCTTGCCACAACTGTTCTTTGTCATATTCCATCACAAACACCACACAATCATCGAACAAAACGCTAATATTTATGCATATATACTGGGTACATGAAGAAACAGTGCACACAGAAAAAAATGCATTCGGAATTGGAATACAACACTACAAAGACGACATAAAGTAGACACATTATAAGCTGAAGTATCGGACCACAACAAAATGTCAATATCCGCAACGATGACGTCGGAAGCTCACAGTCGGAAAAAGGGGTTACATGACGACGTCACAATATCAAGAAAGGGTATGACCACTGTGTGCGGTTGTCTTGATGTTGTATATTCAACATTACATTTATACGCTAAACTTAAAACTGTTTTCTGCTTAGAAAGCTAGCTTGTAAACATAAAAGCAAAAGAAGCAAGGCTCAGGATTATGTTGCTTAGACTAGGTGAATTACCTATCTAAAAGAATTTGGTTGATATTATGGTGTTTCGCGTCAATTTCGCTTTTGTCATGTATGTCATTCAGATTATATAGAAGATGAATTTCACTTCCTTTATAAATGTCCTTTGTATAATGATGTAAGAGTTAAACACTTTGACAATATCCCTTTGTACACAAATGAAGACATCATGATCTATAATCTCCAAAGTAAAAATCAGTCTGTTTTGATGTCCATTTCAAATTTTATGAAAGCCTTAAACATACGAAATAGATTTGTGACATAAGTATCACTCTAAGCATCATTTTGTGTATATTATTCTGTACGTGGGCCAACGGCCTTATTACTCAATAAAGGAATTGAATTGGATTGACCAATGCAAACATCGTGTTGCAACGACATTGAAAATGTGCTGCCACCCGTGTTTGGCTCAGTCCTGCTCGAAGGATTCCGATGTATTCATGACGTTGAGCAGATGTTGATCTTAGCAGGATGTGCAGGTGACTTCTAGTGTGAATTTGTGAACGTTTGAATGACCAAAGATCAAGTTTTCGACAGTGGCAGCAGTTTCTGAGTTTCCCATGTGTGCAGCTGCACGGTCTGCACTTGCAGTAACATACTGTAAGTCCATTGGCCACCATCAATGACGTCACGTCGCCTGGCACGTGCATGAGCGTTTGATTGTCACCAATACTTGCTATGTTCACACCTGTATTATTGTATAAAGACACTGTGTGCCTATATTCATATTTTAGGTGTGAACAGTTTCTTTATGTGGCTAGTATATTTTATGGATTAACTAAAATGGCATACCTTGGATCCTTCTGAACTACATCAAATGGGGGTAGTCTGTTTATATATACGTCTTTTATGAATGACATAGTGTAGCCTGTAGACCTACGGGGCAGTGGAATATGTGGAGTACAGTCATCTGTTTACTGAGGGGACAGCGGGATATGTCTGGTACAGTAGTTTGTTTATTGAGGGGACAGTGGGATATGTCTTGTGCAGAGGTCTGTTTACTGAGGGGACAGGGGGATATGTCTGGTATAGTGGTCTGTTTACTGTGGGGACAGAGGGATATATCTGGTACAGTGGTCTGTTTACTGAGGGAACAGTGGGATATGTCTGGTACAGTGGTCCGTTTACTGAGGGAACAGCGGGATATGTCTAGTACAGTGGTCTGTTTATTGAGGGGACAGAGGGTTATGTCTGGTGCACAGGTCTGTTTACTGAGGGAACAGAGGGATATGTCTAGTACAGTGGTCTGTTTACTGATGTACTGCCCCCAGCAATTTTCTAGTTACATGGCCGCGATCTGTAAATAATCAAGACTGGATCAGACAGTCCAGTGATCAACAGCATTAGCATCTCTCTGCGCAACTTGGAACCTATGACATGTGTCAACCAAGTCATCAAGCCTGACCACCCAATCCTTTTAGATGCTTCTTACGACAAGCATGGGTTACTGAAGGCCAACATTCTAACCCAGACCTTCACCGGTAAATCTGTTACAGATGACTTACAGAAAGCACCTGGCAGATTTGAACAATTATTACTCAAGAAACAAATTAAATGCATGACTATGAGAAACTCATGTAGTTTCATACAGTTTCAGAAAACTACAAGAGTAAAGAACATGAAGTGCCAAATTCCCACAAGTACAAATCCTTTGTTAAATGCAATGTCAGCATATATATGTTATTGACAAACAATGAAAACTGAATGTGATTTAATGATGGCCAGCTGCTGCTGCACACCCTTTATGTAAATGAAACAAATTACAGATGTATGTGTTTTCAACCATGACAAGTGCTTGTCCACTTTGTTAACACAATAACACACAGTAGAACATGCTGTCACCACATGTACTTACCGTGGCTATTAAATGATTAGAGTGCTTGGAATATTGCCCAAAGCTATTTAGAATATATTATGGCTCAAGTCATTCTAATTCAAATTAGGGCAGTTGGCTTGACGCTACAAATATATTTTCATAAATAACATTTTGAATTCCTATTAATTTTGTTATACATGTATGTACTGAACTTGACCTGAATACTGATATGTAAATTTTTCACAATGCCTCTTCTCCATCTTCTGGGGTGGTGGGGTAGCCAAGTGGTTAAAGCATTGCTCATCATGCTGAAGGCACAGGTTTGATTCCCCATATGGGTACAATGTTTGATGCCCATTTCTAGTGTCTCATGCCATGATATTGCTGGAATATTGCTAAAAGTGGCTTAAAACCATATTCACTCTCTCACTCACTCACTATCCATCTTCTCCTTCTGTGACATGGATACTAAGAGCAGCACACTGTGGTGATCCCTGATACACTGAAAGTGTATTGGAGGTTTGCAAAAGATGGTGACTAAACTGAAAATCTCCAGATTTTGTTGGCCAAAACATGCATGTGTAGCAGGGCGTGGAGACAACCCACAGATGATGCCTTTACTTCATCAGCTGACATGGTTAAAATCATTGGTCATGTGGACCAGGCGTGCATCAGCAGGGTCGAGTTTAAATCCCAGCATGTACTCAGAAACATTTTGGTCGCTATAAACATGCCACATTTCCCCCTTGTCTAATATTGGCCAAATCTGGTGGTAGACGTTTACAGACAATGATGGATGACAAACAAAATACACCACAACTTCATGAATTTACAGCCAGGTAGGCCAAAAGAGATGAAAGCATTTATCTCTTCTAACTTTATTTCTATTTAACAAGCTCACATTATTCAAAGACATATTTATATGTAAAGACTCAAAACTACTATTCACTAACATTTGTCTCTCAAAAGCATGTAAAGCAAAAATGTCAATGGTTTTGGCACAGATATAATGACATGGCACTCAGTAAACTTCCTGTCTGGGTATGATGTGCAACAACACTGATAAGCATGTTATGATATAAACAGAAATAAAATATCTCTAAGGTAACAACCAGCACAGGTTGTGGGCAACATGCCTACAATACCATGGTGGGGTACACCAGAACACCTGGTGGCACAACACTAATGGAAATGACACACTTGAAGACACTTGACGCAACTTACTAGTGATCTTTGATGCAGGACAGTATCTGGAACAGGTGCCAGACTGTCTGCCTGTGATATCTGAACTCTGAAGACTGACAGTATATGGAAGGGGTACCAGACTGTCTGCCCATGACCTCTGAAGACTGACAGTATATGGAAGAGGTACCAGACTGTCTGCCTGTGGTCTCTGAACTCTGAACACTAGCAGTATATGGAAGGGGTACTAAACTGTCTGCCTGTGATATCTGAACTCAGAAGACTGACAGTTTATGGAAGAGGTACCAAACTGTCTGCCCATGACCTAGGAGACTGACAGTATATGGAAGAGGTACCAGACTGTCTGCCCATGACCTCTGAAGACTGACAGTATATGGAAGAGGTACCAAACTGTCTGCCTGTGATCTCTGAACTCAGAAGACTGACAGTATATGGAAGAGGTACCAAACTGTCTGCCTGTGATCTCTGAACTCTGAAGACTAGCAGTATATGGAAGAGGTACCAGACTGTCTGCCCATGACCTCAGAAGACTGACAGTGTATGGAAGAGGTACCAAACTGTCTGCCTGTGATCTCTGAACTCAGAAGACTGACAGTATATGGAAGAGGTACCAAACTGTCTGCCTGTGATCTCTGAACTCTGAAGACTAGCAGTATATGGAAGAGGTACCAAACTGTCTGCCTGTGATCTCTGAACTCTGAAGACTAGCAGTATATGGAAGGGGTACCAAACTGTCTGCCTGTGATCTCTTAACTCAGAAGACTGACAGTATATGGAAGAGGTGCCAGACTGTCTGCCTGTGATCTCTGAACTCTGAAGACTAGCAGTATATGTATGTGCCAAGTTTGGTGAAGAAATATTTCACATTTTTGAAGTTCTGCTCTGGAAAAACATTGCATGGATGGAAGCACTAACACAGTCTAAAATAATAAACCCTGCAAAATGCTTTGTGGTGGATAACAAAAGCTGATGCTTCAAAATCTGGACAGTCTGTTATCTAGATCCAGAAGCAAATACTCAATGCAGTCCATGCTAGTGTAGAACATGTGGTAAGTCTAAAATTACTACAGTTTCTGGTTGAAAATATAGAAAGTTTCTGTGCTCCTCTTTGTTATAATGAAATGATAAATTAGGAATTTCTTTTTTTTTTTTTTTGGTAAACATTCGTCAAGGATCTAGACAACTCCAAACTATAAACAGCAATTCATTCAACTGCATATAACCATTCCCAAATGAATTTGAAGCTATACTATACTATATGCATAAATCAGGGTAATATGACTGATGTGACATATGAACCATACTTAGAGGAAGCTATGATTTCAGATGGGTCCCATGTATCACAATAGAATGATGATATCATTCCCTGGATTATCGATGATGATTAGCAGTTTTATACATCGTGCTTTATAGACAATGAAACACCTGGTTAATTTGTTTGCTAAATTATACACATCCATGATTGTGATCTATTCAGAAAATATTCTGTTGTGACAAGATATGTCTTGGCAGAAACTCTCAACATCATATACCAAATTCAAATGAAAGGAGTGAAAATGGAAAAGTATATTTTCATTAACGTAATAAAATAGGAAAGACCAATATACTTGTTTTTCTTGTTCATTGCTGATAGGAAAAGAAACAAATCATCTGAAAGATCGCCTTGACTGCAACAAAACGAAAACATTTTCAAACTACAGAAACACAGAATTTAATTAGAAAATAAAGTTCGGTCTACCCCAGTGTGCTTTGTAATAAAGTATAGTTTTGACCTGAACTAAGTAATTAAAGCATGAGGAGGGTACAGCAAAATATACTTTATTACAAAACACACTGAGGTAGAGCAAACTGTATTTCTTTTCTAAGATGCCATATATAATACTTTTTAATGATAATAATGATTTAAGACAGAAAACAAATGGTATCAGTGACCTAGATTAAGAATCCTCAAACAGGACCTACTGACGTGCTGTTCTATTGACACCGACGTCAAGATAAATGTTACCAGAAAAATAAATGATAAACAATTTGATGACTGTTTACATTAGGGTTTAATATCTTCTCTAAATTATTTTAATGGCATCTGTGATTAACATAAACCATATGGAGTAATATGAACGTCGCATTTCCACTACCAACGTAAGTTTAGATCAGTAGAACCAGATGAATTTGACTAGTCATGCGAATTCCAAGATTGCACTGTGGGAATGTAAACGTTCAGAATGTTACCATGTCACCGTTAAATTGCGAGTCGAAATGAGACATTTTATCAGTCAGAAAACAGGAATGTAATGTTTCCTCCAGTGATGATAGCTGAGTAAAGCAATGCACACCAAGAAACAGGATGTAACAGAGTAGTTTACTATAGGAAACCCTATAAGGCGATGGCAACTGTCATGCATTGTAACATCAGGTACATTGTGACGTAATACAAAAGCATTCCATTACGAGGGGACAGGCTAGAATGGCACAGTGATGCCAACGTATTGTGACAAAAGTGCACATCATCATCTGATAAAGTACAGTCAATGTCTTTGATCTGACACTGAAGCATCTTAGAAGGCTAAATAAAAAATGAAATGTTTCTCAGGCACCGGCACATCACTTTTATTTTTGCGCGTGACAAATTTTTAATGTCATTTAAAAAAATAATTTTTACTTGGCTGTTCCCAATCATCCATTTGTCCACTATAAAAATGAGTGTCTGTAAGAATGAATGTGACTGAACCTACAACTCATTAACACATGCTAAACTTCCCAAGCTGTATTTATGAGAAAAAAAAAAAAAAATGTATTCCTCTCGCATCACTTTTTTTTCCATCCAAAACTAGAAACACAACCCTCATCACTTTTGAAAAAAATGTGCCCAGGAAACATTTAATTTTTTTTTTATACAGCCTAACAAATCTATAAATTTTCCAAAATTTCCAATGAGACAATAAAAACAATTCATCAGAGAGGTCAACAGTCAAGTGTTTGATCTTGTAGGACAAGAGTTTCAGCAGCTTCAGCAGTTTTTGGATTTATGTTTTTAACATTCGTAACAAACATTTGTAACATGCATTATCTCAATGTGCACTTTACATATTCTTCAATCCATTTGTATATGGCCGTGTGTAGGGCATAATAATTAACAAACAGATGAGTGCTCCAATACAACCTTGATCAATGAGATATATACATATTAAAGTCTATTTATTGCTTTCATTTGTTCAAACTTTATTTGACAAAAAGTGTTTCAAAATACTGACATTCACAGAGTGTTCGTTTGCTTAGTTAACTGTTTTTTTTAATATTTTGCTGCATCTTCCAGCTCACTTAAAACATAACTTATTTCTTTTGTGAACCCCGAAAGAACAAGTTGCATTGCAGTGTTTAAATTGGTATCATTCCCAAAAGTGCTGAAAATCTTAGGGACCGTTCATAATTTATCACTTGGTGAGGCGATGAGGATTTTTATATTTTTCAAGAAAATGAATGACCCCCCCTGAAAATCCTCATCGCTCTCCCTGGTGATAAATTATGAATGGTCCCTTATTCCTTATGGATTCTTTGGATAAATCTAATCTGGAAAAGGTTTTCCCGGTATATTTTCATTATGATTTTAAACAGTCTTAAGCCAACAAATTTAGACTAAGGAGAATTTTCACCACATACATTCTTCATTACTCAGGAAAAGAGGTCCACGTCTTTATCCTCATCCACTGTATTTTGTTGAATATAGGACAAAATATCATCACTACTTAAAACTGATTTCTCTTGAGTCTTCTCATCAGATTCAAGCCTGCTGTCTGTCTTTGGCTTGTCACCTGGTTTGGGTTTGAGACCAGGTTTCGGTTTAAGACCAGGCTTAGGTTTGAGACCAGGTTTGGGTTTAACATTGTCAGCTTCTCCTGTTGTCTCATCTTGTTTCTTCTTTGACTTCTTGGTGATCTCTGTTTTCATTAACTGTTCAAGATCCTCATCAATTCTGAAAAGGATACAGTGTTGAATAATGTTGATTAACATTTACCACTTAAAAAGATGAACACTCTGAAAGTAAACACATCGTTATAATCTGCATGAAGAAACAATGCATGTCTCAGCATTCAGTTCATTCAGTGTCAACCCACTCTCTTCCTACAGACTTTACACAAGTCACATCTTCCTATATAACCTCTGCAATCAGCGACGCTATTTCAAAAGAGATCAACCACAATATCTCGGTAAATTCCATATGCTTCGGAAAACTAGAACCTCTACCCATGCGTAATGTGTGAAACCATGATCCAGATATGAGAGGATTCAGTTGATGGACACTACTCAAAAGATGGTCAACAACAACCAACAATTTAAATTTATTGATTGGAGAATGATGAAGGGTGTGTGCCTTTACAGAGAATGAGAATGACTCCCAGTTAGGGACATGTACACACTCAATGAAAATCACATTTAACATTTGAAAAAAATAAAATTTCACAATATGGACATCATAAACATCTATTGACAACATAGATACTGTATTAACTATTTAACAGTATGCTATGACAAATAAATAAATGTGCCAAGTATATCACTTGTTATGGAGCAACCGTCAGAGCCGACACCAAGCACATGGCCATGGTCAAATATATTTGAGCTACTTGTAACAGAATAAATAACACCCGATCCTGTTAGTCGCCCCTTACAACAAGCATAGTCGCTTTTTATGGCAAGTATGGCTTGCTGAAGGCCTATTCTACCCCGATACCTTCACAGGTCAAAATATGTATGACACGAGATTTGCCAACTACGTACAAAATATACATTAGCATAAGTCATCTGTTGTGGTGGATTTATTTGTGGCCCCACTTTCTATTATGGGTTTCTGATTTTCAATTTAACATAAAATACCAAATCTATCCTTCGCATATTGGTTAACTAACTCCATGGCAGCTGCCATATTGGATCTAAGTCGATGTAACACATGATCAGATTGGATAGAAAGAAGGGAGATTCAAGTTGCGATTTTTGGCTGCTAGGGGATTTTACGAGAATGGGGACATGTGACCAGATTAGAAAAGAGGTTATGTTGGAAGACATGACAGGAGTAACTTCTGTGGGAAGAGAATTGTGTCAATGATACACTATTTCAGTGTCAAATAACTGCTGGAGAGATGGTAACAACAAACCTTGCAGGCACGGACGCACGCACGCACAGTCTTGTAGTGGGAGGCATCCTATGTATGAAACATATGCTATTGACACTGTTTTTCAGGGTCAAGTTATGGGGTTGGCTTATCTAAGGTAATGTGCGGTAAGACTTTACTGCTATTGAGCTGCTTACTGAAATAGTGAGGGATCTGTTTCATCTGTGCTGGTGGGTGCAGTGACAGAGACCGGTTTATCAACAACAGCGTCAGGGAGGAACAGTGAGGCATCTTCTTCTGATATCCCTCCACCAAAGTCTTGTGCTTCAAACAGCAGAGTGGAGGCTACAACACCACAATCCCAGAATGGATGCTGAGTTACTTGTTACACGTAACTACATGTCTCAGTTTTGGGGGTCTCACTACAAAAATAGTTACCACATCAGCAATGAAAAATTAAAATGGCAATAACACCCTACATGGTACTGCATATAGACGTTTGTCATGATAAAGGGAAGAACAGTAATGATTGACCAGATTTTGAAATGTCCATGGGAGACAACTCTGTCAATTAAAATCCAAACCAATCGAAATGGACTAATATAATGGACAAACTGACTCAAATCGTAAAATGATAAAATGAGAGTCCAGTGACCCCCCTGATACAAATACATTCAATTAAGTGCACAATAACAACTCATAACTGTGTCATAACTGTGTCTTTGTAAATAATTTTGGTGTGTTGACTTACACCCAGTAATCAATATTCCAGCCATATGATGGCAGCTTGTACACAACAGCATCTGGACCAGACAATCCAGTGGATGTTGTTACGGCAAACTCAAAGAATTTACTTGTACCTCAAGCTTGGTCACTGCAGCCAGACCATGCTGGCTTGATCCGACTACTGAGTAAGTGTATGACCCACCTTCTTCTCCTCCATCAGCTGTTTCCAGATCGGCAAATAGCTCAGCTCCCTCTTGCTTATCTTCATTGTCAAACAGACTTGCTTCTGCCCTTAAAACCAAATAAACAAAATTGTGAACATATGGCATCAAACTTCAAAACAATTACAAGTATGACTCATTATGAGGTTGTACATCATATCTGAAGTATGGAGGTTGTGAGTAATTTTGGTTTTATGCTGCTCTTGGAAATATTCCATCAATCCGAAAATGAGCCTGAAATATGCCTCATATGTGGGAGCCATTTGGTGAAGAGAACCGGAATCCTTGCAGTGAGAAGCAAATGAAAAGAGAGAAAGAGAAAGAAAGAGAGAGAGAGAGAGAACGATACCCTTCATCCCCTACGTTGTCATCCTTAGTTTCTGTCTTCTCACTGCTGTCTTCAGCACCACCATCGCTGATACCTCCTTTCCTAAAAGTCCCTGCTTTCATCGCACCCACACCTGAAATCAGTCATACACACCACCTGAACCTACTTGAAATCTAAACCTATCCAAGTCACAGGTAACACATAAACCTATCCAAATCACAGGCAATGCATAAACCTATTCAAATCACAGGTAAAACATAAACCTATTCAAATGCATAAACCTATTCAAATCACAGGTAACACATAAACCTATTCAAATCACAGGTAAAACATAAACCTATTCAAATCACAGGTAACACATAAACCCATCCAAATCTAAGGTAACAGAGAGTGAGTGAATGAGCGAGTTGTATATTACATTGCTTTTAGCAATGTTCCAGCAGTATCAAGGTTTGGGACACCAGAAATGAGAGGAATCAAACCCAGACATTTCTGCATGACGAGCAAACACTTTAACCATAAGGCTACCCCAACACCCCCTTGTAACAAATAAACTTATCTGAATCACAGGTAAGATATAAACTTATCCAAATCACAGGTAACTAACACACACATATTACTATTACAGGTTGTAATTATCATGACAACATTAAAAATTGTAGGAATGTGAAGTCATTATGGATGATCAACTTCTTTATTGGACAATAGTTGGATACTTATACCACTTTCACGCATTCACTACCTTATGCATGTATGTATCTATACCAAAATATCGCTATTGTACAATAAAAAAGTGGTCCATCAAACTACAGTTGCTCACAACTTCTAAAGACCTGTGAAGGTCTGGGATAGAACTAGGAGATAAACATACTGTGTTGGGAAATTAGATGAAAGTTATGCAGAATTGATAGTCTCTAAATTTCATTTGAAACTGAACACGTAGGATCGAAATTGATAGTGTCTATTTTTATTGATTGACCTATCAAATTTATGCATTTCACATAGCCATGGTAGAATAGGCATTCAGCAACCGCTGCTTGCCATAAAAAGGCAACTATCCTTGTCGTTAGAGGCAACTAATGGGAATCGGGTGGTCAAGCTCGCTGACTTGGTTGACACATGCCATCGCTTCCCAGTTGCACAGATGATGCTGTTGATCACTGCATTGTCTGGTCCAGACTCAATCATTTACAGATTGCTGCCACATAGCTGGAAAACTGCAGAGTGCGGCATAAAGCTACTTCTAGAATGCCTCTCAAACAGTTCATTACAAATTGTATCCTCAAGCGAAGGTATGAAACAGTTCCAATTTGAACAGTTTCAGTTCAGGTCATGTTTTGGGGACACTGTAAAAGTCATTGTGAAGCTATGATTTTATTTGGTCACACTTGTCTTCCATGTTTGCCAGATGACATTCATGGTTATCAGATGAGACCTAAGTATATACCTGACATAACATATATTTTATACATACATAAATAGGTTTTCATCATAATTTCTTGCAATGGTATGTCATGTTTGATGTATTGATTAAAAAGTGACAGAGTTTACCAAAAATATAAAAGATAGGTTTCATTTCTGTTGCCAATATCTTTTAAAAATTATTCATAATTGCAATTCCTTCTAATATTTCAGTGACAACTCTGTTATCTAGTTATCATGTTAATTATAACATAGGTTTTTCTTTGTTGTTTAAATTCTGCAAAGTATGTTTATGTTATTTATGCAAAATCAAAAATATGTTTACAACAAAATTCAGAAGATATTGTGAACTAAATAACAATTTAATTTTACATGAAAGCCTGTATTTGTGGTTAAATAGTTACCTAGGAACTCCAGTACAACTGAGGACGTGGCAACTTTTGGAACTGTTGCAAGGAATTTGAGGAAATGCTCCAGATCCGCACGGCGACTTCGAGCAGTGACATCGTTCATGAGGAGAACCTTCTTGGGCAGAGGAGGGAACACGGTGCCAGAAAACTTCTCATTCAGTTTGTTGAACAAGTCCTCAAAGTCAGTAAACTTTCTTTCAACCTAAAAGTATAAATAATCTGCATACACGTTTTTTCAAAATTAAATCTTGGGGATTTAATATATTACAAATTAATTATAAGTACATATTTTACACTAACTTTGAAATGGTAAAACATGACAATATCTACCAGGTACACACTTACAAAACATTCCAACAGTCTTTCTATCTCGTTTTCAAACTAGCCATTGGGTAGCAGTTTATTGGTCATTCCACTGAAAACTGTAATGTGTCCATTTTCAGGTGACTAAATCTTGGGTGTAAATGCATAAATATTAATCACAAATTTCCAATTCATGTTGTGATGGTTACAGCTAACAATAACCAATGATACAGCTTCATAGAGGTGACTTGTTTTCAACAGACAGGACCAAATGATTGTTTCCAAAAAATACTTCAGCACTTATTTTTTCAATACTGCGAAGTGGAAATATCTCCTAATTTGAGAAATTAAACCTTTAACAATGATTCCCACGTCTAAAATAAATTATTGACTTTTCACAATTAATTTGCACTTAGTCTGAAATTCTACATAAATTCATGTGAATTATTCTTAAAGAAAATTCAAGCATCCTTAGAGTCAGTATGTCCCATACATAATCTGGTCGGATATATAACATGACACATAACCCATATTACATTACACCCTTTTCCAAATTTAAACTTCACATGGGTGATTACATTCATATTTTGTCAATCCTGTTTTAAAAATAAGAAGTTTCTTCCCTCTCCAATTCATCTGTGTCCACACAGTTACCTACCATAAACTGCACAGTGTCTGATTCCTTGTGCTTGGGGGATTTGAAGAAAGGAAGATTGGAAACTGCAACAACTTGATAAATATATGTTGATGACAATAAACCAGAGACATGCTTGAATGTAGGCACAGTTAGATCAATCCCCGTGTCTTTGTTCTTCACCTCCCTACAACATAAAATTGATTCATAGCATAATCAAACATACTTTTATGGTAGAAACAAAGCAAGTCTTGATGAGGAAAATAGACAGAAAGTCAGTGAAAGTTTACGCTATTAATGATGATTATGATGATGGGTTAATCACACACCTGACAAGTCATTATGCTGATACCTTCATCACAACAGACATAATGACAGATCAGTTATACTGAGAATGGCAGAAAGATATTACACACACAATGACACTTTGACAGAAAAAATGCACGTTGACATCTTGATTATGAGGAAAAGATGAAGATGATAATGGCGTATTGTAACATTCTCTCCCTCAGGCTAAACATAAATACTTTTTGAGATCCATCACAAGTCACAACTTTCATTATACAACTTATGGTGTCTTTGCTATTAATTTTCATTTGGATTGGATTTTTACTGCAACAACAAAAACAAACGGAACAAACAAAAAAGCACAAGATTTAAGATACATCTGAACAAGGAATATGTATCTACGAGAAGACATTTGTCATTATCATGTTATCGTAACATGTGCTTTTGGTAATATCAACACAAAAACCCTCCAAGCCTTACTTGAGTCTTCAAATCATTAAGTTTTAATAAATACACTTGCTAACTACAGCGTGTCTGACATTAATTGTGAGGCCACCTAGTTCCGAATTGATCATAACGGTCAGCAGAAGTCAGCACCGCAAATTTGCTACCTGACAGTGACTGTTGCAGTCGGCATGATTGGATCCTATCTTGTCTTGGAACCTCCAAATGGCTACACCCGCTTCTAGGCTTTATTTTGTACGTTTATTATATGCTCATGCTAACACGCCCACATTTCAGGGCTACCGCCATTTTGAACGTCATGTGACTCATATGCTCCACACAGTGGTGTATTTATATTTCTATGCTAGAAGTTTAAGTCGGGTTAGGTTATTTTCATAGAATTAGAAAAAGTTTAAACGATGTTTGTTAAGTTGATAAAAGGATCCCGAGCCATATGCAAGAGTACTCTACACATATGTAAATGTGTGGCTCATTATTCACCTAACGTGCAAGTATCTTGGTACGTGTGGGTGCTTAGAAATAAAGTGTCTCATAGGTTATCGCTTGTTTCGGTAAGCTGCAGAGTAAAGTTTGGGGAACATTTCTTCTGAAGTGGCTGGACTGTGCGATGCGTGTGCTGGTTTAAATCCTATTATATATGGCGGGCAAACATTCATGTACCCCAGTTTTTGTATGGACAGATACGTTACTTCATCACTTGTAAGTCGTGAGAAATAGATACAAAACAACAACAGGTATGAATGTATTTTATGGAAATGTTGATACCGTTTGTAGTACAAAACGGTTCTCTCTGACTAAGCCAGAGTCGATCTCCACCAGGGAGACTACATATGTTGCAGATTACACCTGGTCTAACTAAAAGGGTTTTATTAAAACAACATTGCACTACGGTGAGGTGAGACATGCGAGCCAGGTAATCAGCATCAGCAGCGGGTACAGGTCGCACTGTGAAGCATGCCAAATTGTGGTTGGGTGAACAGAAAAACAACTTCAACAAGTTAATCAGCGATTACAAACAAATCATTTTCTTCTAAAACAACGGGACAATAAACGTGCACAATATATGGTGAAAAAACCCAGAAAGATGGAAATTTATTAACCTAACCTCCGCAAGAATGTATTTTCACCAAGAGTCAAATTGTCACGTATCTGTCACTCACATGCGATGCATCTGGTTCACTATGAAACAAACAGATATAATCAGGGATAATCTATAATCTGTATATAGTCTGTGTGATGTAACCAACAACTGGTAAAACCTTTTGACTGGCATGTAGCAGATCAACGCAGGATAACGCAAAACCCAAACCAGTATTGGCCCTTACGATACAACAACAGATGAAATCAGTAACGTGCTCATATAACGGCCATGGCATTTGTGACTGATAAAACAAGATCTGCCAATGTGTAATCCCTTCAAGATTGCCCAGAGGGATTTTACTTTAAATGACCAACAGATTGCAACACGAAAGTCTGGCCATTGCAGTCGCAATTTAAGTCGAACAGTTATTTATTTGTCATGAAGGATACCAAGGCATCTGCATCCTGCACATCAGACCCAAGTACTTTCCCTGGAAACCAATCGTCATTAACCTTCACAGCTAGCGTATCCCCTACATTTGGGTGTGCGATAACATGTATCGATGTAGACTACGTTTCTCTTAGCAGAACCGCAGGTGTAGCTGATAATGTGAATTGCTGTAGTCTTGTAGTAGCTGCAATGTCAGGTTCAGTTACATCGGTTACTACTGACGTCAGGCCATTGGCAATCCAGTCGTCACATGGTTGATCCCGATTGAGACAGATATCAAAGCAACAAGATGTCTCCTATATGGTCTCTGCTCGTAAATTGAGGAGACTAACAGCACGAATCGTCATAGCTGCAGGGAGTTTCTTAGATTTCACAGCGAGGTCATAGTCATCTTGGGAGTATAAAATATACCGGCTTGTTTTCTCAATCTCAGACGCCCATTTGTATAATCACGGCCACCCTGAACTGTAGCTTTACCGTGTTGCCTGTGCTGCTATACGTTTAGAATTAGTCCAGTTTTAGATTATGGAGCGTTTTGTATCGTGCAGCTCCTCTTTCAGTATGTTTTAAGATGGTGCTGATTGGCTGATACTGATAATGTGGTTTGCAGTAGTTTTGAAGAAGCTGTAAAAAGTCCGGCTCAGTTACGCTGGCTAACATCGGATTTCTTCTTGCTTTCGCGATAGGCTTTTCGGATTTCGGCATATCATACATATATATATTCACTTGTCTCTTGTCGATTGGTTTGCGAAATGCACATTTATGCAGAATTGGCATATTTAGGAGCCTGAAAGTAAACATACTTGGGTTCTCCAAGTTCTGTTAAACATATTCTGACACTGTCATGTGAAAAGATACATTTTGGAGTATAAACTGTTCATTACCAAAACAAGGGAGAGAGATTGGAGGAGGAGAGAAGACAAGGGGAGAGAGAATGGAGGAGGAGAGGAGGAAGGGAGAGAGACTGGAGGAGAGGAGGGAGAGAGATTGGAGGAGAGGAGGAAGAGAGAGAGAGATTGGAGGAGAGGAAGGGAGAGAGATTGGAGGGGGAGAGGAGGAAGAGAGAGAGAGATTGGAGGAGGGGAAAGAAGGTGTGGGGGTAGGCCAGTGGTTAAAGCGTTCGCTCGTCACACCGAAAACCCGGGTCTCATTCCCCACATGAGTACAAAGTGTGAAGCCCAGTTCTGGTGTCCCCGTCGAGATATTGCTTGAAACTTTCTTAAAACAAGGTAAAGCTAAAACTCGCTCGCTCACTCACTCAGTCACTAGACTGACCAGGCGACCTTGAATGAAACATACCCTATATGCCCATGCAAGAGAAGTCTTGTATTGAATATGTGGAAAGTCTAGGTTAAAATAAAAAGATAAAAATGAAGGAACTATCTGGATGCCTTCTGCTATATTTATGAATATACTTTTAGGACCGTTTTTTTCCTATTCCGTATTCCCAGTAATTATTGAGAACGTTGTCTCGGCAAATACCTGATACGTGTATATAACCTATAGAAGTGTTACTTACATGAATAAGTTGAGATCTGATTCTCTTACAGTCTAAGTGTCTTTCCAGCACTTTGCGAGACGTCCTTGCCCTGCAATACACAGCTGAATGCTCCAAAGCACACTATCAAAGAAAATCGTATGACAGCATATAACAATATTCGACCACTTCTTTCTTCATATGCTCAATGTTTCTAACAGGTGCATAGAAAGAGAATATTTTTCGCCAAAACTTTATAATTTGATAGTAGCGAGGATCTGCCCAACCTTTTAGCGACAATCACGTGTAAGCCCCTGTTTTTTTATCATAATGGTAGCTCCGCCCCTAAGTCCTATTTGGTTTATTCTGTTCGTCATTTGTCAACCCGAGAAGGTTCCGGAGTAGAACAGGCCTTCAATAACCCATGCTTGCCATAAAAGGCGACTATGCTTGTACTAAGAGGCGACTTACGGGTTCGGGTGGCCAGGCTCTCTGACTTGGTTGACACATGTAATTGGTTCCCAATTGCGCAGATCGATGCCCATGTTGTTGATCACTGGGTTTCCTGGTCCAGACTCGATTATTTACGAACCGCTGCCATAGTTGGAACATTGTTCAGTGCGGCGTAAAACTAAACTTACTCCTCATTTGTCCCCACACATTCTCTATTGCTGGCCTAAACATTTTCCTCTGGCAACCACTGTTTTGTGTAACCCCTAATGTATTTTGGGTCGTTATCAATCTGGAAAGTCAAATTCTCTTCATAAAGTGCTCGGGTCGTTGGAAGGATGGAACATATCGTTTTGAAATCATCTAAAACCAGCTATCCTTTTCGTCTGTTGTCAAATCTGCTACGACAGGGGAGACAACTCGTGGTGCAGTCAAGTTAATCCCTTAGCCTACAAGAGTTGAATATTCAGTCCCATATTGAGTTCATTACAACATAACGTTACACCTACAAATCTTAAAATTATACTATTAGTATTGGGAAACAGAGAGTTCTCAATAACTTATGTGTCACATGCTTGGGGGGCAGATTTACTCTGATGATGTACATAGGCATGTCTCTCTCTATATATACACATGCAGCTTGTATTATGTAAATACAAACATGTCTGGATGCCACTACAGAGGTGTCCTTGACTGCTGATTGATGAAATTATGTCAATTCATACTGTTTTAGACGAAGGAGAAAAACAAACTCATACTCTGGTCATGTTTTATTGAATTCATGATCTGATACAAGCCCAATCCTCAGTGAAAATATCAGACCATTCACAGATGTAACTATTAACACACATATACACTATCTTCTTCCGCACGTCATAATGAGCACATTGTGTTCATCCACTGTTTGTATTCATGTGCAAAATTGTCTAAGGGTCACAAAAATCACTTTTTGGCCCATTCTGCCTTTTCTCTCTTTTCAGCTATAACTTCATCCAAATACGGCTTCAAATAACGACGGTCCTGAAGTGGGAAACATATCTATTTACAAACACACATTTCTTTGGGAGAATATTGGCTTTAATCAACATTACAATTTACTAAAAATACCAAGGGAGTGAGCAACTATAGTTTTACTCTGCTTTATGCAATATTTCGGCAATATCACAGCAGTGGACACCAGAAATGGGCTTCACACATTGTACCCATATGGGAAATTGAAACCAGGTATTCAGGTTGGCTAGTGAATGTTTTAACAACGAGGCTACCACACTGTTCTAAAAACGCCGAGACATAGCCTCACACTTAATACATATTGTACTAAGAGTGGGGTATCAAACCAAGGTGTTAGGCACGACCCGTGGAGATATAAACGTCATGACTACATGTGTAGAAATCTGCTAGGATACATGCAGGTAGCAAAGTTATCACAAGCTAGCATAGTCCAAAAGATTGTTTTCTAGCGTTATCTAGCTAGTTTACATATACTGTCCATCAAAGGTTTAGCCTCACTTAAAGCACTCACTCGCTGTGTGCAAACATAGTACATGTGAACAGCTGTGTTTGGGTTTAAAATTTAACAGTACCTTTGAACAGAATGGAATATTTTGCAAAATCCTGTTTAGGATAGTTTCCTTACGTAAGTGGCTAAATGTACACCAGTGTTTGCCCTAAGCATGAAAATTTGGGAGTCATTAAGACTCCTTGGTGTTGTGACATGGAGTCATGGACATGTTCTTGGGGATCAACTTCAGTTTGAAACTTTCATCAAGACATCAACTGTGATAGTTTAATAACGACAACAAACAAGGTAAGGCTGGTCAGGTATTTTATCAGCACTAATAAGTTAACTGGCAAACAATAAACTAAATAGTTGTAAACAACAGCAGATTACTAGCTTAGATTATCTGGACTTAGTGCCCAGTAGCATTGCGTCAAAGATGATGCAAGCTTCAAAATTCACAGCATATTTCAGATAATTTGTCAGAGAAAAATATGCAAGTTTTCTGTGTCAGTGCAAACACTGTTACACTAGTGAGTCTGAACTTTTGATGGGTAATATACATAAAAAAAACTCTGTTTACTGGTTTTCTTCAACAGTATCTTTGTGCAATACGAAGACAAAGTCTGTCATTTGAGCCACATTACCCAAGCCAAAGTTGTTCACATTTGGTTCTGTCTTGTACACTCAGATATTAATTGTCCATACAACAGCTTATAAATCTACTAAAAATGATGACAAAAGACCTAACAAAGACCAGAGATCAAATTGTTACCCCAACCTTGTTGTCATGCTACCATCACCTCACCTCCTCATATTTTTGCCATTCCTCTTTGGGCAAAATATCTTTCTTGTTTGAAAGGTTGAGAGCACGAGAGATGCGGAACTGCCTGGCATCATACTCTTCCCTGGGGAGGCGACGAAGGGCTTCTTTCACGTCTGGTGTTTCATTAAGTATGTCATCACGCATCAAACCTGCATGTACAGAATGAAAAAATAACACTTCCAATAACTTAACTTTCAAACCTCAGCAGTCCTCAGCACTTGCCTGCTAAGTATGCCACTGTAACAACATTTTGCATGAACATGGAATATAACTTTGCTATCCAGGTTTCAGAACTCATACAACATAAATCTATAACAGAAATATGCAAAATTTCATTATCCATATATAACGATGTCCATATCCAAAGATCTACAGAGCATAAGCCTATGTGTACCATCCCATTTTGTGATGGAGAATATTTAGCATCCTCAGGCCCCACTAAGTAACTGAAGGTATTAACGCAAATTTGAAGGAATTGTATCTCAAATGTAAACAAACGCACTCCTCTCGCAAAACAATTGCAGCGATATCAGTAGTTTAATTTTAATAACATAAACACAACGCCCCTATCGGAAACAATGTCAGCAAATACTTGAAACACACTTGGCCACCTTCGGAGATTTCTCGACTCCGTTCCATGATTTGTCGGTAGCGTCCTGAAACTCAGACATCAAAAACATGGCGCCACTAGAAGGAGCACCAATCTCGGTGAGTTTTGTTTTTAGTTTCGACTGTTTACATTTTTATAATTATCCATCTTTGACCATCCGTGTTGAATACGATTAGGTATGAGGTGTTGGTGGAGCTAAAGATTATTTTTTTAGGAAAAGATCATCGCTCCAAAAGAGCGTCATAAGTTATGCCCCTGGTGGTTGTTTACGTCTGAACATCGGAAGCATCTGGGGGCATGACTTATGACACTCTTTTACAGTCATGGTATTTTCCTTGAAAAATATCGCTGCAATTGTTTCGCGAGTGGGCTGCATTTGTTTACATTTGAGATGCAATTCCTTCAAATTTGCCGTAATTCCTTCAGTTACTTAGGCGGGGCCCGATCCTACTGTGTCATTGATGTTTCTTCATCCGGTTCATTCTGTAAAGCTATCATTAATTTTGATGATGTCAAAATCAAATGAAACAAGAGCAGGAACAATTGCTCAATTTGCGTTCAATTATTCTCCAGATTTTTTAAACATGAATAAGGATTTTTTCATTGAGGCCATGACAAAAGTTAAATATTGTTCCAAACATCCAAGGACGCTGTATTGAACATTGCCAAATGGAATAAATAATACAATAAATACTGTAACATGATAATTATTACCTAGCTGAGGGAAGTATGACAAATTGTAGGCCCACTTGGCCAGTGATTTCCTCCATGCAGGAACTGAAAATACAATAAAAGTATATTAATAATGTTAATCATTGTCATGACAGACTAAACACTTACTAGCTGTCTTCCATCCACTAGATGACCATTGCCATAATCTACCTATGGCTGAAAATATGATTTATAAAATAAATCATATTCCCAAGGATGTGTAATATGAGTGGCAAGTCAGAAGACATCTTTGGGTCGGATTGAGACACACCTGGGACCAAAAATATTGGCCTGTTAAAATGACATACAGCTGTTTCTCAATGTCCTCATTCAAACAAATTGGATGAACATGAGGCCATTGTCCAGTTAAAATGTTTGTCTTTCTGAAACATGAAAAACAAAGCACAGTTCTTTGTACACTTTGATTTTTGTGCAGACAGGAGCACAAGCAATCATTAAAGGGGCACTGATGCGGAGCGAATAATGCTTCTCGCCAACGGTCTAATTACGAAAGCAGACCGCAAATTGGTCAGCGCCCACTCCTTCGACCGTGACGGACAAAGGAACTGGGCTCCTGTCCATATTAGCAGAATTTCTTCACCTAAACTGTCAGGAGGCCGGATGCCCATCACATGCCATTTGTTTAAAAATATCCATGGTATTCCTTGTCTGATCGTAACCATATATCCCAGCAGTGTAGTTCTTTTCGGATGCTTGGATGGTATACTTACTGATACAATTTGATCCTATTTCTGTGTTTTTAACCTCGATATTTAATCATGTTACATGAAAATATGATGTCTACAGGCACGTAGCAAGCCATTTGTTTCAGTACGGAAGATTGCAAAGCTTTATATTTAGGTAGTTTTGAGTGTTGGTTGAGTTGTGATAGCAAATAGCATACGTAAATTTTGGTAGCTATGGTAGCTACAATGGTTTATTATTTATGATAATAAAACACACAGTTGATTTATTTGAATTCGTAAACAAAAAAAAACCGATGACTTTGCCTTTGGTAGAGAAATCTGAAAATTGTCTTACGTAAAAAAACCCATATTTCACCTATTTACCAAAGTACACAGCAAATGCCTGTGTGTATTCCTTATGTAATGAAATTCCGTTGGTATCCTCAAAACAGTTTCGGCCCATAAGTGTTTTCAGGCTGCATGCGACACAGAGATTACATTTTCCTTGCTGTAACTCGCGTTTGATGGTGTAAACCTACACGTGTTATTTGTCATCATTCTCTTGATGGTCAATTCATGAATTTATAACAGGTATAATTAGTAGCAACACCACATCGGTTACTCAACAAAGGTTCCCATTTGGCATTTCTCCTGTCTGGAGTAAATACTCAACATTATAAATTAAGGTCTGTAATGACAAATGTATTGTATGTTATGTAATATGTGCATGTAAGTGATGCAAGAGGGTTTATCAGCTGAGTTACAAAAACAAACATCGATCAAAGGATTAACCGATAACACACTGATTGATTAATTACTTTTATCTTCTAGCGGATTTGTCAAAAGGCAGTGTGTGTAGATGACTACACCCTGTCGTAAAGTGTGAGTGCAAAAACAACATCTTCCCTTCAAAGAATTAACCACCCTTGCGTTGATTGATTGATTGCTCAATATTGGTTAACTAAATTACTTAGAATAGTGGACATCATACAATTAGTTGCCAGGTGTGCTATCTTGGCAGACCAATGAGAGGTTTATCTAGTTTTCACCAACGAAAGACGTGAAACGATGTGTTACTTTTTCGCAAATGAGACAGTTGTAAGACACGCGACACAGAGCAGGATTATTTACCAGCTGCAGATGAATGGAATACGATTTCTTTTACGTGGATATTGATGGATACATTCCTGAACAAGGTAGTAGCCTGACATTGTTGCTATAAAATTAGTCTGTTTTACATTCATTATTTGCATTTTGTTTTATTTGTTGTAGCATTCAGCAGAATCTGTATGACAGAAAACACACACTAGATCGCGTATGTGTGTGAAATAGGATCCACATTGGCAATCTATACAATGTATAAATGTTGCTGTTATGTTAGAAATTTACTATGAGTATAAGCAAATCGTGTGTTCTTTTATTAATTTTCAGAATCATACAAATATGACAATAAACTAATTAGGGTTATGAGACAAAATATAGAGACGTACATTGGCTTCGTTATTTTCCCGTCCTAATAGTTTTTTACTATTTCTACCACTGGCAGATGATTAACCTTCAAAGTGTTTCATTTGTTTTCATAATACATTTGTAATGAAGTACAAATGACTTCACCTCAGTTGATCTGTCTATAATTTAACTATCAATTGCGCTTACGGACTGCGCAGCAGAGGTCACGAACCAGTCACGAATTCTGGGATATCATCCGGGTACTCACGGGAGAAAAACAATAACAAACGTTTACACCAGTCCACGGAAATTGCTCCGCATCAGTGCCCCTTTAATGTACTTAATTTGAAACCCAGGATCACATGCACCCATGTAGGTTTACAAACTATACAACATTCACATGAAGTTTGCTGGAGAAATTGGAAGGGGACATTTTCATAATTTTACTCATGTCTGACACTGACAGGACATTCTTGCATAATATGGAAACTGCTAAAATATATCTTCAGGGTATATTGGATGACCATCTGCCAATGCCCCTAAAGGTAACTGATAAAAAACTCATTCATAAACATGGGACATTTGTATCATTAAATGCCCAAACATGATTTTCTGTAGGAATAATTACCAGATGCCTGTAACATGTCCACTGACTGCAATATAGCTCTAAGAAACATTTACAGTAGCACTTCGAGTTATCACCTACTTTGTGACACTGAACAGATTTTTACCAGTCTCGGGTTTGGGATTAGATGGTAGACTATGTAATAGCATGGGCATCTTGATATTAGGGATACAACTAAAGCCTGATTCAGACTGATTCCTTCTGAAAAGTGTATGGTGTTTCTAGTGCTATGTTTCCATAACATTTCAACACAAGAACACCACAGGACCATGAAATTACATATCTTATATCAACAAACAGACGACTTACACTATCCATGTTCTGTAAATAGTCATTTTAAAAGTTCATGTGTAACAGAAAAGGCAAGATAAGTTAATATGTAGTTATGGATGACAACTTCTCTATTGCGCTATTATGCGGAGTTTTGCTATAATCCTAAAACCGTTGTCAAGCAAGAGTGAAGGAGTGAAGTACTACACCATCTTTTCCTGAAGTATCATATCTCGAGCAACTTATGCTCCACTTATTCGCTCACGACACAAGACTCACAGTAGTCACAGAAAATTGAGAAATCTTATTTGATGATTCGTTATCTAACACATTAGCATGTTGAATAACTCAAACTCCCATTGATCTCAAAATCTCTGCATGTGTCACTACATCTATCTCCGTTTACTAAAGTCTACGATGGGATAAGCAATTAATCATGAAACCTAAGACACCAAGTCAAAATTACAGTCTCACCTTCTGTGACAACACGCCTGGCAGCCATAGTTAGTTGTTACCGACCGACCTTCAGAGCTGACCTTGCTTACACCTTCGGAGTAACATCGTTTCTTTCCGCCTCCCTTCGTTTAACTTCGGATATCGCTCCTCAGAGTGTTGTCACTACAGCCTGGTTCCCTGGGTGTGTGGCGCCTGCGAAACAGACCCCGGGAAAAGACTGTGTTCAAAATTTGAGTGAGTAAGTTTAGTTTTACGCCACACTCAGCAATATTCCGGCTATATGGTGGAATCTTCACGGGTCTCTAAATTTTAGTATCTGTAGCTTTCTTGATGTTTGAACTAAACTTTATAAATAAACTTTATATGTAAACGTTAGACATATTTGTATGGAAACAGAACAACTGTTTTATTCAGTTTAAGCATTGATACACAATAGTTTTATTAATATATTCATCAGTTGACAGTCCAGAAATTGCACGTGAAATTGACATCATATACAAGCTATCTTTAGCTTTAGAGTCAAGTATTTAACAAAGTATCTTCAGATCGTCATTTAGAAAGTGGTCAAATGCAACATATGTCATATTTGGGATTTCATTTTCTCAGTAAAGAACAAATTCTTGTACTTTTTTGGTTGAGTCCCACCCGGGATTCGAACCCGCACCCTCAGAGTCAGGCAAATAATCGCCAGCACACAAGGGCATCCGCCTAGCCCGCTCAGCCACGGCGACTTCCACAAAAATGGAAGTCGGACAACTGGTAGTCTAGACTGCATACTTTGTGTACCCCTCTGATAAGTGTGAAGACTTTCATTTTTGTGGAAGTCGCGGTGGATGAGCGGGTTAGGCGGCTGACTTTGTGTGCTGGCGATTAGGCCTGACTCTGAGGATGTGGGTTCGAATCCCGGATGGGACTCAGCCGAAAAAGTACTAGAATTTGTACTTTACTGAGAAAGTGAAATCCCAAATACGACATATGTTGTATCTTCAGTTTATCGGGTTCCGGGTAGTCCACGTTAATAATGAGGTGTATCAATACTTTAATCAGGGATCATCTGCAATATATACAATGTAGTTTCTATACAGTCTCCCTGCTTTGATGCACAAAAATTAATCTGTAAATGTATTCTAGTGGGGCAGCTTAGGTACCATCAGTTAAAGTGAGTATATTCTTCAAAGGACAAACAACCAAAAGATCTGATTTCTTCAAACCCATACTAAAATGTTCAGACTGAATGATCAGATGTAAAGAAAATTGGTTATGTGACCATCTAATCATATACAGTAGGAGACGTTGTTATCCACAAAGAATGCACATAGAGACGTTGGGTTTTGTGAATGCATGTTCTCTGAATTTGCGTTTTATCCAATCAAACCTCATCTCATTAGAGATGGTGAACTACTGCGAGGCTGGAAACTGTCGTTCGTCCAAGTGCAAAGCTGGACTTGAAACTGACAAGAGTTTGCACCAGTTTCCGTCAGATTCAGTCATCCGAGAAAAATGGATGCAGTTTGTCCCACAAACCCACAAACATAAAAATAATGTCATGTGTACAAGTATCACAGCTGCCTAATTGCATAATGTGGCAGAGACAGGACTCGGGTGCACGAGTCATAAATCAATTTAGTTTGTTTATGGCGTACAGCCTGGTAGGTGTTAAAGGTCACATGTAACGTAAAACTTTGCAGATTCTGATACCTTTCGGTATGCACTTACCGAAACAAATCTTCAAAAATGCCTAAAAAGTTGAAAAAAAGCGATGAAAAAAGCCCGCGAAATCGGAGTTCAAACGATTCATTAAAGGTCACAAGCAACGTAAAACACAACTTTGCAGATTCTGGTACCTTTCGGTATGCACTTACCGAAACAAATCATAAAACATGCCAATTCAGTCTATAAAGTTGAAAAAAACGCGATGAAAAAAAGGCCCGCGAAATCGGAGTTCAAACGTTTCGCTAAATTCCCCCCAGCGCAGGGGGGAAAACTGGTTTCAACAGCTGTGCTGCGCTGCGTCCATAACGCATGCGCAGTGAATAGGCTCGCGGAGCTTGAAACAGTATGCATGCCCAGCGTCTGAGGTCGTGAACAGTAGTCTAATCTTGGTTGTGTACACAAACAAGTACATAATCTACTCGTTACGTAAAACAAGTTGTTGATTGTGGTCAGCAGTCTCTGTCAGAGAGAAACTCAGTGTCTGGTTTATTCACACCTATATGTCTGCCTGTCTGCTAAAGACAATATGCAATACACAGCTTCAATCATTGACCACATGCAATTTAACTTAACACCTATCAGACTATACGACATAAAGAAAATAAGTTGATTTATGACTCGTGCACCCGAGTCCCGTGTCTGCCACATTATGTAATTAGGCACGTGTGATACACATGACATGTTTTTATGTCTGCGGGTTGTAAACAAACTACATTCATTTTTTTCGGATGACTGGATCTGACGGAAACTGGTGCAAACTCTTGTCAGTTTCAAGTCCTGCTTTGTACTTGGACGAATGACAGATTCCAGCCTCGCAGTAGTTTACCATCTATACTGACAATATTTTTTATTGGATCGAACTCAGATTCAGAGAACATGTATTTTCCAAACCCAACATCTCTATACACATTCTTCATGGATAACGACTTCTTTTCGTGCATATGATTTTGTTTGACAACAGTATATGAATCTATACTGAAACGACGCATCAAGTACACAAAAAGAAGTTGTTATCCATAAAGAATCTTACTTTCTTGTGAATGGCTATACTTCTAAAATGCCCATCAAACAGATCATCTTTCTGTACACACAATGAACCCTCAGCATATCAGCAAATGAAACAGCCAATCGGAAGCCGTCGTTACACTTGAGTGCATATCCACCCGCTATGACTGGGTTCGGTCTCCCGAGGGCTTCGTTTTGGGGGAAGTATGCCCAAGTACAAAATATTGCACTTTTGAATCGCGATTGTACGCTTATATTTGTGTTTATTTGGGTTTTTTTAAAGCAGCAATGTATATTGTATGTCATGAATAAGTGATAAATGTGTTTTAATCATGTTTGAGTTTTTGGTTCCATGTGACCTCTAAATTTCCCCCCAGCGTTGGGGAAAAAGTGGTTTCAAAAGCTGTGCTGCACTGCGCCCATAACGCATGCTCAGTGAATAGGTTCGCGGAGCTTGTAAAAGTATGCATGCTCGGGGTATAAGGTCGTGAGCAGTTGTCTAATCTTGATTGTGTACACAAACAAGTAAATAATCTACTCGTTACACATAAACTTGTTCATTGTGGTAAGCAGCCTCTGTCACAGAGAAAGCTCAATGTCTGGTTTATTTAAATACATATTTGTGGGTGGTCGGGGTGTTTGACGGTGACACCGCCCTGGGATAGCCAAGACATGTTTGGTATGGACTGAGTGCAGGATGTAGCAAGGTCGTTATATTCTCCTGATGGAGGTAGGTCTACTGTGTGCTCTTACGTTGTCATCCTGTGAATAAAACGACGTTCATCTCGGTGCTCACTTCGTTGTGTCCAGGATGTTATCACAGTTGTACTGAGCGATTAATATGTAAAAGTGTCCTGGAAGTTACAGTGATATCGATCTTACCCTACAACATAACTGAACCACCACTAAAGTGGCATGAAAACGAACATTCTCACGCCACATTTTCTGTTGCACCTGTCCAGGAAGCCCAGTCAAAACCGATTCATCAGAGTGCACAGCGTTGCCTAACGACGATTGGCACACGCTTTGTAGTAAAGTGACATCGGGCAGTTTGGTTCCATTTGCGTAGCTGATTACGAATCGCCTGTCAACCCACACTAACACCTGTAGCTCTGTGAAGCTCACCTGCACATAACACGGTCGTTCTGATCAAACGGTTTTGTGCGCCTTGTGTCGACCTTATAAAAGATATCGGTTGACTAGATATATGTTTGTCTTAAAACGTTATTAATCGACATAGCGGTTCTGATCTGAAGCTCTTATTCAAACGTGGAACATGTCAATTGCACATAGCCATTCAATTGTACATGGCCGCATGTGAAAAAATCCCCGTCCAGTTGAGATAAAAGCACTATAAGAACAACTTTCAGTCTGGTTTATATCACTAAAACGCAGAGCAACACACTAATCCGTTTCACTGAAAATTTCCACTATGTTCATTTTCACATCCTGAAAGATGTTTGGAAGAAACTTGAGTGTTTGTACGAAAGTCATAACAGTCTGTGTATAAAGTTACATTTTTTTTTCAAATCCTTACACAATTATTCATCTTAGTTTCAAAATAAGTATCGCCCAGGAAGGGAATATCCCCTGCTTTAATGTATACATATAAACATATATATGTTTGGATTTCTTCTATGCTGGACTCAATTATTGGTGTCTGTTCAAATACGTTATAAGTTTTTCAGTTATATAAAAAAACCTTTAAGCTAAAATTTCTTACATCTAATATGCATTTACGATCTTTTATTTCCTTACATGTTAACGTAAAACTAGAGTAATCTATCCATTAAAGTGATGTCAGCTTGTCAGTGGTATGTTTCGTTGATATAAAAAATCCAGTCACGAGGCAGACGCCATTTTGTTTACATGACTGTGATATAGTCGGTAGGGATCTTCCCAATCAAAAAAAATAAAATATTTTGCACATTTAACTTGAGCGTGTGGTAAACACGTTGTATACTTCTCCCGGGGATAATACTGTCATTTATACTCCTCTTTGTGGGAGTGTTATCCCTCGCCTGTTGGCTCTGGTGATACTGCTTACGAAGTGACGCATATCAGTTCGTATTACCCTCGAGAGAAGCATACAACTTGTAATGTAACATCATGCAACTACTGCTACATAACTAATCATTACCACTACAACCAAACAGTTCCTGTCTGGTTTGTCCTTGGGCCACGACTGAAGGGCGGTAAACCAAATGTGGTTTCAAAATCAGAGATAATCTACAACTTCTGTTCGAGTCTCCCTGTTAAAATGGTGGTTTAGAACCTCGATTGGATATCTCCGTGTCACTACATCTATCGCGTCAGGGTCGAATGGCGTTTGCTGGATCTAATCAACGTTCGAAACCTCACATAATAAAACTGGAGGTTTACCAAATAATTGCACATTTCTCCACTATCATATAACTAAAGCATTAAAAGAGGTATTACTTTCAATGAGTGCAATGAAGTCGTCGAAGTCTTTATTTGACACAAAATTCCGCCATTACAATTTCCTTGAGCGTACTGAGCAGGACATGGCAGTAATGACGTAGACGATGTAACCCTCCATTTATGATATATTATGTTAATGAAAGCATTTCTGATTGTGATTAATACACTGCTTACTTGATTCCCTGTGACGCGTCTTCGAATCAAGTCACATCCGCTTCAAAATAACTGGACATGGAAAACATCGAATGACATTTACAAGATCTCCAAGATTCAAAATCACGTGTCATATAAGGTTGGAGGCCCTCTACCGTAATAATACACAATACATAGCAGAGATACAATCATGTGTCTTTTGACCCCATAGGCATTGTTGAAATAACCACACAGAATGTTAAAGTGACATTCGAAATCTATTAAAAAGCATTCCTTGAAACGAGTTAGGATACAAAAACAAATACCACCACCTTAACTGGACCTGTGTCAGGAGAAGGAAAAACATCGACCTACGACTTCGTTGACGGGTTTACGAGGTTGTCATGACTCCCGCTCTGGCAGACGATGACGTTCCCCTGACCCCGTGATGTTAAAGTGAGCAGCTGCCACTACCGTTACACGCACACAATCCTGTGGGGAGGGTTCCGATGGGTCTGTTACCAATACTTATCGGTCTGCTCGCCATACAGGGGGCCTGGCTGGGATTCAGTGATGGTAAGTTCATAGGTATAAACTGTGGTGAGCTACTTTGATTACTTAAGAGGCTGAACATATATTCTAGTCTACCTTTTCAAACAAAACAAGAAACTGATTCCGCATGAAAATACAAGTTTGGTCATTTTGTTATGAAATTGTCATTGTGATGTTTGTTTCTCTAATGTTAACCCATATGTTTCGTTTACGACGCCGCCATAGCATGAAAGAGCACATTGTGTTTTATTTGGTTTTTGGTTAAAAACCACAAATGCTTGTAACGTCAAAAGGAATACCAAGGTGCAGCTACTGACAGGTTGTAATTAAAATACCGAAATGAAATACACATCCACGCCAATATACTAGTATTAAATACAGTATGTTTGGGGATATAACTAGTGCCCCAAACAAACTACTCAAGCAAAATATTACGGAAAAATCCACAAACATATATATGAAGTGACAAAACAATACTGAACCATGTCACCCACGTATATATCCATTCGTGATGTTGCTGGAAT
This sequence comes from Haliotis asinina, assembly GCF_037392515.1. Taxonomy (NCBI): domain Eukaryota; kingdom Metazoa; phylum Mollusca; class Gastropoda; order Lepetellida; family Haliotidae; genus Haliotis; species Haliotis asinina. The sequence goes on from NC_090282.1 coordinate 41,583,557, forward strand.
ATTGCTGAAAGCGAAGTAAAATCCATCTGATTCACTCACTCACCCACTCACTTCAAATTACGTACTACACCATACATTCAGCTCATTGGGATTCCGGATACAAAACGGGGCCACCGAAAGCCATGCATGTATGCCGACTGCGTTGGGCGATGCTCCTGATATCAATCACTGTAAAGCGGGGCCACAGAAAGCCATGCACGTATGCCGACTGCGTTGGGCGATGCTCCTGATATTGCTTAATACAGACCGACGTCATAATCATAGCTGAAATATTGCTAAGTGGGGCTTTAGACAAAAAACATACATCTGAACTTAAAAATGCACATTTTCTTTTCCATATAGGCGCTGCTCCGTCTACGGTCAAATACCATCGACCCCGTGGCCCAGCCGCTGGGGTCCCAGCAAATAGTGGTATACCTTCAGTGAAAACACTACCCAGAAAAGTTGGACCTACATCTACACCCGCCACTGCGAAAGCCCAAACTCCAGCGGCATCG